>NC_069504.1:53289231-53616731 GCF_027579735.1 Bombina bombina | reverse complement strand
CTCCAGGAAAATATCATAGGATTAAATAATCCTGAGTAATTTAATAATCTGTGTACTCTCCAAGGACAAAACAGAGATCTGCTAGATGTAGGGTTCCTGGCTTGTCTGTGCTGCCATAGTGTCTGATCATCCCTTTTTACTTGGTAAACTCTTATCAGACAAACACAGATAAAGGGAATATTTCAAACATTTCCTTTAAAGTCATCTCATCTGAGGATGTCATTGGCTATCTGATGTCATCAGTTAACTGGAAGTATTTGGATACAATCTCCTCAAAAACTAATATAAGTACTTCAGCTCAGCCACTCTCCTCTCCCAAAGGCACACAAACTTTATTGTCCTCATGGCAGTGGGTGACGCACCTCCACAGCTCTTATCCTTACACATTGTCAAGCTTATACCTCAACCTGCCCCATCATCCTTACACTTCACGGCATCTCATCTTGACACTTTTAGTTCACAACTCAATGCTTCTCTCTTCAAACCTAACTCAAACATAAATGCATCTCTTCCTTTTATTTTCACAGGTGCATTTCAATAATTACATCTACTATCTAACTAATCTCTCCCATACCCCAAATTCATTCTCTAAACACTGATCCATCTCCAAATGTTTCCTTTCCCTTAAATTTACAGAACTAGCTGCAGCCACTTTATTTTTAGCTGTGAGAGAACTCTGGAGTGTAAACTAATAATTATGCAGTAAGTAATTTTTCATAAGTTGAAAGGACAGTCTACTCCAGAATTGTTATTGTTTAAAATATAGATAATCCCTTTATAACCCATTCCACAGTTTTGCATAACCAACACTGTTTTGTTTTTTTTTTATTATTTTTTTTTACTTTTAAGCCAGCTTTATTAACAAAAACAGAATCAGAAGCATACAAAAAGTCATATTACATATCTTTTTGTTCCATAAAAAAAAGAAAACCAACAGGAGACAGTAAAATATAGAACAAGAATACAGTGAAAGTTTTCTTTGACTTCCCGTAATTTAGGATTTAAAGCTTGAACAAGTCTCTGAAATTGTGCTTCCGAGTGATAGGAAAGCCAAGAGGGAGGGAACAAGATACCCCCTCGAGATCATAAAGCTTGGCAGTTATCGTTTTTTCTTTTTTATTATTTAACTGAAATGTAAACTTCATAGAAATGCGCAGTCGTAGAAATGTAAAAAAAAAAAGGTATAGGGTTCAGAGAAGGGGAGGAAAGAAAAAGAGAAGGAAAAGGGGAAACGTTACATCACAATAGAGGGAAGGGGGAGAGGGAAAAAACCCAACACTGTTTTATTAATACACTTTTTACCTCTGTGATTACCTTGTATCTAAGCCTCTGCAGACTGCCCCCTTATTTAAGTTCTTTTGACAGACCTGCATTTTAGCCAATCAGTGCTGACTCATAAATAACTCCATGGGAGTGAGCACGATGTTATCTATATGGCACACATGAACTAGTGCTGTCTATCTGTGAAAAACTGTCACAATGCAATGAGATATGAGGCAGCCTTCAAAAGATTAGAAATTTGCATATGAGCCTACCTAGGTTTAGCTTTCAACAAAGAATACCAAGAGAACAAAGCAAATGTAGTGATAAAAGTGCATTGGAAAGTTGGTTAAAATGGCATGCTCTATCTGAATTATGAAAGTTTAATTTTGACTAGACTGTCCCTTTAATTATAATGTATGGAAATATTATTTGCAACTGCTAAGTGCACAAGTGTACCCCAAAAACATTAACTGTAGTAAAATAATATGATGGGATGACAACAAAATTGATTTCAGTGTTCCTTTAAAGGGACGTTACCCAAATACTGAATCACTTGAAATTTATGCAACATATCTGTAAAAAGCTAAAATAGGAAGATATTTTATTTCAAATTTCCTCTCTAGTCACATCAACTTGTAAAGGGACTTTAAACAACCAATCAGGATGCTAGTCCTGGGACTTGCAAGGGAGGGTGCACTGGGGATGTGCAGGCACAGTCTCTTTATTTCCCGCCTTTTACTATAAAATCTCACAAGATTATGATTAAATCCCACTAGATCACAGCAAAGCTAAGTGTGAACTCAGCACTGATGATACTGATTGGCTGTCTTAGGACAAGTATCCAGAATGGATGTTTATATCTTCTATGTTGAGATACAGCTACAAAAGAAATTTTAAGGTAAAAAGTCTTCCTTTTTTACAGATGTCCATGGGATTTAGCATTTACATAACATGTCCTGTTTAGTTAATAAGATTGGATTGTTGTAAATGTTGTGTATGAAATAATTGGGCGCCAAGCAATAGGTAAGACAGTTGCAAGGTAGTAGGCGTAAAGACGCCAAGGCATGTCCTGGCATATTGCAGTGGCCATTTCATAACTTCATCCCTGTGGTAAATCCCTTTCTAATTAGAAGTGAAGCGTAAGATTCTAACTCACAGGTATAAACAAGCTGAAAGCTAATTAATCTGAACTAAACCTGCACATCTCTGTCTGACATAAACACTGCTACTTTTTAAATATAAAGACAAATAATTTATACAAAATATAAAATAATGTATGGAAAAATAAAACAACTGCATTATATAAAGAACATTCAATGTCATTCTCAGCTCACAGAATAAAATAGTTCTATACATTAACAGGACATAATGCAATAAAAAAAAGTATCGCTTGAAAGAATTGTGATGTAAAAGTTTAAAAACATATTTAATACATGAGTGAAGATTGTAAAAAAATAAATTAAAAATTCCTAGCACTAGGATTTGGGGCACCCTTGAAGTTTCAGAACTACATTCCCCATAATGCTCAACTAGACTGCAGAGTCCCTAAGCATCATGGGAAATGTAGTTTCAAAATATCAAGGGTGCCAAATTCTGCACAATTTATTAAAGGGACAGTCTTGTCAAAATTAAACTTTCATGATTCAGATAGGGCATGCAAGGGAAGAAAGTGATGCAGCATAACTGTAAAAAGCGGACATGAAAATATCACCTTAACAACTCTATGTGAAAAAGGAAGATATTTTACCTCACAATTTCTTCAGCTCACCAGAGTAAGTGCTCTGTGAACAGTTATACTTCAGCTACTGTGCAGCTGCAAGTTGAAAAAAACAATATCCAATCAGCATCAGCAGTTTTGAAGTCTTGCATTGCTTTGTTGTGTTCTCATGAGATTTCATAGTAATCTTCATTAAACTGAATAGGGAAATAACATGACTGTACCTGCACATGCCAGATGCACACTCTCTTGCAAGTTCTGGGACTAGCATCCTCATTGGGTACTTAAAGTTCCTTTACAATGGGTGTGAATACTTAGGAAATTTTGAGGTAAATATCTTCCTTTTTTACATAGAGATGTTCAGGTGATATTTTCTAGTCAGCTTTTACAGCTATGCTGCATCACTTTCAAGTGTTTAAATATTTGGGTATTATGGCCCTTTTAATAGTTTTACATTTTCTTTTTCTTGAGTAAGAAGGTGGGAGGAAGAAAGTCAGGCTAGACTGATTGGCTGCTATTACATTAGCTGCACCTGATTGGCTTAGCGGCTATGTTCAGCTCCAAACCAGTAGTGCACTGATGTTCTGGAGTTGGCTTTAACTATTGATGGCCAACTTATTAACATATGGTGGCTACAGATCAATATTTTAGAAGCCTTAAAGTGATTGTAAAGTTTAAGGAATTAGTGCCCATCCAAATCTGAAGCCGTATTCATCATCCATCTGCTCAATACAGTTTACCATAACGCAATTGTAAGTATTTTTAAAAAGAAGCATCTTTGGAAAGTTTAATGAATTAAAGTGCCCCTGTTTTTAAGATTATTTGTTATACTGGGCACTAATTCATTACAATCACTTTAAGGACCAAGTATACATTTATCACTATCAAACACAAAATAATAGATGCTGCAAGAAGGGTTGCCATCCATCCCACAACCCACGGAATCAGGAGGTATGTCCTGGGTCATCCTCTGAATGCCCTGGACTCCTCCTACATGTGGGGCTGGTTTGCTTTATTCACAGAAGAAAATTGTACCTTAGTTTCAGGGGGGGGGGGGGGACAAAGCACAAAGCTAATGTAACCTCTTCACCACCTACAGCTATGGATGCAGCCCAGGGGAGGAGGAGGTCTGAGTGTCACTGAGAAGCAGGCTGGGCCAGCAGGCAGACGTTGACAAGGGTCTGGCTCCAGACTGGAGCTCCACTCTAGACAAGAAACATGTGATCTTCACTGTTTGCTTTTTTTTTTAAATTAACTTTAATGTAACAAACAACCTATAGACAATCATTCTGAAAACTAAACATTTTGCGGCTTTCTTGTTCTTAATGTTCATTCACAGTGTTTTGTGCTTGATTTTTATTCATAAGGTAACTACTGTGAAAATGTACAAGGCTGAAGTTGGCTTATTCTGCAACTGATTGCAATTTACAAAATAAATCTTTATAAACAAAATAGCATTATTCAGACATCCCAACTCTCCTGGAAGTTCCTGGAATCACCCGCATTGCAACAGCGGCTCCCTGATGTCAGCAGATTAAATACAATATCCTGGGATAGGAAGTGAATCATGTCACCCACAATCATAGGCAATCATGTCAGATCTGATTAGCACACACAAAATCAGGTAGCAGCAGTCGCATGGCGCACCCTACATGATCTTGTCATGAGTTGTGTCTCTGGAGTTTCCATGGTAGCAGGAAGTGATGCGCTGAAGCGGGTTTCCGCACCAATGAGGAGCATACGGGGCGAGCAAAGAGCTGAGCTGCTGAAACGGAGTGCGAGTGACCGGTTTGTTACACAGTGACTCCGGGGAAGGTAAGTGTGCGCAGCTCGGTGCTTCTTATACCTGTTTCCAGGGCTGGAAGTATATATGTATCAAGTGTACAGTGCAGATACAATGAATGAAGCAGACCCAGAGGGCTTGGATTCTGAACTCCTGAGATGCCTAAGAGGGCTGATGTTTATTAACAGCCAAGGGTAAAACTAACCCTACATTAGGTCAAACTAACTCATGCAATAGTCCTCAGATCTATATATTCCTACATCCCTGATTGATTTTTATACTTCAGGGATACCCCATAATGTCTTACATCTGTACAACATCTGGAACAAAATTGGAAAATATATATTTATATTTATCTAGATCAAATTGAAATTGGAAGCTAATTAAGCCAATATTGATAAATAATTTAAATGTATATATATATATATATATATAAACACACACACACACACACATATATATATATATATATATATATATATATATATATATATATACACAGTATATATATATATAATTTTTTAAACAATCTATTTTTAGGTGTTATATATAATTCTGTCAGGTAACAATTTAAAGGGACATGATTAAACCCCTTTTTTGTTTGGGGGGGCGCAGTAGCCCATGAAGCCACCACCCTGAAATTAGTTTTTGCAGGTTGGGATGTCTGATTATTATTTTTTTAAATAAAGGAATACACTTTCCAAAAACCTAAACAAACTTACATTTTATAAAGAAAATCATCTTATATTGCAATTAACAGATGGCAAACATGGCACAATTTTGATTATGTTTTGAATAAGTAACTGATATTTTAAATGGGTTAAAATTCTTTGGGCCACTCATTCATGTGTGGATATATACAGGGCGTGAACCCCATCATACGACAGACATGTTATCAGCCTGGCCCAACGCTCTTTATGGCAAATTGGTGACAACCTTGTCACTTCATATATTTTGTAATCCCCAAAAAAAAGAAAAAAAAAGAAAACCACTATTTATCACACACTTAAACACATAGGTAGATCCACCAAAAGGGAGCCAAAAAATTGTTGAGGCTCTAAGAAAGCCCAGACGAAACGTGCGTTAGGCGTTCGCCTGTCTGTGAGTAATCTGGACATGATTATATTTTATTTGTGTGCTCTCTGTGATTGATATACAGGTAATTCCGAAGAAAAGAGAACAGCAGCACCGTAAATTAATTCTATATTTATTGCAGCTAGTAAAATAAATACAATGTTTCAGATCTAACAATCCTTAATCATGTATACATTAAAACACAATGAGGGTCCTTAAATAGCCTATACTAAACTTCTCCTACTGTGATATCATACTGGTAATTAATTACCACCCTCCAAACTTAACCCTTATCAACACTGGTACAGAGAAATTGTATCCAAGTACAATGTAACAATAAACAACTAATATAGAAACCACAAAACTAAAAGTTTATACGTAAGTAAATTGCCATAAAGAGCGTTGGGCCAGGCTGATAACATGTCTATCCTATGATGGGTTCACGCCTTGTATATATACACACATAAATGATTGTCTCAAAGGATTTTAACCCTTTTTAAATGTCAATGGCTTATTTAGAAAAGGTAAAATATATGAAGTGGTAAGGTTGGCACCAATTTGTTTGCCATAAAGAGCTTTGGGCCAGGCTGATAATGTCTCTCCTATGATCGGGTCACGCCGTGTATATATCCACAAATAAATGAGTGTCCCAAAGGATTTTAACCCTTTTAAAATACCAGTTACTTTTTCAGAAAAAGTTAAATGTATGAAGTGGCAAGGATGGCACCAGATTGTTTGCCATAAAGAGCGGTGAGCCAGGCTGAAAATATGTCTATTCTATGAAGGGGTTCAAGCCGTGTAAATCAACACAGAAATGAGTGACCCAAAGAATTTTAACCCCTTTTAAAATGCTAGTTACTTATTCAGAAAAGGTAAAATGTATGAAGTGGCAAGGTTGGCACCAGATTGTTTGCTATAAAAATCATTGGGCCAGTCTGAAAACATGTTTATCCTATGAAAGTGTTCACGCCGTGTATATATAAACACAGAAATTAAAGTCCCAAAGGATTTTATCCCTTTTTAAATACCAATGACTTATTTAGAAAAGATACAATATATGAAGTGGCAAGGTTGGCACCAATTTATTTGCCATAAAGAGCATTGGACAAGGCTGATAAACTGTCTGTCCTATGAAGAGGCTCACCCCCTGTATATATCCACATATAAATCAGTGGCCCAAAGGCTTTTAATCCTTTTATAATATCAGTTACTTATTCAAAACAATCAAAATTGTGCCATGTTTGCTATCTGTTATTGCAATATAAGATTTTTTATATATATATAAAATGTAAGTTTGTTTAGGTTTTTGGAATGTGTATTATTTTATTTAAAATAAAAATAACTGTATATATTTTGTTTATAAAGCTTTATTTCTTTCCTGAGATATTGAGAGTCCACAACGTCATCAATTACTAGTGGGAATATCACTCCTGGCCAGCAGAAGGAGGCAAAGAGCACCACATCAAAGCTGTTAAGTGTCACTCCCCTATCCATAATCCCCAGTCATTCTCTTTGCTTCTGTCAATGGAGGAGGTGAAGTTTTGGTGTCTGAAGATGATTGGATTTCTTTTCACTACAAGCAAGATTTTTGGGTATAGCTGTAGTCCATGTCAATCTCTGCAGTAGAGTAGTGGTGGCTTTAAAGCAGTTAGGAACTTGTGAGGTGGGCCTTGCTTTGTTTTCCTAACATATTTGCTGCCCATGGTATAGAAAGCCAGAGTAGGTTTACTCTGTTCTTTCTTTTTCTATAGGTCTCTGTGAGGAGTCTGTGTCCTCTCACACCTTGTAAACTGTCGTCCTGCCGGACAGATAGACTGCAGGTAAGTGCTTTTTGTCTTCTAGGTTCTGAAGACTGGCACTTTAAGAAGATTTATGCTGCAGTATATTCAGGACAGTTTTAATATAATCCATTAGGCTAGATTATTTCAAGAGCAGGGTGTATGCACTGATGTGGGAGATTAGGGGTTAATTTTTTCCATTCATATATGGAACTTTTAATCCACTGTGGTTTATTTTTGTTTTTTTGTGGGCTTTTATTGGAAAGTTAGTTCAGTAAGCTAAAGTGCTGCTTTTTGAACATTTGTGTTTTCACGTGCGGCTTGAGGCATATTGTGTGTGACAACTAACGGTTTTTACGGTTCATGTTTTTCACTGTTTGTACCGCTCTGGAGTATCAGCCTTCTGGGAGGAATTACCATGCTGTTGAGCGGTCTTTTAGCGGATATAGGGAGCGCACGCTTTTAGTGTGGCGCAGTTTCCCGTCTCTGACGATCATGTGACTGTAGTATCGGAGCGGAGCGGCGTCACGGCTTTCCTTCATTCTCCTGTGTCGGCTCGATACGCTGAAGGAGAATTCTGGCTGAAGGTTTTTCAGTTCTCTGATATACTCCTGTGGGTACGGTAGGAGCACCTCAGAGGTGTAGAGGTCTTTAATGTTTTTGCCAAAACTTGTCAATGTCTATTTAGCGTGTTATGCTACAGAAAAATAATGCTCTTGAGGATTAAAGAGATTTAAAGTGACAGTAGTCATTTTATTTATTTTTCTCTATCAGAATTTTTACTGTGCTGTGGACATGGATCAATATGTAGACCAGATAGAGGACAATGTTGCTTGTGACAGATGTTTACTATGTTTGAAGGCACAAATTTTTTTGCCCATGCAATTCTGTGCTTCTTGTTTAGCTAGAACCATAGAGTGTAAAAGTAAAATTTTGCCCACTGAGCCAAATGTCTCTCAAGATGATGCTGTTCAGGCAATGACACAGCTTTCTCCTCAAATGTCCCAAGCCTCTATGGCATCACATGCAGTGCCCTTCAGTTCCTCTCAACCTCCTGGAGGAGTTTATTTGCTCGCAGAAATTGCTGCTCAGGTATCTTCTGTGGTATCTACGGCATTATCTGCTTTTAAAGGGAAACCGCAAGAGGAAAATTAGAGATTCAGATAGTAAGGTTTCTGTTTTAAACACTGCTACTCAGGTTGCCCTCCCTCATAAGTCTGATGAGGAGGATACGTGGTAACCTCTGAGGATGAAATCTCAGATTCGGACAGTATAATTCCTTCATCTGATGCTAAAGTAGTAACCTTCAGGTTTAAGCTTGAACACCTTTGTGTATTGTTAAAGGAGGTTTTGGCTACTTTGGATGACTCTGATACTCTTGTCATTGTCAACCCTAAGAAATCTAGTAAACTTAATAAATACTATGATGTTCCTTCCACCGTGGAAGTGTTTCCTGTTCCAGACCATGCCACAGAGATTATTTCACAGGAAAGGGAGAAGCCAGGGATACCTTTTTCCCCGTCTCCTGTCTTTAAAAAGATGTTTCCTGTCGCTGACTCCATTCATTGGCGTATGGTGCCTAAAGTAGAAGGGGCCATTTCTACTCTGGCTTAAGAGAACTACTATCCCTATATAGGATAGCTGCTCTTTAAGGATCCAATGGACAAAAAGCTGGAGGCTTATTTGAAGAAGATATACAGTATGTTCATCAAGGTCTTCAATGGCAACCTGCAATTTGTATTGCCACTGTGTCAAGTGCAGTATCTTATTGGTGCGACGCCTTGTCTGATTCAATTTTAGTAGAGACTCCTTTGGAGGAGATCCAAGACAGAATTAAGGCTCTCAAGCTAGCCAATTCCTCTATCTCTGATGTTACCATGCAAGTTATTAAACTGGGAGCCAAGATATCTGGCTTCGCTGTCCTATCCCGCAGGGCATTGTGGCTAAAATTATGGTCAGTAGATGTTACCTCTAAGTCCAAGCTTCTGGCACTTCCTTACAAGTGTAAGACCTTGTTTGGACCTGGTCGGGCAGAAATAATTTCTGATATTTTTCTACCACAAGACAAGAAGAATAGACCCAAAGGACATCAAAGTAATTTTTGTTCCTTTTGTAACTTCAAAGAAAAGGCTTCCTCTTCCTAGCAGGAACAGTCCAAGGGGCCTATTTATCTAATGTCTTGCGGACCTGATCCGACAGTGCGGATTAGATCCGCAAGACCTCGCTGAATGCGGAGAGCAATACACTCTCCGTATTCAGCATTGCACGAGCAGCTCACAAGAGCTGCAGGTGCAACGCCCCCCCCCTGCAGACTCGCGGCCAATGGGCCGCCAGCAGGGAGCTGTCAATCAACCTGATCATACTCAATCAGGTTGATTTCCGCCGATTCCAATCCACCTGCTCAGAGCAGGCAGACAGGGTTATGGAGCAGCGGTCTTTAGACCGTTGCTTCATAACTGCTGTTTCTGGTGAGTCTGAAGACTCGCTAGAAACACGGGCCCACAAGCTCCATTCGGAGCTTGATAAATGGGCCCCCAAATCTTTTTGGAAAATCACTCAGTTTTGGAACAAGGGGAAGCAATCTAAGAAGCCCGCAGCTGAGTCTAAATCAGCATGAAGGGTTTGCCCCCGATCCGGGATCGGATCAAGTGGGGGGCAGGCTTTCTTTGTTTAATCAAGCTTGGATATGAGATGTCCCAGATCCCTGGGCTGTGAACATAGTATCTCAGGGTTACAAAATAGAATTCAAAACTTTTCCTTCCAGGGCAGGTTCCACCTTTCAAGATTATCTGCAGACCAGATAAAAAGAGAGGCATTCTTGAATTGCGTTCGAGACCTTTCTTCCCTGGGAGTGATAGTCCCAGTTCCAGTAAGGGAACAGGGTCTAGAATTCTATTTAAATCTTTTCGAAGTTCACAAAAAAGAGGGGACTTTTCATCCTATTTTAGGACTAAAGTGTCTCAACAAGTTTCTCAGGGTACCATCCTTGGAAAAACATTCATTCTATTTGTACTTTGGTCCAAGAGGGTCAGTTCATGACAACCATAGACCTGAAGAATGCGTAATCTTCATGTTCCCATCCACAGGGATCATCACAAGTTCCTGAGATTCGCTTTTCTAGACAATTTCAGTTTGTAGCTCTTCCGTTTGGCCTTGCCACAGCTCCCAGAATTATCTAAAAAGGTTCTGGGGGCACTCTTGGCAGTGATCAGGTCTTGGGGAATTGCAGTGGCGCCATACCTGGACGACATATTGGTTCAGGCGCCATCTTTTCAACAAGCAAACTCTCATACAGAGATCTTGTTGTCTTTTCTACGTTCCCACGGATGGAAAATGAATCTGGGAAAGAGCTCCATTGTTCCAGCTACAAGGGTAGTTTTCTTAGGGACCATAATAGATTCCCTTTCTATGAAAATATTTCTGACAGAGGTCATAAAATCCGAGATTCTTTCCTCTCTCTGCAGTCTACTGTTCGGCCATCAGTGGCTCAATGTATGGAGGTAATTGGTCTGATGGTCACTTCCATGGACATCATTCCCATTGCTCGATTCTGTTTGAGAGCTCTGCAGTTATGCATGCTCAGACAAAGGAACAGAGACCATTCAGATCTGTTTCAGAGGATAGATATAGATCAGTCAACAAGAGACTCTCTCCCGAGGTGGCTTTCTCAGGAGCATCTGTCCTAGGGCACATGCTTCTGGAGACCTTCCTGGGTGATTGTGACCACGGACACCAGCCTGCTGGGCTGGGGAACAGTCTGGGACTTGTTAAAGGTGCAGGGACTATGGACTTGGAAGGAGTCTGCTCTCCCCATAAATATCTTGGAGTTGAGAGTGATTTACAATGATCTGATGGCTTGGCCTCAGTTGTCTTTAGCCCGGTTTATCAGGTTCCAGTCGGACAACATCACCTCAGTGGCTTACATCAACCACCAGGGAGGAATTCGGAGTTCCTTAGCCATGAAAGAGGTGGCTCGGATTGTTCAGTGGGCGGAAGCTCACAATTGCTGTCTATCTGCCATCTACGTTCCAGGAGTGGACAACTGGGAAGCGGATTTCCTAAACAGACAGACATTTACTGGATCTGATAGCGTCTTGGAGGAACGCCAAACTTCCAAAGTACGGTTCAAGATCCGCAGGCCGTCCTGATAGATGCTCTGGCGGTTCCTTGGGATTTCAGTCTAGCATACCTGTTTCCTCCGTTTGCGCTTCTTTCAAAAGTCATTGCTCGTATAAAACAGGAGGAGAGCGTCTGTGATTCTAATAGCTCCTGCATGGCCTCGCAGGATTTGGTATGCAGACCTGGTAAAGATGTCATCTCTGCCACCTTGGACTTTGCCTCTGAGGAAGAACCTTCTAACTCAGGGTCCATTCCTCTATTCAAATCTCATTTCTCTGAATCTGACTGCTTGGAGATTGAACGCTTAGTTCTGTCTAAGCTTGGTTTTCTGAGTCAGTTATTGAGATCAGGATCCAGGCTCGCAAGCCTGTTACTAGAAAAATTTACCATAAGGTATAGGGTAAATACCTTTATTGGTGTGAATCCAAAGGCTACTCTTGGAGTAGGGTCAGGATTCCTAGGATTTTGTCCTTTCTCTAGGAAGGTTTGGAGAAAGGATTGTCGGTCAGTTCAATGAAGGGTCAGATTTCTGCATTATCTATTTTGTTACATAAGCGTCTGGCGGATGTGCCAGATGTTCAATCTTTTTTTCACGGCCTGGTTAGAATCAGGCCTGTGTTTAAATCAGTTGCTCCTTCTTGGAGCCTTAACCTTGTTCTTAAAGTTTTGCAGCATGCTCCATTTGAGCCACTGCATTCCATAGATATTAAGTTGTTATCGTGGAAGGTTTTGTTTCCTATCGCTATCTCTTCTGCTCGGAGAGTCTTGGAACTCTCAGCTTTGCAGTGTGATTCGCCTTACCTTATTTTTCATGCTGATAAGGCAGTTCTTTGTACTAAGTTGGGGTTTCTTCCTAAAGTGGTTTCGGATAGAAATATTAATCAGGAAATTGTTGTTCCTTCTCTATGCCCTAATCCTTCTTCTCATAAGGAACGTTTGTTGCACAACTTGGATGCTGTTCGTGCTCTAAAGTTCTACCTACAGGTGACTAAGGATTTTCGCCAGTCCTCTGCCCTGTTTGTTTGTTTCTCTGGAAAGCGTAAAGGTCAGAAAGCTACTGCTACTTCTCTTTCCCTCTGGTTGAGAAGTATAATTCTTTTGGCTTATGAGACTGCTGGCCAGCAGCCTCCCGAGAGAATTACAGCTCATTCCACGAGGGCTGTCTCCTCTTCTTGGGCTTTTGAAAATGAAGCTTCTGTGGAACAGATTTGCAAGGCTGCAACTTGGTCCTCTCTGCATACTTTTTCCAAATTTGATACTTTTGCTTCGGCTGAGGCTTCTTTTGGGAGAAAGGTTCTTTAAGCGGTGGTGCTTTCTGTTTAGGTCTGCCTGTCTTGTTTTCTTTCCCTGTGTCCTCTAGCTTGGGTATTGGTTCCCACTAGTAATTGATGACGTTGTGGACACTAGGAAGAAAACAAAATTTATGCTTACCTGATAAATGTATTTATTTCCGGATATGGAGAGTCCACGACCCCACCCTTATTTTAAGACAGTTGTTTTTTTACTAAACCTCAGGCACTTTTACACCTTTGTGTTATTCCTTTTTCCATTTTCCTTTCAGTTGAATGACTGGGGATTATGGGTAGGGAAGTGACACTTAACAGCTTTGCTGTGGTGCTCTTTTCCTCCTCCTGCTGGCCAGGAGTGATATTTCCACTAGTAATTGATGATGCCGCAGACTCTCCATATCCAGAATTAAATTTATCAGGTAAGCACACATATTGTTTTTTTGCAAATTGCAATCAGTTGCAGAATAAGAAAGCTGACTGACTAAGAATCCAACTTCACCCTTGTACATTTTGCAGCTTTCTTTTTTTTAATGTTCATTCACAGTGGTTACCTTATAATGACAATCAGCATAAACCACTGTGAGTGAACATTAACAACAAGAAAGCTGCAAAATGTTTAGTTTTCAGAATGTATGTCTATAGGTTGTTTGTTACATTAAAGTGGATTAAAAAAAAACTTTGAGTGGAGGTCACGTTTCCTGTCTAGAAAGGAGCTCCAGTCTGCAGCCAGACTCCTTTGCAGACGTTACAAGTAAAACAAGTAAGACGTTACAAAAAAAAGTGTTCTGAGAAAATGGTGAACTTGTGAAAACAGCGAACTTACGTCACTTCCTGTGACGTGGCATCAGCTGTTTCACAAATTTTGGCCATAATGCGCATGTGTGGTAGCGTCATTACATACCTGGCTGCATACGTCACTGCTACAATTTTGAGAGCCGTAAAATTCCTGCACCCTTTCAAGAGCGTAGGCGTGGGATTTTGAAATCCATGAATACTGCCGTTCACATCACTGCTACAATTCCTGGACCCTTTGTAGTACAGCGCCCCGCTTTGCCAATGAATTGCCATACAATTATACAATATTTTTTTATTGTTCAACCTGTTTGATTGGTCATACAAACATTGTTATATCACTGTAAAGGGGATACGTATAATTGTATGGCAATTGGCAACGCGGGGCGCTATACAACAAAGGGTCCAGGAATTACACGAGTCCCGAAACTGTAGCAGTGATGTGAGCGGCAGTATTGACAGATTTCAAAATCCCACGCATGCGCTCTTGAAAGGGTCCAGAAATTTCACGGCTCTCAAAATTGTAGCAGTGATGTATGCGGCCAGGTATGTAATGACGCTACCACGCATGCTCATTACGGCCAAAATTTATGAAACAGGAAGTGACGTAGTTTGCTGTTTTCACAAGTTCGCCATTTTCTAGATATGTGCATGATCGAAAAATTAGTTTCGGTTCGGTTCGGATCGATTCAGAGTTTTTCTAATTTCGTTTCGGATTGATTCGAATTCGAAAAAATTCGTCTGGATTCGGTTCGGTTCGGAAATTCGGTATGTGTACTGTGTATTAGACTAGTATTATGTACTGTATATTAGGTGTAACCCATAGCAGAGTGATATAACCTAATATACTGTACAATACTAGTGTAATCCATGGCCATCCGAATTTACTGAATAAATACAAACTAATTCGGATTTATTCGGTAAATTCGGTAGTATTTTAATTCGGAAATTCGGATCGATCTGAATCTCCGAATTTTCAGAATCGATCCGAAACGAATTGCACATGTCTACCATTTTCCCAGAACACCTGCAAGGATGCCATAACAACAATGATGTCATGGATTGGGTGTGCTCTGGCTCTGAGTGACAGTTACATCCTCCAATTAGCACTGGAGAAAACTGGGTGCATGGTTTGCTGGAAGAACAGCAGCACAGTTTGTAAGATCTTCTGCACAACCTGTACTGACAGGGCAGCAGTGAGTGCAAACAGTATTAGAGACAGATAGTTATTTGTTTTCTTAAAGGGACATAAAACCCCAATTTTTTCTTTCATTATTTAGAGAATACAATTTTAAACAACTTTTCAATTTACTTATATTATTTAATTTGCTTCTATCTCTTGTTATCCTTTGCTGAAAGGTTTATCTAGCTAAGCTCAGGAGCAGCAAAGAACCTAGGTTCTAGCTGCTGATTTGTGGCTAAATATATATGCTGATTGTCATTGGCTCCCCCATGTGTTCAGTAGTGCAGTGCTGCTCCTTCAACAAATGATACCAAGAGAATGAAACAAATTCGATAATTGAAGTAAATTAGAAAGTTGTTTAATATTGTATTCTCTATCTGAATCATGAAAGAAACATTTTGGGTTTCATGTCCCTTTAAGTTGCACTGTGGCTGTCATTCTCAGGCATTTCCTAAATAATAACAAAAAATAATAAGAAAATAAATATCTGGTTTTATATCACAGTAATCAAAAAATATTGTTGTTCACTTTACCTCAAGCTCCACATCTATCTGTCTATCTCAATCTGAATCTGTCTCTATCTATCTATCTATCTATCTATCTATCTATCTGTCTATCTCAATCTGTCTCTATCTATCTGTCTATCTCAATCTGTATCTATCTATCTGTCTATCTATCTGTCTATCTGAATCTGTCTCTATCTATCTATCTATCTATCTATCTATCTATCTATCTGTCTATCTCAATCTGTCTCTATCTATCTGTCTATCTCAATCTGTATCTATCTATCTGTCTATCTATCTGTCTATCTCAATCTGTCTCTATCTGTCTGTCTCTATCAATCTATCAATCTGTCTGTCTGTCTGTCTCTATCGTTCTATCTTTCTGTCTCTATCGATCTATCAATCTGTCTGTCTGTCTGTCTCTATCTATCTATCTATCTATCTATCTATCTATCTGTCTCTATCGATCTATCAATCTGTCTGTCTGTCTGTCTCTATCTATCTATCTGTCTCTATCGATCGATCAATCTGTCTGTCTGTCTGTCTCTATCTATCTATCGATCTAAACTAAAAGTACAATCCGTTTCAAGTGCGGCAGCAGCACCTAATATTGTATGTATTATTTGTAGCAGTCCCTGTGAGAATCTTTTGAAACTCTACCCCCTCAGTGGTTAACGTAAATCTTCCGGTATTTTACATGCAATTTAATCAATGTGGCTTACCTCATCGTATACGGAAGGGGAGAGGGGCTGGTTTTCAGGCACTCGCAAATCTCCTTAGAGGTGTCCAGTTAAAAGTGTCCTGTATATTGCGCTCAATGTAGGCACTTGTAGAGGTTTTCCAACTCCTTGTGTCCTCCCTGCACAGCAGTTCCTGCTTGAGAGTGCCCTCTTTTAGTTCGCACCCTCTCTGCCATGATGTTATCTACCGGTACACCACTGAGAACATGATATTCACGAGGGGGAAGTTTATTCCACAGATCCAATTGTTTTGCCGTGCTCACTCCCCCAATGTTAGTCTACCACGAAACAAAGTGTGATTAGCACCGGATTAAAACAACTTTTATTTGTTTCTTCATGTTAAAAGATAAAACAGGTAGCAGTATTTTGGGAAGCGGCTAGGCGTTTAACAACTCAGCTGACACGTTTTGGCGATAACCGTAGTCTTAGCTGTGAGTTGTTGGACAGCTGTCACTGTATCTAAAACTCTCATCCAATTGGCTAAAAACAAGGACTAGCCCACCAATCCTATATACACTTGTCGTTCCAACATTCATAAAGGTACATAGACATAAGGTGGTTTGCAGGTTACATACACTGTGCGACCACTTTATTAGGTACAGCTACCTAGAGGCGTGTTAGGCCTCCTTTAGCCTTCAAAACAGCCTGAATTTGTCTAGGCATGGATTAAACATGATGCTGAAAATGTTGTGGAGGTATTGTGTAACATGCAGACATGAGTATGTCACTTAAATTTTTGAGATTCGTCGGAAGTGTAGGCGTGCAGTGAATAGCCCTTTCCAGCTCATCCCAAAGATGTTCAATAGGAATGCGATCCGGGGATTGAGCGGACCACTGCAGCAAAAAAAAGTTATTGTCATGTTCCAGGAACCATCCCATAGTGATGCGGGCTTTGTGCACCAACGCATTATCCTGCTGGAAGTAACCATCTGCCTGAGGATAAACTGTCAACATGAATGGATGCACTTGATCAGCAACAATGTTTATGTACACTGTGGCATTCAGATCTGAATCTAGGGGTATCAATGGACAAAAAGTGTGCCAGGAAAACATTCCCCATACCATAACACCGCCCCCACCACTTTGAACAGTTTTCATCAGACATGAGGGGTACATGAATTCATGCTGTTTTTGTAAAATTCTGAGCCTGCCATCAATATCACGCACTAGAAACTTTGACTCATCAGACCAAGTGAACTTGTTCCAGTCTTCAATGGTCCAATGCTGGTGTTGTTGTGCCCACAGAAGTTTTTCTCCATACCAAGGTTGAATTCTGATGTGATTCGCAAAATTGTGGCCTGTCTATTTGCTTGCACAAGTATAGTCATCCGCCTCTGACCTCTCCCATCAACAAGCCTTTTTTTCCACAGGACTGCCGCTGACTGGATGATTTTTTTTTGCTGCACCATTCTTGATATACCCTTATAAATTATGGTACGTGAAAAGTTAAGGAGTACTGCCGTTTCAGATACGCTTCATTCAGCACATCTTGCATCTATTATAATACAACGTTCAATGTCCATTAGTTCAATACTCTTCCCCATTCTCGCTCTGGTTTGTATGCTTAACTGATAGTAGGAAGGTCGTTCTGCTGTAGTTATACCAAAACTGTAGCCACGTGACGTGCAACGTAGTGGAACAAACCATTTGTGTGCACAGCAGGGCTGTACCTAATAAAGTGGCCAATATGTGTACAGGTAGCCCTCAGTTTACACCGGGGTTAGGTTCCAGAAGGAATGGTTGTAAATCGAAACCGTTGTAAATTGAAACCCAGTTTATAATGTAAGTCAATGGGAAGTGAGGGAGTTAGGTTCCAAACCCCTCTCAAAATTGTCATAAGTAACACCTAATACATTATTTTTAAAGCTTTGAAATGAAGACTTTAAATGCTAAACAGCATTATAAACAGTATCAAATAATCACACAACACAGAATATATAATTAAACTAAGTTAAATGAACAAAAACATTTGCTAAACTGCATTATAAATCTTATGAAATAATCACACAACACAGACTTTCATTTTTCTGCAAACAGTTCTTTCTATGCATTCCAATCTGGACTGATTTACAGACAGGAAGATCTTGTTCCTATGAAAGCTGCTCAATAGCTCATGTCTAGCTAGACTAATTAATTCCAGCCTGTTTGTGTACTTGGCTTTGCATATCTTTGCTGCAACACAAGCGGACAGCTCCAACTACTGGCTATTTTAATCAATTCAATGCTTCTCAATGCTTTTCAATAGCAGTCACATGACTGGAAAAAAAGGTTGTTATTCTGAAACGGCACAAATTGAACCGGCGTAAATCGAGGGCCACCTGTATTAGGGCTGCATATGATTAATCGCATATGCAATTTAAAACCGCGATTAATTACATATGCGATTTAAAAACCTGCGAGAGTATGCGATTTAAAAAAAAAAATCTCTGTCATGAAAACGGAGGCGGAGAGGGAGGATGAGAGGCGGACCAGTGTGCGGCCGTGGGCGGATCTAAGAATGCCTGTAAAACGGCCATTATTGCAGAGATTGCAGAGTATGTGGGAGCAACAGGCCTTTATCTGGAAGTGGTGTGGCGGTGATCAAGCGGTGGTGTGGCGGTGGGAAATGCACTCAAAGTTGTGAGCAATAAAGTGAGTAGTGTACGAAAACTTTAAAGTGCCTTTTTTTTTTATTAACTTCTGTGACGCATAGCATTGATTACATTCCCTGTCTGGGTCAATTTTAAAATATATTTTAATTATATATGTTCAGTAAGTTGCTTGTATGATGTTCAAATTATGTAATATGACATTCTGCAGGACCTTGTCAATGCCACATCCCTCATGTTTGCCTGGACAGTCACTCATCTAAATGAATAACAAATGCAGCAGTGTGTGCATTGTACTACCTTAACTGCACTTATACACAAATCATACTGCTATAAAGTCAGCACTTTTCAGGTTTTTCCATGCTTACACTGCTTCATATGTTAATTGTACCACAGCTAAACTGACTGCCCAAGAAAACATGACAATGTTGTGTCAGAAGACCTAAAAACTGGCTAGTGTCTACTATGTAACCACAACACAGGCAGCTAATTTTATTTTAACTATTTTGTGGTTTGTATTTTTATGCTTCCAGGGTGTATTGGACATTGAGAAACATGTACATTAAGATTCTGTAGTGTTAAATAAATGTTTTATTAAAAAATGAAGGTGTTATATGATCTATCTTAATTATGTTTGTATATATGACCTGTACTTAATTATGTTTGTATATATGACCTGTACTTAATTAAGTTTGTATATATGACCTGTACTTAATTATGTTTGTATATATGACTTGTACTTAATTATGTTTGTATATATGACCTGTACTTAATTATGTTTGTATATATGATGCTGTGGTTTATATTTCTGATTTTGTGTTGCTCCCTAATCAGAGTAAAGGTGTTGATCCCTACAGCGTTCATCAAAACATACTATAATTTAAGTGTATGCGTATATGCATGTGTTTCGCTATTTGTGTAATGTTCCAATATAAGTATACGCCCACATGTCACACCCCTAAACCATGCCCATTCAAAAAGGTCCAGGAAATGGCTAGGCAAAAGGTGGCAAACCTAGCTGCAGGGCACCTCTATATTCTGTACTTTCCTCCACAGGGCTCCTTTAACTAGCCACCTTGTTTATCCACCAGAAATAGCAAAAGCACATATTTTAGTTCTGCTTTTTGGGACCACAAACAATATGGTACACATTTTTAGTTGTGTTTTTTTGTTTTTTTTCCTGAGGGCCACATGTGGCCCATGGCTATCAGCCATCCCTAACTTTAACAATGTGTTTATGGGCTTAATACAATTTTCTAGAACACTATATAATTTTATTATTGGTGTTTTATGTCTCTATGATCAGTGGCGTCACTAGGGTGTGCGGGGGGTGCGGGCCGCACCTGGGTGACACCCTCCAGGGGGTGACACCAAAAGAAAAAAAAAAAAATTATTTTATTTTTAATTTTATTGAAATTCAAATAAATACAAAGTTGAGATGCATAGATTTTTATTAGAGGGGCTGGCATTTGTGAACATTAGTGGGACTGGGGAAGTTGTAGACACACAATTTTTTTGCCCCTTTAGCCAGTGCTGCAATTTCAACAAATAGTTTTCCCAGCTGCTTTTGCTTGTTTGTACTTTGCTTCTCCCCTGCCCAATTTCTCTATGAATGTTGTGGGAGTGCCGTGGGGCTTGCAAAGTTGCGCTGCTAGCCTAAACCTGCCTGCCTATCTGTGCTCACTGCTCAGTGACATGTGGAGCAGTGGAGTCACTCACTGCTGTGCTGTCTCTCTAAACGGGAACTGGGAAATCATGAAGGGATGCCTGGCACCTGACCGCATGACTGTTTGACACTGTCTCTAAAGTGAAGGAGCCACGTATGATGCCCACCAGACCTTTACGGTACACTAAGTGCACACTGAACAGGTAGGAGGGCGGGTGGGGGTCTGGGGTGAGCAGAGTGCAGAGGTGATTGGCGGCCCGGGGCTGTGCACTGACAGACTTGGAACAGAGTCAGAGAGCAGAATTTTCATAGTTTGCGCGCCTAAACCTTTTCTTCAGTGATCTATATTAGAGTGCTCTGTTTTTCTTTCATTTGATGCTCTGCTGAGCCAGGGAGCAGCTCTAAAGCATGAGCTTAATAATTAATGCAGTGCAGTTTACATATTTTGTATGTGTGTGTCAGTGTTTTCGTGTGTGTGTCTGAGTGTGTTTCCGAGTGTTTGTGTGTGCATTTGAGTATGTTTTTAAGTTTGTCTGAGTTTTTGTATGTGTGTGTGCCTGTGTTTTTGTGTGTTTCTGCTTTCTGGGGGGGGGGTGACACCATAACTTACCGCACCGGGTGACACCAACCCTAGTGACGCCACTGTCTATGATAGAAATACAAAATATAACCTTTTTTCAATGTATTTGCTAATGAACACTATGAAGTAGTTTTCCACACCAGACTATTAACTGAAGTAAATAAGAACAGAAAAGAACTATTTATGCTATTAATAAATATGTTTATCTAGTAGTCACTTTAGGTAGTGACATGTCGCATTGTCTGCCAGACAAATAATTCTCAAACAAGGTTTTTGTCTGCAGATGATGCAAAGACACACAAGTTTGCCTCTTATTGAGCTGGCACAAGAGCCTATTTTTGGATCACGTACAGGAGACAAACACACATTTCATCAGAGAGTGTAATGCGAATATGGTGACCAGTCAAGCTCATTACAGAACAATAAACGTCCCTCAATTTATGTCTCTGTATGTGTCCCAGCTATTAATAGGAGACCTCACACACAGCTTGTTAAAGATTATTTTTATTACAGGACAAAAGTGAAACTACTGGACTGAAATAGGTCTTTGGTATCGTGTAAGGTCAGCACTAATGCACAAAGCAGAACAGTAATGCCATGGGTAACGGGCAATTAAGTACATTTCTACTTTATAACCTATTCCCGGTGAGTGCCTTCTACTTTGTGAAGTATATATATAGGGGGGTAGTTATCAACGTGTCAACTTTCCTGCCTTCGCCGGCCCAATACGCCCGCCTAAGCTCGCCTACCATCGCCGCCGTGGACCTGAAAAAATTTGCCTAAGTTATCAATAAATCTGTCAAAAAGCCGCGCACCAAGTACGGGGCGATGAGCAGCGGATTGTGATAGTTATCACTCATCCGATCTTGCTGCTCTTCTGCTTTTTTACAGCATTATTGCTAGCCTGTCACTAAGCACCCACACTAAACTACACTGTTCTACCCCCTATACCGGCGTCCCCGGAGCCCCCTGCAACTAAATAAAGTTACTAACCCCTAAACCGCCACTCCTAGACCCCGCCGCAACTCTTATAAATGTATTAACCCCTAAACCGCCGCTCCCGGACACCGCCGCGACCTACATTATACCTAGTAACCCCTATTCTGCCCCTATACCGTCGCCACCTATAATAAAGTTATAAACCCCTATCCTGCTGATCCCGCACCTCGCCGCAACTAAATAAATAGTTTAACCCCTAAACCGCCGCTCCCGGACCCTGCCGCAACCTATATTAAATTTATTAACCCCTAATCTGCCCCCCCACACCGTCGCCACCTATAATACATTTATTAACCCCTATCCTGCCCCCCACTACACCGCCGCCACTGTAATAAATTTATTAACACCTAAACCTAAGTCTAAAACTAACCCTAACACCCCGGCTAACTTAAATATTAATTAAATAAATCTAAATAATATTTCTCTTATTAAATAAATTAATCCTATTTAAAACTAAATACTTACCTTTAAAATAAACCCTAATATAGCTACAATATAAATAATAATTATATTGTAGCTATCTTAGGATTTATTTTTAATTTATAGGTAACTTTCAATTTATTTTAACTAGGTACAATAGCTATTAAATAGTTATTAACTATTTAATAGCTACCTAGCTAAAATAAAGAGAAATTTACCTGTAAAATAAAAACTAACCTAAGTTACAATTACACCTAACACTACACTATCATTAAATAAATTATTCCTATTTAAAACGAAATACTTACCTGTAAAATAAACCCTAAGATAGCTACAATGTAATTAATAATTACATTGTAGCTATTTTAGGATTTATATTTATTTTACAGGTAACTTGGTATTTATTTTAGCTAGTTAGAATAGTTATTAAATAGTTATTAACTATTTAATAACTACCTAGCTAAAAGAAATACCAAATTACCTGTAAAATAAATCCTAACCTAAGTTACAATTAAACCTAACACTACACTATCATTACATTAATTAAATAAATTAACTACAAATAACTACAATTAAATACAATTACATAAACTAACTAAAGTACAAAAAATAAAAAAAGCTAAGTTACAAAAAATAAAAAATTTTTTCCAAACATTTAAAAAATATTACAACAATTTTAAGCTAATTACACCTAATCTAAGCCCCCTAATAAAATAACAAAGCCCCCCAAAATAAATAAATTCCCTACCCTATTCTACATTAAAAAAGTTCAAAGCTCTTTTACCTTACCAGCCCTTAAAAGGGCCTTTTGTGGGGCATGCCCCAAAGAAAACTGCTCTTTTGCCTGTAAAAGAAAAATACAATCCCCCAACATTAAAACCCACCACCCACATACCCCTAATCTAACCCAAACCCCCCTTAAAATAACCTAACACTAATCCCCTGAAGATCATCCTACCTTGAGTCGTCTTCACTCAGCCGAGCCACCGATGGAACTGAAGAGGAGATCCGGAGCGGCAGAAGTGATCCTCCAAGGGGCGCTGAAGAAGTCTTCCATCCGATGAAGTGATCCTCCAGGCGGCGCTGAAGAAGACTTCCATCCGGGCGATGTCATCTTCCAAGCGGCGCTGAAGAAGTCTTCTATCCGGGCGATGTCATCTTCCAAGCGGGGTCTTCAATCTTCTTTCTTCAGGATCCATCTTCATCCCGCCGATGCGGAACATCCTTCTTTCCCGACGGACTACCGACGAATGAAGGCTCCTTTAAGGGACGTCATCCAAGATGGCGTCCCTTCAATTTCCGATTGGCTGATAGGATTCTATCAGCCAATCGGAATTAAGGTAGGAAAAATATGATTGGCTGATTGAATCAGCCAATGAGATTGAAGTTCAATCCGATTGGCTGATCCAATCAGCCAATCAGATTGAGCTCGCATTCTATTGGCTGATCATTCGTCGGTAGTCCGTCGGGAAAGAAGGATTTTTTCTTTTACAGGCAAAAGAGCAGTTTTCTTTGGGGCATGCCCCGCAAAAGGCCCTTTTAAGGGCTGGTAAGGTAAAAGAGCTTTGAACTTTTTTAATGTAGAATAGGGTAGGGATTTTTTTTATTTTGGGGGGCTTTGTTATTTTATTAGGGGGCTTAGATTAGGTGTAATTAGCTTAAAATTGTTGTAATATTTTTTAAATGTTTGTAACTTTTTTTTTTATTTTTTGTAATTTAGCTTTTTTATTTTTGTACTTTAGTTAGTTTATGTAATTGTATTTAATTGTAGTTATTTGTAGTTAATTTATTTAATTAATGTAATGATAGTGTAGTGTTAGGTTTAATTGTAACTTAGGTTAGGATTCATTTTACAGGTAATTTGGTATTTCTTTTAGCTAGGTAGTTATTAAATAGTTAATAACTATTTAATAACTATTCTAACTAGCTAAAATAAATACAAAGTTACCTGTAAAATAAATATAAATCCTAAAATAGCTACAATGTAATTATTAATTACATTGTAGCTATCTTAGGGTTTATTTTACAGGTAAGTATTTAGTTTTAAATAGGAATAATTTAGTGTTAGGTGTAATTGTAACTTAGGTTAGTTTTTATTTTACAGGTAAATTTCTCTTTATTTTAGCTAGGTAGCTATTAAATAGTTAATAACTATTTAATAGCTATTGTACCTAGTTAAAATAAATTGAAAGTTACCTGTAAAATAAAAATAAATCCTAAGATAGCTACAATATAATTATTATTTATATTGTAGCTATATTAGGGTTTATTTTAAAGGTAAGTATTTAGTTTTAAATAGGATTAATTTAGTTAATAATATAAATATTATTTAGATTTATTTAATTAATATTTAAGTTAGGAGGGGTGTTAGGGTTAGTGTTAGACTTAGGTTTAGGGGTTAATAATTTTATTACAGTGGCGGCAGTGTAGGGGGGGCAGGATAGGGGTTAATAAATGTATTATAGGTGTAGGGGGGCAGATTAGGGGTTAATAAGTTTAATATAGGTTGCGGCGGGGTCCGGGAGCGGCGGTTTAGGGGTTAAACTATTTATTTAGTTGCGGCGAGGTGCGGGATCGGCAGGATAGGGGTTAATAACTTTATTATAGAGGGCGGCGGTATGGGGGGGCAGGATAGGGGTTACTAGGTATAATGTAGGTTGCGGCGGTGTCCGGGAGCGGCGGTTTAGGGGTTAATACATTTATTATAGTTGCGGCGGGGTCAGGGAGCGGCGGTTTAGGGATTAATATGTATAGAGTAGCTTGCGGTGGGCTCCGGGAGCGGCGGTTTAGGGGGTAATAACTTTATTTAGTTGCGGCGGTGTAGGGGGGGGGACAGCTTAGGGGTGTTTAGACTCGGGGGACATGTTAGGGTGTTAGGTACAGACATCTCCCATAGGAATTAATGGGATGTCTGGCAGCAGCGAACATGAACTTTCGCTATGGTCAGACTCCCATTGATTCCTATGGGATCCGCCGCCTCCAGGGCGGCGGTTTGAAAACCAGGTACGCTGGGCCGGAAAAGTGCCGAGCGTACCTGCTAGTTTTTTGATAACTAGCAAAAGTAGTCAGATTGTGCCGCACTTGTGTGCGGAACATCTGCAGTGACGTAAGAATCGATCTGTGTCGGACTGAGTCCGGCGGATCGAAACTTACGTCACAAAATTCTACTTTTGCCGGTCTCTAGCCTTTGATAACTAAGGCGAATCAGCCTCGCCACAAATACGCTGCGGAATTCCAGCGTATTTGAGGTTGACTGCTTGATAACTACCCCCCCATAGTCTCCAGTGTGTTCCAAGACTCGATAGGCACTCTCAACTAAAACTTAGCCTTTAAAGGGACACTCAAGTCAAAATTAAACTTTCATGATTCAAGTCAAAATCAAACTTTCATGATTCGGATAGAGCATGTAATTTTAAACAACTTTCCAATTTACTTCCATTAACAAAAAGTCTTTTTATATTTACACTTTTTGAGTCCTACTGAGCATGTGCATGAATTCACAGAATATATGTGTATGCATTTGGGATTGGCTGATGATTGTCACATGATGCAGTGGGAGTGGAAAGGAAATAGACATAACTTTGAAATTTGTCAGAACAATATCTACTACTCATTTGAAGTTCAGACTAAGTGCTATTGCATTGTATTGTTATCGTGCATTTGTTCATTATGAAAATCTACTGTATAAATCTACTGTATATTGGCTGATTTGAACAGCCAATAGAATT
Source organism: Bombina bombina (assembly GCF_027579735.1). Lineage (NCBI taxonomy): Eukaryota > Metazoa > Chordata > Amphibia > Anura > Bombinatoridae > Bombina > Bombina bombina. Next base: position 53,590,509 of record NC_069504.1, on the reverse strand, counting down.
TCAGTAGCTCTCATCCTATTGGCTGATTTGAAATTGTCAGTCAATAGAAATGCAAGGTGCCCCATTTTTAATCGGGTACCTTGCATTCACGCTTCAGTGTACGACGGTGACCGTATAAAGAGAGGATCCTCCACGCTGGATGTTTGTGCCACCGGCAAAGAAGCTCTGCGCCTCCACAGCTCCGCAACACCAGGATGGAGAAGATGGTTTCGCAATGGATGAAGACTTCTCGCCGCCTGGATGAAGACTTCTCGCCGCCTGGATGAAGATGGATGTCCGGACTTCAGGAACCATGAACCATGGAACCAGGAACCATGAGTTGTTTTTTTGGGGTTAGTGTTAATTCTTGGGTTTTGGGTGGGTTTCTTTTTAGAAATGGAAGTGCAGAACACTGTTATATTCCTCACAGCCATTGGCTGCACACTCTAGTAACCTCTTTATAACTGTCCCTAATTGGCCACTGCAGAGAAGGTAACCTAAGTTACAACTTGGCAGCTCCTATTGTTTTGTAGACACTAAAACTTTACCCTTATTTTGTCAATATTTAAATAGCTCACAAAACTTTAAAAAATACATTTAGATGTTATTCTCAGACTAATCTTTTCTTTGAATGCATCATTCTATCTAGCATTTATTTAGTATTTAACGTCCTTTTAAATACTGATACACAGGCCCTCACAGGATATGTGCGTAGGTCGCAGAAAAACAGTAATAACTTTTTAAACAATAGTTTTGCTAATCGGAGTATGTTGCACAAATGCTTCTATTTTCGAAATTGAAATCCCATATGCACTTTTAATTTTTGACATTTCTATCCCTTTAAAAGCACAAAATGATGGTTTTGATTATCTATGAAGATGAATGGTGGTTTTCATCCTTAACCATATCTTGCTTTTCAGCTGACTTTCTTCTTAAGCTCCTATTATTCTGCCCTTAACCTTTCTAAGCAGGATTAGTTCTCTACTCTTCTCTACTCTTTCTTCAAACCTAAAACGTCTGTTCACCACTTTCATTTCCCTTCTCCGTTCACCTCTCCTCCTGCCCCTGTTACTGAGGATGATGTTTTTGCCCTTATATTATCCTTGGACCTCACTGCTTGTTCCTTTGATCCCATCCCCTAACAACTACTAACCTTCCTCTCTCTAACTCCAATCCTCACACATATCTTTACTTTCTCCCTCAGCACTGGTACATTTCCCTCATCCCTTAAACATGCTCTAGTCACACCACACTTATCCTCAAGAAACCGTTTCAATATCCAACTTCCCCTCCAACTTCTGCCCTATTTCCCTACGCCCCCTTGACTCAAAACTTCTGGAAAGGTTAGAATATAAATGCTTATCTCATTTCCTCATTTCAAACTCGTTCCTTGATCTAGTTCAGTGGTTTTCAAACCTTTCCTCAGGCTTTTCCAACAGGTCTTGTTTTCAGGATTACCTTGGGTGAGAGCAGATAAATAACCATGTTTACTAATCAGCTGATTATTTCACTTGTGCTCCAGTTCAGATATCCTCAAAATGTGGCCTGTTAGGGAGGCCCAAGGACAGGAAAGAAAATCAGTGATCTAGTTCAATCTACTATTGCAACCATTAAGGCTACCAATTACTTACATACAGCAACATCTAAAGGCAATGTCTCTCTGTTAACCCTTCTTGAGCTATCTGCAGCCTTTGGCATCTGCAACACAGCCCTTTGTGGTTCTCCTCCTACCTGTCTAACCAAATCTTTAGTATATCCTTCATATCTTTTGTCCCTTTACCACTTTCTATTGGGGAACCTTAATCCTCTGTTCTTGGTCCCCTTTTCTTCTCAATATATACATCATCCTTAGGTTCCTTAATAAAGTCCCATGGGTTTCAGCACCATTTGTATGTTGATGACATCTAAATCTACCCCTCTGCACCAGACCTACCCCATTCAGTGCTAACTCATTTCAATGTCTTTCTAATATTTTATCCTGGATACCCTATCCCTACCTTAAAGGGACACTGAACCCAATTTTTTTCTTTCGTGATTCAGATAGAGCATGCAATTTTAAGGAACTTTCTCATTTACTCCTAGTATCATTCTTTCTTCGTTCTCTTGCTATCTTTATTTGAAAAAGAAGGCATCTACGCTTTTTTGGTTCAGGCTCTCTGGACAGCACTTTTTTATTGGTGGATGAATTTATCCACCAATCGGCAAGGACAACCCAGGTTGTTCACCAAAAGTGGGCCGGCATCTAAACTTACATTCTTGGATTTCAAATAAAGATACCAAGATAATAAAGAAAATTTGATAATAGGAGTAAATTAGAAAGTTGCTTAAAATTTCATGCTCTATCTGAATTCCGAAAGAAATAATTTGGGTTTAGTGTCCCTTTAAGCTAAATCTGTCCAAAACTAAACTAATTATTTCACTCTGACCTTTTTTCCAGATACTCTTCCTTGCTCTGCTAATGACCTCCTCACATTCCCATCTACAGGACTTCTAAATAATAACCACATTTTTGTGGAACTCTCTGCCTCGCTCCATAACTCTCTCCCCTAGTTTTAATAGTTTTAAGTGTTCCTTAAAGACTCTGTTGTTCAGGGATGCATACAATGTATGTTAACCCTTAACTACCTCTTTTGTCCTCCTCTTAAACCTCTTTAGCATGTAAGTCTACAAGTCCAGCTGTTTTGTAGATCACCTTCATGAGAGCTACCTTTGCATATTATATCTATTTTTATGGTGCTGCAGAATCTGTTGAGACTCTACAAATAATTACAGATATTTTATACCCACTCATTTTCTACACAGCATCCTAAACGTTGGTGTTTGAAACGTTTCGGCAATATGACTCCAGGGCTAGTATTCACACATTTTCCAAGGTGGCTTATGTCCTATAATTAAGTATTTCTGCATACTTATTTTTAAAAATTTCTTAGTCTGATGAGAAAAAAAAAGTGGCCTAGATTACAAGTGATGCTCATAAATATAAGCACTATTTGGTATTTTGACATTGGTCAATAGCGCTTCTATTTATGCACTTATATACAAGTCCAACGGTATTTTTTATCAATTGAGAGATAGTCTAGGGGGGCATGCTAACATTGCATATGTTGTATAGCGCAGGTGTGTTAAATCACCCACATACTAGACTTCTATGGGGGTGCACACTAAAATTCCTATCAGATATCGTTCGAATGGTGCACTTAGCGTACACTAAGTGTACACTAAGCTGATGCAAAAGTAGTGGCATTTTTCATTTAGTTCTGTGCTATAGTATTAATAATGATCATTTATTTCAGGTCCTACATTTTACAGATGTATTTTGGATTGTGCTTAAATGCACACTTGTCACTAATAATAAGGGCTTATGAACGCGCTAATGGCACTCCCTGTGTTATACTTTAAAAGCCCTAAAAAAATGTAGCCACCCACTTGTGATACCAGATTATATGTTATTCTTTACACTAGACTGAGCGTCAGATAATTCCTCGTGTTATCAATTGCGCTTCACTTGTAATCTAGCCCTATATGTTTTATGCGGGAAACACAAAAGGAAAAACTCAGCAATTAACGATTAAGTATATTTAGGCCAGTTAGATTCAGAAAAAAAAGAGCAATGGTCTATGAAATCCCAGTGTAGCATGTTGCGGTGTAAACAACTACAGAAAAACATTGGCCTAGATTACGAGTAGAGTGTAGCGCTCTGGTGCGCTAACATTTCTATAGTTACTTATAGTTTACTGAATCACTACTGTGCTGATAAATAATGGCCTCCTGGCAACCCTAACTGAAAACCATCGAGCTGGTAACATACTCCGTTCTTACATTAATGGCCATTGATTGGATTTCACAGAATCAAACACTTTAAAACTCATTACAACTATAATATACACTCTCAGTCTGTAATATATAAATTATATATACAGGTAGCCTTCAGTTTACGCTGCGGTTAGGTTCCAGAAGGAATGGTTGTAAATTGAAACCGTTGTAAATTGAAACCCAGTTTATAATATAAGTCAATGGGAAGTGAGGGAGTTAGGTTCCAGGCCCCTCTCAAAATTGTCATAAGTAACACCTAATACATTATTTTTAAAGCTTTGAAATGAAGACTTTAAATGTTAACAGCATTATAAACCTAATAAAATAATCACACAACACAGAATACATAATTAAACTAAGTTAAATGAACAAAAACATTTGCTAAACAGCATTATAAACCAAATGAAATAATCACACAACACAGACTTCACTTGCATTTTTCTGCAAACAGTTCTTTCTATGCATTCCAATCTGGACTGATTTATAGACAGGAAGACCTTGTTCCTTTGAAATCTGCTCGATAGCTCAGGTATGGTTAAACTGATTAATTTCAGCTTGCTTGGCTTTACTGCAACACAAGCGGACAGCTCCACCTACTGGCTATTTTAATAAATGCACTGCTTCTCAATAGCAGTCACATGACTGTAAAAAAAGGTTGTTATTCTGAAACGGTGTAAATTGAACCGTTGTAAACCGAGGGTCAACTGTACTGTGTAATGAGTATTTCATTTGTAACACAATATCTAATGTTTAAAACAATGTGATCAGAAAGCACTGTGTTGTTCTGCTGCAGATAAGTGATATATTTACTTCAATAGCAGTTCCATCACACGTCGGTGTGTATATAAATGTTAGTAATAGTATTAGGCAATTTTACATCATGTGTCTTGGGACTGAACCTTTTCTCTGTTGTGTTCAGCTGAATTCCTTGAAATTGATGAACACGCTGCTTGTTTTCCTCTGCGTTACATAGCTCTGTAATGTCTTGCTGAAATCCTCTTGGGAAATCCTCCTTGCCAAGAATACCGTGGCATACTCTTGGCCAAAACACGATTGCTTAATTTGTGAACCACTTAATTTCCAGACTTGCTGTATAACTCTGTGAAGCACCACGTGCTGTTTATTTGCCCTGTTCCACCTAGGTTTGTTATATGCTTTTTAATGGTAACATCTTTTCCCTTATTATAGATATTTAACCCCTTGCTTGCCAGAAAGAGCTTCAAATCACAATAGATGAAGGCTAAGCAAATCCAAAGAGCCACTAATACTAAAATGTTACTTCTGGTTACAAGTATTGCGCTAGCTGCAGCGCAAGTGTGGTATGATTTTTGTTATGCTCCCGCAAGCGTTTTCAGCCTCGCTAGCCTCACCTTATGTTATTAAATATTATTTTAATAACATAAGGATTGGTGAGGCTAGTGAGGCTGAAAACGCTTGCGGGAGCATAACAAAAATCATACCACACTTGCGCGGCAGCTAGCGCAATACTTGTAATATAGCCAATTGTGAATTAATCTACACATAGCTATACGTAAAATCCATCCCTGGCTGGTTCCTAATTTAGTTTCAGTTTGTTAACTCTTGCAATTAATTACAACATCAAAAGGTTAAACACGTATGTTTTTTTTAAGGTTTAAATTTTTTATTGAGGTTTCAACAAACATAACAATAATATGATATGCAAAGACAAGGTAAAGTAATAATCAGATGACATAAATGGTACGTCACTTATTAAACAAAACAATGTCACGGTAACATCAATAAATCACATAGGTTCATCATAAATGTAGCTTCCCAACCAATGTAAGGGAGACATAGTGACCAACGTTATTAGTAAGCGTCTCAAGGGCGTTGTAGGAAAAACAAGAATAGATCAAATATAGGACTCGACGATCCAAATAATGAAGAATTATTAATCAGGGGGAGGGAAGGTAAGAGGGGAGGGGAAACATGATGGGTTGTTTTTTCCCTGCGGTCTTATGGGGATGAGGGGGCTTAATTAGCTACACAATTAGGGTCTGAGGGAGATATGTAAGTCTGTGGTTATAACATTAGGTTTCCACCCCGTGTCATATTTATCTTTCCAATCTGCCCAAAGGATTTCAAATAGGTCTGATTTATCTAGTTTATAGAAAATATCTTTTTCCATAGTGTATGCCATGGTGACGTATCTTAGGGCATTCCCACCAAATAGTGTCTCCTTTGTGACCGCAGCCACGCCAGCAGTTAGGTGAGGTATTTTGAAATGTTTTAGCTAATCTTGTAGGGACATAATACCAGTGTGCTAGAATTATGTAATAAGTCTCATACAGGTAGATTACAAATTGTGCGTTCGTGTTTTAACACTTGTAATTTCAGCGTTAAAACAGCAACGCAGCCATTACGAGTCTTGTCGGTATAGCTGTACCGCAAGCCTTTTTGCCTGTAACGCAACGCCAGTCCCGCACTCGAAAAAATGAAGTTTTTCATGAGACTTCCATAGCGCCACTAAATAAAGTTATTTACCCCTAAACCTCTGGCCTCCCACATAACTACAACTAAATAAACCTATTAACCCCTAAACTGCCAGCCCCCACATTGCCAGAAACTAAATTAAACTATTAACCTGTAAACCTAACCCTAAGCCTAATAGGATTTAAGCAGCTCTTATTTCTATTGGCTGATTCGAATCAGCAAATAGGAATGAGAGCTGCTTAAATCCTATTGGCTGATTTGAACAGCCAATAGGATTTTAGCAGCCCTAATTCCTATTGGCTGATTCAAATTTTTCAGCCAATGCAATTGTACCCCCAGTATAAAAGGGGTACCTTGCATTTCAATCCTCAGTGTGCGGCGGACGAACGCATGAAGAGGACTTCCAGGTCGGATCGATGGACCTTCGCCTGAACATCCGCCTCTGCGCATTGACCGTTCCGCCTCTGCCGGGATTAAGGAGATGCTGGTCCAGCGATGGATGAAGATGGAGCCGTCTGGATGAAGATGGAGCCGCTGGGATGAAGATCGTTCAAGCGGGACTTAGTGTTTTTTTAAAGGTTTTTTGGGTGTTTTTTTTAGATTAGGGTAATGGGCACTCTTAAAAGAGCTGAATGTCCTTTTAAGGACAATGCCCATACAAATGCTCTTTTCAGGGCAATGGGCAGATTAGTTTTTTTAGATAATTTTTTTTATTTTGTGGGTTTGGGGGGTGGGTGTTTGTAATGTTAGTGGGTCTTTGTATTTTTAAGGGCTATTGGTAGTTTCTTATAGATTAGGTTTCTTTTATTTTGGGGTGTTTTTTTAAAATGGGTATTAGAATAGGAATAATTTATTATTTTGGATAATTCGTTTGTTTTTTGTGTAATATTTTTTTTTTTTCGTTTTGGGGTGTTTTTTTTAGATTAGGGTAATGGGCACTCTTAGAATAGCTGAATGCCCTTTTAAGGGAAGGAAAAAGAGCTGAATGTCCTTTTAAGGGCAATGCCCATACAAATAGATAGACTAGGTTTTACTTTTTTTATTTTGTGGTTTGGGGGGTGGGGGTGTTTGTTTTTCTTTTGTAGGAAAATAGCTGATTTATTTAGGGCAATGCCCTACAAAAGGCCATTTTAAGGGCCCTTGGTAGTTTATTATAGATTAGGGTTTTTATTTTTTTTTATTTTTTTATTTTTTTAAACAGGGTATTAGAATAGGAATAATTTCTATTATTTTGGATAATTTCGTTTGTTATTTTTTGTAATGGTAGTTTTTTTATTTTTTTGTAATGGTAGGCTTTAGTGTAAGGCAGCTTAGGTTTTACTTTACAGGTAAGTTTTTATTTATTTTAACTAGGTAGTTAGTAAATAGTTAATCACTATTTACAAACTAGTCTACCTAGTTAAAATAAATACAAACTTACCTGTGAAATAAAAATAAAACCTAAGCTAGCTACAACATAACTATTAGTTATATTGTAGCTAGCTTAGGTTTTATTTCACAGGTAAGTATGTATTTAGTTTTAAATAGGTATTATTTAGTTAATAAATGTAACTTTAATTTAGCTCTATTTTAATTATGTTAAAGTTAGGGGGTGATAGGTTTACGTTAGGGTTACGGTTAGGTTTAGGGGTTAATAGTTTAATTTAGTTTTTGGCGATGTGGGGGCTGGTGGTTTAGGGGTTAAAAGGTTTATTTAGTGGTAGTGATGTGGGAGGTCAGAGGTTTAGGGGTTAATAACTTTATTTAGTGGCGGCGATGTCGGGGAGTGGTAGAATAGGGGTTAATATCTTTATTATAGTGTGGGCACAATAGGGGTTAATAACTTTAGTATAGTGGCGGCGATATCGGAGGCGGCAGATTAGGGGTTAATAACATTATGTAGGTGTCGGCAATGTCGGGGGCAGCAAGTTAGGGGTGTTTAGACGTGGGGTTTATGTTTGGGTGTTAGGTTTAAAACGTAACATTTTTGTCCCCATAGACATCAATGGGGCTGCGTTACAGAGTTTTTCATTCCGCGATCGCAGGTGTTAGTTTTTCTGACACTCTCTCCTCATTGATGTCTATGAGAAAGCATGCACGAGCACGTCAAAGTAACGCTTGTATTTTGTGCGGTATGGAGCTCAACACAATCATATTGCATGCACAAGCCGGCTTTTTAAAAACTTGTAATTGCAGCGCTATGGAGAGTGAAATAACGTTTGTTGCGTTCATTAAATACCCTCTATAGGGCAAAACTTGAAATCTAGGTGATAGAGAGTTATGCAGTAAATTGCTTTTTTGGTCATTTCTAAAGTGCGTTTCTATGTTTGTGGAGGTATGGGGGCCCCAAGTTGGGACTCATATCTTTGGAGGTGGGGAAGTGGTTCTGAGGTGGTTTCTCCTCCAATAAGTGAGTAGTGAATGGATAAAGGCTTATAGAGCGTATTATCATGGTTTCAGATAGTTTGCCATAGCGTGAGGGGGCGAGATAGCCGGGTTTAAAGCCCCAGCTGAGTAAGTAACTTTTAATTATGAGATATACGAATGATAGGTAGGACGGAACTTGGGTGCCATCGCCTATTTTAATTAATTGGCGGAATTAGTGCTGTGGGGAGGGCAAGTAAAGGTCTGAGACCCTCTGAATGGTACCATTTATTGGGGTGTGTTTCTGGTAAGCCGGTAAATAGGCCTACAATGGAAGTGATAGGGGAGGGGTGAGGGGCAATGAGGGGGGTATTGCTTGAAATTGTCTCAAAGTGAAAGGCACCCAGAAACTATTGGATTGACTATATCAAGGTTTCCATGACAATGATGCAGGGTCCATATTAGGTCATGGAGGTGAATGTTGTGGGGTAAGGAGGCTTGCTCAACAGATCTCCATTTGCACAAGAAATAGAGAACACCCCATTGTGTGATGTGCATAAGCATAGCTGGTTCATAATATCTGATTATGGAAGGTGATGCTAAACCACCTGCCTGTTTGCGGCTTTGGAGGATTTTATGGGCCACTCTGTGGGGTTTACTTTGTCAAATATATTTCATGAACTCACTTTGGAATTCTAATAGGATGTATTTGGGGACTTTTATCGGGAGGCACCAAAACAAGTACCGAAGTTTCCAGGACTTTCATCAGTCTGGGGACAGTATGTGCTGGGTCTGGAGAGAATATTGTGACATTGTCCGCAAATAAGGCTATCTTGTGTACAGTCCCAAAAAGTGTGACTCCCTTCATCAGACTATTGGTCCTATTTAACTTAGCTAAGGGTTCAATAGCCAATGCGAACATTAGGGGTGACAAGGGGCAACCCTGCCTTGTGCCATTGGAGATCAGAAATGGTGGAGAGTGGAAACCAAGTCCGTTAACTGTCATGGTGGGGGTGGAATAGGGAGCTCTGACTGCAGTTATTGTTTCCCCGGGGAATTTAAAGTTCCTAAGGACTTCCCACAAATAATCCAAGTGAACACGGTCAAAGGCCTTTTTGGCATCTAGGGAAATGACCGATAGTGGTTTGCCAAATTTAGCGGATATATTCAGAATGTTTATTAGGTGCCTGGTGTTATCCGGACCCTCCCTATGAGGTACGAAGTCTACTTGATCAGGATTAATGAGGTGGGATAGAAGGCAGGAGATGCAATTGGCCAGTAATTTGGAGTACATTTTTATATCAACATTTATAAGGGATATTGGCCTGTAACTAGAACAAAGTGAGGGGTCTTTATTGGGCTTGGGGATAGTGATAATAGTGGCCTCTAGAAATTCTTTATTGAAGCTGCCTTCTTCTTTTGCTAGATTGTAGAGTCTGAGGAGAATGTGGGATAATTCTTGTATGTAAGTCGGATATCCATCCGGACCCAGTTATTTAAAGGTTTTCAGATTTTTAATAACTTGTTGGATCTCTTTGAGGGGAAACAGGGAGTTTAAAGAGTCTTGTTGTTCCTTGAAGAGCGATGGGAGTTTAAGTCTAGGAATGTACGAATGTGGTGTGGGGAAGTTGCTTGGGGCTTTCAGCTTGTTCTAGATTATATAGATGCGGGTAGTACTCCGCCAATTTCCTACCTATTTGAGAGGGGAGTCTAAAGATCTGGTCTGCGTGTCGGATTTGATGTATGTGGGTTGAGCACACTCTTTTTCTTATCTTATTGGCCAAGAGAGTATCAACTTTGTTACTTTTATAATAAAACAGTTGTTTCATCTTTGTGAAATTAGCTTGTGTTCTGCGGAGTTCAATTTGGGAGATATGATTTTTAACATTGGTGATCTGGAGTGTTAAGTGTGTGAAGGTGGCATTTCGATTTAGTGTTTCCAACTTTCTAAGTTTTATATGGGCTTGTGACAGGGAAAGGCCAGCTTGTTTGCTAAGATGCGCTTATTTCCTGATAAGTAGTCCTCTAATGGTAGCTTTTGCGCCCCCTATAAGGTGTCATCTCGGACTAGTGTGTTGTCGGACTAGTAATGTCTCTGCGTAATTCTTCTCTAAAGGGGATATCAGAGAGGATGTGGTAAGGTAGGCACCAAGAGGGTCTGGAATGTGAGCTGTTTGTAGATATATCAGCATGGAAATGGTCGTGATTGGACCAAGCACAAAGTGAGATATTAGTGCGTCTGACTAAGTCTAGTGTATCTGCTGTGCAAAATATGTAATCCATTCTGGAGTACAAACTGTGTGGATGTGAGTAGTGTGTGTGGATGTGAGTAGTGTGTGTAATCCTTATCTCTAGGGTGAAAAGATCTCCAGATATCATAATATCTGAAATGTGACATAATGTTTTGGAACTTGAGGGCAAGGAGTTCTGCATGTGAATGGGTCTTATCTTTTGTCTTGGTTTTCCTGTACATTCTATGGTCCCACACCATTTTAAAATCCCCTGCTAGGATAACTCTGCCCTGTTTATATTGGTCCAATAAGTGTTAGATCCTTTTTAGACATTTGGGTTGGTAGACATTAGGTAGATAGACTGAGGCTAGTATATAGTCCACATGGTTCAATTTGCATATGAGTATCACATACCTAGCTTGGGGGTCCTTAATGACTTGGGACAATTCACAAGCTAGTCTCTTATGGATCAAGATGGCCATACCTCTGGCTTTTTTAGTATATGGGTCAAATTCTATAGTAGTATGATCTTTGGAGGTAAATCTAAAGGGGTCATTCAGCGACCAGTGCATTTCCTGAAGGAACACAACATCAGGGTTGTGATGTTTGAGGTATCTCAACAGCAGACTACATTTATGCAGAATTAAGGCCTCTAGCGTTATGGGTTAATACCCTTAGTGTAGACATATCAGTAAGCTAGGATGTAGGGTAGTTTAGGTGATAGAGTCTTGTCAGAGTAGTAAGGGGGTGAGGGAGAGATAGGGAGGATGGGGAGGTTAGGAAAGACACTGCAGAGGAACCCTAGTGTGGGCTTCTAAATGGGGGGGGGGAACAAAGTGCAAAAAGGCAGAGGGGCAGGGGCCAATATTGCCAGCCCAGCCCACTCCAGGTAAAACAACAAAGTGAATATAAAATTTAACCTGTTAAGTAACTAGTAGACAGTGCATACTTCTAAAACTGTGATTCCAGAAGAGTTCAATACTAAAATTGTTTTTCGATTCCCCTTCCAAATAGAAAGAGAGAGTGCAAAAAGTCCTCTAAGAGTGTAAGATGTTTAATCCCAGAGGGTCAACTGGAGCCAGTAAGATGGCGAGTAGAGTCTTGACATTGGTGTGTCCTAGGAAGCTTCATCCTTTGATCTTTTGCAGACCCCATGAGACAAGGGGATCGAGGCCCTGAGGGCGTGCCACTTTCCGGTATACACCTGAAGCGTACATTGTTACGTCTTGCCCGGTCTTCTACATCCGCCAGCTTAAATTCCAGTTGGGTTATCTGATCCGCAAGACATTCTGTATATAATAGTAGACTGGTTTGGTGTACAGCTATGTCATCCTGTTTGCATTCTAACGCATCCACTCTCTTGCCGATCTCTGAGATTGCTTTCTTGAGTTCAGCCGAGCTATGCTGGATTTCTTGAGTAATAGAGCGTGTCTGTAAAGCAAGCATTCTTTTAAGTGTAGATTCTGTAATAAAGTGTTGGGATGATGTGGTAGAGTGTGTACTTGACTGAGACTCCTCATCCTGTGAATCTGGATCACTCATTTATCTATGAGCTCCCGTGTCCTGATCTTTTATCGTCTTAGTGAAGTTGTCATAGACCATTTTCTTAGATTTAGCTGGGGTCCTGGTATGTTTCCTTGCTGTGTGAGGCATTTTAAAAGGGTCCCAGGCACAAAACGACCCTTAGGGATCTATGATGTCTGTTAAGAGTATTCACAAATTAGGTTGTTGGTAGAATCAGGTCTAACTGTAAGTACACTGAAAAAAACATTACACCTACAACATTGGGGCGGGGCTGCATTGGGGCGGGGCTGGACAGCATCTCATCAGCACCCCTACCACAAGTTAAATTAAGAGCATCTTACATGGAGTGGCGCAAAGGGCTTTGAACATTATAGGGGGCCCTTGCAAACTGGGCTAGTTTAAACTAGGATGTCCAGGTTTGAGTAGACTTTTTCAAGGGGGTAGGATACACCGGGTGTGGAGGCGGTACTGCTGGATAATACAGGTATAGGTTGTCTGGTTCACGGAACCAGATCATCCACTCCTCCCGGGGATTTAGGTTATGACCTTAACAGGGGGAAAAAGAATGAGGATATGACCCACTCAGACTAGCAGGGCGGGGAAGGGTGGGAGGAGGGGGAGCTCAAGATTCTCAGTCCAGACTAACAGCAATAATCTATACAATAGTACACAGTGAAAACAGTTGTTTAGATATCTAATTCCAAACAGATGATGCAATTGTGGTCTAAGCTAAACCTTATTAATACAGCACAGTATTAGGAGATATACAGGTAAGGAAGAACTAGTGTTAGCACAATAATCACCTCACTCACTCTCCTCTGGGGAAAGTGTATACATCCTATAAAAGGGGGTAAAAGGTGAGTGAAGGTGACCTGCACAGACTAGCTAGGCAGGAAAGTGAGAGGGGAGCAAGAAAGGGACAGTACAAACAGGTGCAGCAAGGAGATAACACAGGTATATGCAGTATGGGAAGACACCCTGTAAAATGTGGATTATGATAGCATCAATTAATTAGCCTGAGCCAGGATTAGGTTGCAAGTCCCGGATTTGATAGTGATTATAGTCTAGGCTCTGAGTGGATTGCACCATATGGCAAGCTGAAAGGTTCCAGATTAAGCAGTTCTGAGTAAAGAAATGGCACAGTAAAATCTTTGGGCTGCTCCAAACATCTAGGAGTTAAGAAGTAGGAGTAGTATTATGTCTCTTTAGTGAAGGCCAACATGGGGCCTAACTAGATTTGTGTGAGGAAAGGTGGCTTAAGGAGGAATATTTAGTATAGATGTATAGGTATGGGTGGGTTGAGTGACTTTGTGTGATATTTATAGTAAAAGAGACTTAAATCTCACCCAATTTGCAAGCTGTAACTCAGTCCCAGCGTATGTCCGTATGGGCCTTATGACCAGTGGTATAAAAATCCAGTATAATTGGGATATTGTAGGAAAGCAGGCCGTCAGATGTGTAGGCCCAAATGCAGTACTGACGCAGTGTGACTTTTTTTAAACAGTGAGGCCGGTGAACCTAATGGCGTGGCTCCTTGGTAGTCCCGGACCTGGTCTGGCAGGTTTTGGTAATTGTTGGGAAGCGGGATGGTCTCACAATTGCCGTCAATGCGGCCAGCTGCTCCAAAAGCTATAAGATGGCAATGGCGGCTTTTTGCGTCTTTAGAGATCTTCTTTTGGCCTCCTCTATGGCCCTAGATCCACTCCCCAGTTCGGACAACTTCAGATCTGCTCACTGGTCAGCCGCTCTATGAATGAGCCCAGATTCAGATGTAGTCAGGTGTGCCGCTTGTCAAATGGTTCAGAGGTGTGTGGGAAGTCGGTTGGTTGAGCTCAACAGCAATCCTTGCTTCTCCCCAGTGTCCACTGCACTTGGCTCCAGTCCATCTCTTCTGGCCTTTAGGAGCTCTCGGTGGCTGTAAGGATATGTCAGGGATACCCGTATAGGAGTAGTATTGTGTCTCTTTAGTGAAGGTCAACATGGGACCTAACTAGATTTGTGTGAGGAAAGGTGGCTTAAGGAGGAATATTTAGTATAGATGTATAGGTATGGGTGGGTTGAGTGACTTTGTGTGATATTTATAGTAAAAGAGGCTTAAATCTCACCCAATTTGCGAGGTGTAACTCAGTCCCAGCGTAGGTCCGGATGGGCCTTATGACCAGTGGTATAAACATCCAATACAATTGGGATATTGTAGGAAAGCAGGCCGTCAGATTTGTAGGCCCAAACGCAGTACTGACGCAGTGTGACTTTTTTTTAAACATTGAGGCCAGTGAACCTAATGGCATGGCTCCTTGGTAGTCCCGGACCTGGTCTGGCAGGTTATGGTAATTGTTGGGAAGCGGGATGGTCTCACAATTGCCGTCAATGCGGCCAGCTGCTCCAAAAGCTATAAGATGGCAATGGCGGCTTTTTGCGCCTTTAGAGATCTTCTTGTGGCCTCCTCTATGGCCGTGGATCCACTCCCCAGTTCGGACAACTTCAGATCTGCTCACTGGTCAGCCACTCTATGAATGAGTCCAGATTCAGATGTAGTCAGGTGTGCCGCTTGTCAAAAGGTTCAGAGCTGTATGGGAAGTCGGTTGGTTGAGCTCCACAGCAATCCTTGCTTCTCCCCGGTGTCCACTGCACTTGGCTCCAGAGCTGAGCCCCGACCCTCTGGACCGAGATACAGTAAAAGTGCCAGTCCATCTCTTCTGGCCTTTAGGAGCTCTCGGTGGCTGTAAGGATACATCAGGGGTACCCATATATATATATATAAAAGTATATTATTATGATGTAGTTAACACCCTAGTTATGCTCATAGATCTGAGGGAGACCACAGGGGGTCTAGAGACAGAATATAACAGTGTAATTTACAGAATTAATACAGTGTTATGCTGCGATTTGATACTATTTGATACTAAATGTAGCTGGTCTGGGAACAGGTTGAAAGACAGGAATTCACAAAACAAACTGGTAGTATAAACTTGTCCTGATGTGAAGTTAATACAGTCCATAGTATTCACACAACAATGGTAGCTTAATTAGTATTGCATTTGTAGTGTTTGTATTAGGCAGAAACTTGAAGCAAATATTAGTATAAAAAGACCTGCAGCAGGAATTAAGGTTAAACTATGATACTGGTAGCGGTAGCAGACAAGCAGGAGAAGCAGCACAACAAGCTGATCAATAGAGGACTTGGCACAAGTGTGTATACACAGTGTATATTAGTTGGTCTTTACACAGTACCGTAACAATGAGGTGAGATCCGTTGGAAGCTGCAGCGTGGAAGCCTGTCGGCAATTGTGGTGACGTCACACGCTCCGGCGTGTCAGTGTAAGCAGAACCCGGGCAAGATACTGCAGATACAGGGAGTCCTGAAATAGACTGAAAGTCTATAAGTATGCAAGGAGAAGAGCTTGAGTAGAACGCTCCTAGAGAAAAACAATTCAGAACGTAGCACTTAGCTTCAGTAACGTCTGTGAAACAGGATACAGCCAGGTGAGCACAGGAAATGCTAGAGGTATCCTAGCCAATCAAAATACCCAGCAAAGGTTTCAGAGGTTGAACCGGTAATATAGGGAAGTATAGTCATGTGACCTGAGCTCTTAAGGGGGAAGTGTGCATAAAAAATAAAAGCAAGAAAACATGTTCCTGACAGTGGCGTATCTCAGCCTGCTGTGTTGGGCCGCACCTTCAGACTCCCTTTCCGTCCTGTTTAGGCGATCCGGTCTCGTAGCACCTTCCCGAATGCCTCTTGCAGAAGTAGGGTACACTGGAGCAATTTTTGACCAAGAGAAAATTGGATTTTCTGCTGTTTGAAGCAGTATTGCTCTGAGATCCTGATAGTTGCAGCCGCTCTGTTTGGTGGTTAGCTCCGCACCCCCTAAATACGTATGTTTTTTTAACTCTAGAATAGCGGCTCTCAGATGCCCATCAGTGGCCTGGTCCATTTGTTTTGGATGAGATCCCCCCTCCCCACATTTCAATTTGCAAAAGAGAGAAACAGTCTTTTGAAAACAGTTGCAGTGTTCAATAATAAAACAGTAAAATTATTTGGTCTAGTGTCAAGTGAATACTATTCTTTTTTAAAGTATTTCATAACCAGAACTCTGTCTTAAACCAAAATTGTCTAATTTCAGGGCAATCCCAAACTAAATTAACTAAATCAGCAGCATAATAACTACATTTGGGACATTTGTCAATGTGAGGCGTTTTCCATAAAGTTCCTTTCTTGGAGTATAAAATATTTTGTAAAGAAGCTTTAAAGGGACATTAATCTGCAGTGCACAACTATAACAGAATAGTAACTACTCACTATGTAATAACATGTTATCCTGTTTCTGCAGCTTTTTTAAAATCAGTTTTCCTGTTTTAATAGCTAGATACTGAAGCTCCGCCTCTTTGTACTGGGGGCTGCCATCTTGGAGTTCAGGTATTCTCAAAACCTGAGACAGCATCAATTAGGTTGTTAACTTTTTGACAACTGTATAAAGTGCTTCAGGTTAGGGTACATGATACAGAACCAAAAGTGTTAGATTTTTGCAGCTCCTGCATTGCTCTATATTATTGTCAAATGTTTTTTTAAATATATTTTGTGTAACTATAAAAATGTAAAGATCACGTGGTGTATCATACACACTAACTCCAAACAATTGATACAGCTGTAAAAAATGGCCAATATTACACATCTGTGAGTGTGCCCTCCTTTTTTCACAGGCTGTGAGAATACTTGAGTTCCAAGATGGCGGCGCCCAGTATGAAGAGGCGGAGCTTCAGTATCTGGCAACTTGAAGCTATTAAAACAGGAAAACTGATTTGAAAAGAGCTACAGCAGCAGGATGCAATGCAATAACATAATGAGTAGTTACTATCATTTTGTAGTTGTGCACAGCAGATTAATGTCCCTTTAAAAGTGACTCTCTCTATGCAGATTAGAGAATCATTCTTTCTACCCTTTTGATAGAGTTCTTTATTCCTTCTGGGCTTATACTATTATATGTTAATATCGATGACCATTTAACCACTAAATATTCTGAATGAGCTACCCCTTCTATAATGTATTAAATTATACCATTGTGAGACTGAGCATAAATATTTTTTTCTAAAAATTTAACCATTGTCCAATTATCTCCCAATTCCACTCATACCCATTCAATTGTATAAGATTTTATATACAATGTTGAATTTGAAGGTAGGCATATACATCTTTATTATTTAAATTCAATTCTTTAAATCTGAAAAAGCTTTAATGATATTATTTCTAAATCCAAAATTTGATAAATATATTTGAGCCCTTTATTGCTCCATTTCTTAAACATTACTGAGTTTATGCCTTCTAGAAAATCTGGGTTGCCATATATATTTAATAATTTAGCTATACCATATTTAATTTTTAATTTGAGCATTACTTATGCCAAGCCAAGATTAGATTACAAATAGTTTTCATCCTTTTAATCTCATAAAGTAATTTATTTGCTGCTAGAGAATATAGATGAACACAATGTATACATAATTATTGTTTGATTAATATTCCCCTTTTAGACATATGTTGAAGATCATACTCCATCTAGACCTTTAAATAGAATACTCCTAACATGTAAAAAAAAGAGATATTATGTGATTGTTTTAATTGTAAATATCATGGACATATAGATATAAAACATGTTTTAAAGAATTGTGTGATGACTTTGTAACCAATATTAATTATCATTACTTGTGCTGTAATATGCAACCATTTTAAATACACAACAACAGTATTTATAGTTTATTATTGAACTATTGATTGAAGAAATAATGGAAAAATATTTAAAGGACTATTAACTTTTTAAATTTCTTATCATGCTATGACCTGGGTCTATTCTTTGTTGTATTGAATTTCAAATACAAATGTGCTTTATTTATTGTCCAATATATATTACATTTTAATTGTTGTGTTTCACTAAATTAATCAATTAAGCTTTTATTAGATATTGTTTATTCACATGAATTTTGTATGTCCCGAGCTGGTAAAATTGAAGGCTTTTTACCAGGTGTGGGCCAATATTCTTGCTGTGAATCAAAACTTGGATAAGCTGAAGTCCCAGCTTCTTAAGCAGCCTGGTCAGAGGTCTGCAGGCATCTATGACAGAGATTCCTTGGAATAACTGCCAAGCACACATCATGGAACTACTGTGCCTTTTCAGACCCTGTCTATCTAAAAGCAGCTGTGTTGGATTCAGCTTTTTTTTTTTAGAAAAACATAATTTATGCTTACCTGATAAATGTATTTCTCTTGTGGTGTATCCAGTCCACGGATCATCCATTACTTGTGGGATATTCTCCTTCCCAACAGGAAGTTGCAAGAGGATCACCCACAGCAGAGCTGATATATAGCTCCTCCCCTCACTGCCATATCCAGTCATTCGACCGAAACAAGCCGAGAAAGGAGAAACCATAGGGTGCAGTGGTGACTGTAGTTTAATTAAAATTTAGACCTGCCTGAAAAGGACAGGGCGGGCCGTGGACTTGATACACCACAAGAGAAATAAATTTATCAGGTAAGCATAAATTATGTTTTCTCTTGTTAAGTGTATCCAGTCCACGGATCATCCATTACTTGTGGGATACCAATACCAAAGCTAAAGTACACGGATGATGGGAGGGACAAGGCAGGAACTTAAACGGAAGGAACCACTGCCTGTAGAACCTTTCTCACAAAAACAGCCTCCGAAGAAGCAAAAGTATCAAATTTGTAAAATTTGGAAAAAGTATGAAGGGAAGACCAAGTTGCAGCCTTGCAAATCTGTTCAACAGAGGCCTCATTTTTAAAGGCCCAGGTAGAAGCCACAGCTCTAGTAGAATGAGCTGTAATCCTTTCAGGAGGCTGCTGTCCAGCAGTCTCATAGGCTAAACGGATTATACTCCGAAGCCAAAAAGAAAGAGAGGTCACCGAGGCCTTCTGACCTCTCCTCTGTCCAGAGTAAACAACAAACAGGTTAGATGTTTGGCGATAATCTTTAGTAGCCTGTAAGTAAAACTTCAAGGCACGGACTACGTCTAGATTTATGCAAAAGACGTTCCTTCTTTGAAGAAGGATTAGAACATAATGATGGAACAACAATCTCTTGATTTATATTCTTGTTAGAAACCACCTTAGGTAAAAACCCAGGTTTTGTACGCAGAACAACTTTATCTAAATGAAAGATCAGATAAGGAGAATCACAATGTAAGGCAGATAACTCAGAGACTCTTCGAGCCGAGGAAATAGCCATCAGAAAAAAGAACTTTCCATGAAAGAAGTTTGATATCAATAGAATGAAGGGGTTCAAACGGAACCCCTTGAAGAACTCTAAGAACCAAGTTTAAGCTCCATGGAGGAGCAACAGGTTTAAACACAGGCTTAATTCTAACTAAAGCCTGACAAAATGCCTGAACGTCTGGAACTTCTGCCAGACGCTTGTGTAAAAGAATAGACAGAGCAGAAATCTGTCCCTTTAAAGAACTAGCTGATAATCCTTTGTCCACACCCTCTTGGAGGAAGGACAATATTCTAGGAATCCTAACCCTACTCCATGAGTAATTCTTGGATTCACACCAATGAAGATATTTACGCCATATCTTGTGGTAAATTTTCCTGGTGACAGGCTTTCGTGCCTGTATTAAGGTATCAATTACTGACTCGGAGAAGCCACGCTTTGATAGGATCAAGAGTTCAATCTCCATGCAGTCAGTCTCAGAGAAAGTAGATTCGGATGATTGAAAGGACCTTGTATTAGAAGGTCTTGTCTCAGAGGCAGAGACCATGGTGGAAAGGATGACATGTCCACTAGGTCTGCATACCAGGTCCTGCGTGGCCACGCAGGGGCTATCAATATCACCGATGCTCTTTCCTGTTTGATTTTGGCAATCAGACGAGGGAGCAGAGGAAACGGTGGAAACACATAAGCCAGGTTGAAGAACCAAGGCGCTGCTAGAGCATCTATCAGTGCCGCTTCTGGGTCCCTGGACCTGGATCCGTAACAAGGAAGCTTGGCGTTCTGGCGAGACGCCATGAGATCCAATTCTGGTTTGCCCCAACGGAGAACCAATTGAGCAAATACCTCCGGATGGAGTTCCCATTCCCCCGGATGAAAAGTCTGATGACTTAGAAAATCCGCCTCCCAGTTCTCTACACCTGGGATATGGATCGCTGACAGGTGGCAAGAGTGAGTCTCTGCCCAGCGAATTATCTTGGAGACTTCTGACATCGCTAGGGAGATCCTGGTTTCCCCTTGATGGTTGATGTAAGCCACAGTCGTGATGTTGTCCGACTGAAATCTGATGAACCTCAGTGTTGCTAGCTGAGGCCAAGCCAGAAGAGCATTGAATATTGCTCTTAACTCCAGAATATTTATTAGGAGGAGTTTCTCCTCCTGAGTCCATGAACCCTGAGCCTTCAGGGAGTTCCAGACTGCACCCCAACCTAGAAGGCTGGCATCTGTTGTTACAATTGTCCAATCTGGTCTGCGAAAGGTCATACCCTTGGACAGATGGGCCCGAGATAACCACCAGAGAAGAGAATCTCTGGTTTCCTGATCCAGATTTAGTAGAGGGGACAAATCTGTGTAATCCCCATTCCACTGACTGAGCATGCATAATTGCAGCGGTCTGAGATGCAGGCGTGCGAATGGCACTATGTCCATCACCGCTACCATTAAGCCGATTACTTCCATGCACTGTGCCAACGTGGGGCGTGGAATGGAGTGAAGAACACGGCAAGCATTTAGAAGTTTTGATAACCTGGACTCCGTCAGGTAAATTTTCATTTCTACAGAATCTATTAGAGTCCCTAGGAAGGAAACCCTCGTGAGAGGAGATAGAAAACTCTTTTCTTCGTTCACTTTCCACCCATGCGACCTCAGGAATGCCAGAACTATCTCTGTATGAGATTTGGCAATTTGAAAGCTTGACGTCTGTATCAGGATATCGTCCAGGTAAGGAGCCACCGCTATGCCTCGCGGTCTTAGGACCGCCAGAAGTGAGCCCAGAACCTTTGTAAAAATTCTTGGGGCTGTAGCCAACCCGAATGGAAGAGCTACAAATTGGTAATGCCTGTCTAGAAAGGCAAACCTCAGGAACTGATGATGATTCTTGTGAATCGGAATGTGAAGGTAGGCATCCTTTAAGTCCACTGTGGTCATGTACTGACCGTCTTGGATCATGGGTAAAATGGTTTGAATAGTTTCCATCTTGAATGACGGAACTCTGAGGAATTTGTTTAGGATCTTTAAATTCAAAATTGGTCTGAAGGTTCCCTCTTTTTTGGGAACCACAAACAGATTTGAATAAAACCCCTGTCCTTGTTCCGTCCGCGGAACTGGATGGATCACTCCCATTACAAGGAGATCTTGTACGCAGCTTAGGAATGCCTCTTCCTTTATCTGGTTTGCAGATAATCTTGAAAGGTGAAATCTCCCTTGTGGAGGAGAAGCTTTGAAGTCCAGAAGATATCCCTGAGATATGATCTCCAACACCCAGGGATCCTGAACATCTCTTGCCCACGCCTGGGCGAAGAGAGAGAGTCTGCCCCCTACTAGATCTTAGAGGCAGCAGCAGGCTTTCTGGCCTGCTTGCCCTTGTTCCAGGACTGGTTAGGTTTCCAGGCCTGCTTGGATTGAGCAAAAGTTCCCTCTTGTTTTGAAGCAGAGGAAGTTGATGCTGCACCTGCCTTGACATTTCGAAAGGCACGAAAATTAGACTGTTTGGCCTTTGATTTGGCCCTGTCCTGAGGAAGGGTATGACCCTTACCTCCAGTAATGTCAGCAATAATTTCTTTCAAACCAGGCCCGAATAAGGTCTGCCCCTTGAAAGGAATGTTGAGTAATTTAGACTTTCAAGTCACATCAGCTGACCAGGATTTTAGCCATAGCGCCCTACGCGCATGGATGGCGAATCCGGAATTCTTAGCCGTTAGTTTAGTCAAATGAACAATGGCATCAGAAACAAATGAGTTAGCTAGCTTAAGAGTTCTAAGCTTGTCAACAATTTTAGTCAATGGAGCTGTATGGATGGCCTCTTCCAGGGCCTCAAACCAGAATGCCGCCGCAGCAGTGACAGGCGCAATGCATGCAAGGGGCTGTAAAATAGAACCTTGTTGAATAAACATTTTCTTAAGGTAACCCTCTAATTTTTTATCCATTGGATCTGAAAAAGCACAACTGTCCTCACCCGGGATAGTGGTACGCTTTGCTAAAGTAGAAACTGCTCCCTCCACCTTAGGGACAGTCTGTCATAAGTCCTGTGTAGTGGCATCTATTGGAAACATTTTTCTAAATATAGGAGGTGGGGAAAAGGGCACACCGGGCCTATCCCACTCCTTACTAATAATTTCTGTAAGCCTTTTAGGTATTGGAAAAACATCAGTACTCACCGGCACTGCATAGTATTTATCCAGCCTACACAATTTCTCTGGCACTGCAATTGTGTCACAGTCATTCAGAGCAGCTAATACCTCCCCAAGCAATACACGGAGGTTCTCAAGCTTAAATTTAAAATTAGAAATCTCTGAATCAGGTCTCCCCGATTCAGAGACATCACCCACAGACTGAAGCTCTCCGTCCTCAGGTTCTGCATATTTTGACGCAGTATCAGACATGGCTCTTACAGCATCTACGCGTTCTGTATCTCGTCTAACCCCAGAGCTATCACGCTTGCCTCTCAATTCAGGCAATCTGGATAATACCTCTGACAGGGTATTATTCATGATTGCAGCCATGTCCTACAAAGTAATCGCTATGGGCGTCCCTGATGTACTTGGCGCCATATTAGCGTGCGTCCCTTGAGCGGGAGGCGAAGGGTCCGACACGTGGGGAGAGTTAGTCGGCATAACTTCCCCCTCGATAGACCCCTCTGGTGACAATTCTTTTATAGATAAAGACTGATCTTTACTGTTTAAGGTGAAATCAATACATTTAGTACACATTCTCCTATGGGGCTCCACCATGGCTTTTAAACATAATGAACAAGTATCCTCTGTTTCAGACATGTTTGTACAGACTAGCAATGAGACTAGCAAGCTAGGAAAACACTTTAAAGCAAGTTAACAAGCAATATAAAAAACGTTACTGTGCCTTTAAGAGAAACAAATTTTGACAAAATTTGAAATAACAGTGAAAAAAGGCAGTTACACTAACAAAATTTTTACAGTGTATGTAACAAGTCAGCAGAGCATTGCACCCACTTGCAAATGGATGATTAACCCCTTAATAACAAAAACAGAATAATAAATGACAAAAACGTTTTTTAAACACAGTCACAACTGCCACAGACTACTGTGATTGTTACCCTCCTCAAACACGACTTTGAAGCCTTTTGAGCCCTTCAGAGATGTCCTGTATCATGCAGAGGGAAGCTGAATGTGTCTGTCAGTATTTGTATCTGCACAGAAAAGCACTAAAATAGGCCCTTCCCACTCATATTGCAACAGTGGAAAGCTTCAGGAAACTGTTTCTAGGCAAAAATCAAGCCAGCCATGTGGAAAAAAACTAGGCCCCAATAAGTTTTGTCACCAAACACATATAAAAACGATTAAACATGCCAGCAAACGTTTTATATTACATTTTTATAAGAGTATGCATCTCTATTAATAAGCCTGATACCAGTAGCTATCACTGCATTTAAGGCTTAACTTACATTAATCCGGTATCAGCAGCATTTTTCTAGCAAATTCCATCCCTAGAAAAATATTAACTGCACATACCTTATTGCAGGAAAACCTGCACGCCATTCCCTCTCTGAAGTTACCTCACTCCTTAGAATATGTGAGAACAGCAATGGATCTTAGTTACTTCTGCTAAGATCATAGAAAATGCAGGCAGATTCTTCTTCTAAATACTGCCTGAGATAAACAGTACACTCCGGTACCATTTAAAAATAACAAACTTTTGATTGAAGTTAAAAAACTAACTATAATACACCACTCTCCTCTTACTACGTCCATCTTTGTTGAGAGTTGCAAGAGAATGACTGGGTATGGCAGTGAGGGGAGGAGCTATATAGCAGCTCTGCTGTGGGTGATCCTCTTGCAACTTCCTGTTGGGAAGGAGAATATCCCACAAGTAATGGATGATCCGTGGACTGGATACACTTAACAAGAGAAAGTTTTTTTTTTTTGGGGGGGGTATTAGAATAGGCATAACTTTTTATTTTTGGTAATTTGTCTGTTATTTTTTGTTATGGTAGTTTTATTTGTTTGTGTAATGTTAGTTTTTTTTCTGTAATGTTATTTGTTGTTTCTCTAATGTTAGTTTGTTTTTTAATTGTAATGTTAGTTTTTTTTATTGTAATGGTATTTTTATTTTTTTTTAAACGGTAAGGTTAGATTTTATTTTTTTCAGGTAAGTTTTTATTTTTTTAAAGGTAGTTAGTTTTTTTTTGGTAAAGGTAGGGTTATGCTATTTTGGGTTAACTTAGGGGTTGATAGGTTAGGGGGTTTAGATGTTAGTGGGTTACTTTGTGTTGGGGAGGCTGGTGGTTTAGGGGTTAATAGGGTAGTGCAGACTTTGAGATGTGGGTGTGACGGTTTAGGGGTTAATAGTGTAAAAGCTTACTTTGAGGTTGGGGGTGTGGCAGTTTAGGGGTTAATAGTGTAGAAGATTACTTTGCGGTGGGGGTGTTGCAGTTTAGGGGTTAACAGTGTAGAAGCTTACTTCGCGGTGGGGGTGTGGCAGTTTAGAGGTTAATAGTGTAGAAGCTTACTTTGTGGTGGGGGTATAGCGGTTTAGGGGTTAATACGGTAGTGGGTTACTTTGCGTGGGGGTGTGGCGGTTTAGGGGTTATTAAAGTAGAGGTCTTATGGCGATTCGGGTTAGCGCGCGAGTAGGGTCCTTTTTTTGCTCCATTAACTTCAATGGGGCAGTAGGTTATCGTGTATACGATATTGTAGTTTCAGCTGTTTGTGCAAGTCGGGTTAGCTCTAAAGCGATGTTTTTACTTTCAACTCTTAATACAAGCACAACCTGAGTTACGCAAAAGGTTTACTGCTAGCGCAGTTACGGCTAGATTTAGAGTTTTGTCGGTAAGGACCCGCGTAGCTAACTCCGGCTTTTTTCTGGCCGCACCATAAAAATAACTCTGGTATTGAGAGTCCACAGAATCGCTGCGTTAGGCTCCAAAAAAGGAGCGTAGAGCAATTTTAGCGCAGCTTCAACTCTCGATACCAGAGTTGCTTACGGACGCGGCCAGCCTCAAAAACGTGCTTGTGCACGATTCCCCCATAGGAAACAATGGGGCTGTTTGAGCTGAAAAAAAACCTAACACCTGCAAAAAAGCCGCGTTCAGCTCCTAACGCAGCCCCATTGTTTGCTATGGGGAAACACTTCCTACGTCTGCACCTAACACTCTAACATGTACCCCGAGTCTAAACACCCCTAACCTTACACTTATTAACCCCTAATCTGCCGCCCCCGCTATCGCTGACCCCTGCATTTTATTATTAACCCCTAATCTGCCGCTCCGTAAACCGCCGCTACTTACATTATCCTTATGTACCCCTAATCTGCTGCCCCTAACACCGCCGACCCCTATATTATATTTATTAACCCCTAATCTGCCGCCCTCAACGTCGCCTCCAGCTGCCTACACTTATTAACCCCTAATCTGCCGAGCGGACCTGAGCGCTACTATAATAAAGTTATTAACCCTAATCCGCCTCACTAACCCTATAATAAATAGTATTAACCCCTAATCTGCCCTCCCTAACATCGCCGACACCTAACTTCAATTATTAACCCCTAATCTGCCGACCGGAGCTCACCGCTATTCTAATAAATGTATTAACCCCTAAAGCTAAGTCTAACCCTAACACTAACACCCCCCTAAATTAAATATAATTTTAATCTAACGAAATTAATTAACTCTTATTAAATAAATTATTCCTATTTAAAGCTAAATACTTACCTGTAAAATAAATCCTAATATAGCTACAATATAAATTATAATTACATTGTAGCTATTTTAGGATTAATATTTATTTTACAGGCAACTTTGTAATTATTTTAACCAGGTACAATAGCTATTAAATAGTTAAGAACTATTTAATAGTTACCTAGTTAAAATAATTACAAAATTACCTGTAAAATAAATCCTAACCTAAGTTACAATTAAACCTAACACTACACTATCAATAAATTAATTAAATAAAATACCTACAATTAAACCTAACACTACACTATCAATACATTAATTAAATACAATATCTACAAATAACTACAATGAAATAAACTAACTAAAGTACAAAAAATAAAAAAGAACTAAGTTACAAAAAATAAAAAAATATTTACAAACATAAGAAAAATCTTACAACAATTTTAAACTAATTACACCTACTCTAAGCCCCCTAATAAAATAACAAAGCCCCCCAAAATAAAAAATGCCCTACACTATTCTAAATTATTAAAGTTAAAAGCTCTTTTACCATACCAGCCCTGAACAGGGCCCTTTGCGGGGCATGCCCCAAGAAGTTCAGCTCTTTTGCCTGTAAAAAAAAACATACAATACCCCCCCCAACATTGCAACCCACCACCCACATACCCCTAATCTAACCCAAACCCCCCTTAAATAAACCTAACACTAAGCCCCTGAAGATCTTCCTACCTTATCTTCACCATACCAGGTTCACCGATCGGTCCAGAAGAGCTCCTCCGATGTCCTGATCCAAGCCCAAGCGGGGGGCTGAAGATGTCCATGATCCGGTAGAAGTCTTCATCCAAGCGGGGCAGAAGAGGTCTTCCATCCGATTGAAGTCTTCATCCAAGCGGGGCAGAAGAGGTCTTCCATCCGATTGAAGTCTTCATCCAGGCGGCATCTTCTATCGACTTCCATCTGGAGCGGAGCGGCAGCATCCTGAAGACCTCCGACGCGGAACATCCATCCTGGCCGACGACTGAACGACGAATGACGGTTCCTTTAAATGACGTCATCCAAGATGGCGTCCCTCGAATTCCGATTGGCTGATAGGATTCTATCAGCCAATCGGAATTAAGGTAGGAATATTCTGATTGGCTGATGGAATCAGCCAATCAGAATCAAGTTCAATCCGATTGGCTGATCCAATCAGCCAATCAGATTGAGCTCGCATTCTATTGGCTGATCGGAACAGCCAATAGAATGCGAGCTCAATCTGATTGGCTGATTGGATCAGCCAATCGGATTGAACTTGATTCTGATTGGCTGATTCCATCAGCCAATCAGAATATTCCTACCTTAATTCCGATTGGCTGATAGAATCCTATCAGCCAATCGGAATTCGAGGGACGCCATCTTGGATGACGTCATTTAAAGGAACCGTCATTCGTCGTTCAGTCGTCGGCCAGGATGGATGTTCCGCGTCGGAGGTCTTCAGGATGCTGCCGCTCCGCTCCAGATGGATGTCGATAGAAGATGCCGCCTGGATGAAGACTTCAATTGGATGGAAGACCTCTTCTGCCCCGCTTGGATGAAGACTTCTACCGGATCATGGACATCTTCAGCCCCCCGCTTGGGCTTGGATCAGGACATCGGAGGAGCTCTTCTGGACCGATCGGTGAACCTGGTATGGTGAAGATAAGGTAGGAAGATCTTCAGGGGCTTAGTGTTAGGTTTATTTAAGGGGGGTTTGGGTTAGATTTGGGGTATGTGGGTGGTGGGTTGTAATGTTGGGGGGGGTATTGTATGTTTTTTTTACAGGCAAAAGAGCTGAACTTCTTGGGGCATGCCCCGCAAAGGGCCCTGTTCAGGGCTGGTAAGGTAAAAGAGCTTTTAACTTTAGTAATTTAGAATAGGGTAGGGCATTTTTTATTTTGGGGGGCTTTGTTATTTTATTAGGGGGCTTAGAGTAGGTGTAATTAGTTTAAAATTGTTGTAAGATTTTTCTTATGTTTGTAAATATTTTTTTATTTTTTGTAACTTAGTTCTTTTTTATTTTTTGTACTTTAGTTAGTTTATTTCATTGTAGTTATTTGTAGATATTGTATTTAATTAATGTATTGATAGTGTAGTGTTAGGTTTAATTGTAGGTAATTGTAGGTATTTTATTTAATTAATTTATTGATAGTGTAGTGTTAGGTTTAATTGTAACTTAGGTTAGGATTTATTTTACAGGTAATTTTGTAATTATTTTAACTAGGTAGCTATTAAATAGTTATTAACTATTTAATAGCTATTGTGCCTGGTTAAAATAATTACAAAGTTGCCTGTAAAATAAATATTAATCCTAAAATAGCTACAATGTAATTATAATTTATATTGTAGCTATATTAGGATTTATTTTACAGGTAAGTATTTAGCTTTAAATAGGAATAATTTATTTAATAAGAGTTAATTAATTTCGTTAGATTAAAATTATATTTAATTTAGGGTGGTGTTAGTGTTAGGGTTAGACTTAGCTTTAGGGGTTAATACATTTATTAGAATAGCGGTGAGCTCCGGTCGGCAGATTAGGGGTTAATAATTGAAGTTAGGTGTCGGCGATGTTAGGGAGGGCAGATTAGGGGTTAATACTATTTATTATAGGGTTAGTGAGGCGGATTAGGGGTAATAACTTTATTATAGTAGCGCTCAGGTCCGCTCGGCAGATTAGGGGTTAATAAGTGGAGGCAGGTGGAGGTGACGTTGAGGGCGGCAGATTAGGGGTTAATAAATATAATATAGGGGTCGGCGGTTAATTATTGTAAGTAGCTGGCGGCGACGTTGTGGGGGGCAGGTTAGGGGTTAATAAATATAATACAGGGGTCGCGGTGTTAGGGGCAGCAGATTAGGGGTACATAGAGATAACTTAGCTGGCGGCGCTTTGCGGTCGGCAGATTAGGGGTTAAAAAAAAAATCGAGTGGCGGCGATGTGGGGGGACCTCAGTTTAGGGGTACATAGGTAGTTTATGGGTGTTAGTGTACTTTAGAGTACAGTAGTTAAGAGCTTTATGAACCGGCGTTAGCCCAGAAAGCTCTTAACTCCTGACTTTTTTCTGCGGCTGGAGTTTGGTCGTTAGATTTCTAACGCTCACTTCAGACACGACTCTAAATACCGGAGTTAGAAAGATCCCATTGAAAAGATAGGATACGTAATTTACGTAAGGGGATCTGCGGTATGGAAAAGTCGCGGCTGAAAAGTGAGCGTTAGACCCTTTTTTCAGTGACTCCAAATACCGGCGATAGCCTAAAACCAGCGTTAGGAGCCTCTAACGCTGGTTTTCACGGCTACCGCCAAACTCCAAATCTAGGCCTTAGTGTTCTAGCGAAAGCGCTAATTAGCAATCCACTTGTAATCTGGGCCTTAATGTATTATTTTTTTCCTAATGGAAGTCCACTAGTAGGGAAATGCTCGCTGACACAATTTGGGAATAGATAAATTGTTATAATTTTTTTATTATTACCCTATTGCTGGCATATAACTATGTCTAACCCTTGTGTTATGTACCAGGAATAGAGCAATAATAAAATGATCTATGTGTTTAAACATTGTAAAAAGGTTAAATGCATAGTTAAAATGGACATTAAACTGCCATATGAGAGGTGGGGCTTTATTTAAAGGGGCGGGGTCAAGCGGCCCACCATAGTCAAAATTCACCAGACACCACTGAATATTATGCTTAATGATTCTTTTCTGCCATGATGCACTTTAAATGATTGAAACAATAATATATTTTCAATTTAAAGTGATAGTAAATCCTAAAATTTGTGAAACGCTAGGATTTACCAGTGGAACAAATAAAGGGGACTTTCAGTCTTGAAGTATAAAAGTCTTCATGCTAAAAGTTCCTTTATTAGTTTGAAGCGCACTGAGCACTTCAGGCCTCCACAGCAGAACGCTATTTTTTAGTGAAGTGACGTTTCCACCTCTCAGTCAATAGCCGTGCAGGCCAGCTGGCATTATGCCGGATAGCTAGCACGCTATTGGCTAAGTTCACCTCACAGCAAAATAGCTTTCTGCTGTGGGCGGCCTGAGGTGCTCAGCGCGGCGAACATTGCAGACAATAAAGGAACTTTCAGCATGAAGTATTATATAAATAAAGATTGAAAGTATCCTTTATTTGTTGCACTGGTAAATCCTAGCGTTTCAATAACACTAGGATTTACCATCACTTTAACTAACTGCATAATTTGCAACATTGTAATAGTAATATTTGTCTGTTCCTTTCTGCTGTCCTTATCCTGTGACAGAACTGATCTTGCAAGATGCTGTTGAGGATGTACCCACTGCTTATGGTTTTGAGGATAAAGAGCAAGAGGGTCAACAGCCTGCACACGAGGTGAGACTGTAGCATATCATAAGAGACCAAGGAAGGATCACTGCAGCACATCTGCTAAGTCACTACCTTGACATATCTGAAGGTCAGAACACCGTCTTATTATGGGCTATTAAAAACAAAATGTATGCTTACCTGCTAAATGATTATCTTTCCTGGCATGGAGAGTCCACGAATCCACTCAATTACTAGTGGAAATTCAACTCCTGGCCACCAGAAGGAGGCAAAGAACACCCGAGTAAAGCTGTTAAGTATCACTCCCACTTCCCATAAACCCCCAGTCATTTAGCCGAAGGAATATGGAAAGAGAAGAGGACACAAGAGTAAAGAGGTGTCTGAGGTTTAAAAGAAAAATGACAAACACTGTCTTAAAAATAAATTAAGGGTGGGTCGTGGACTCTCCATGCCAGGAAAGAAAATAATTTATCTGGTAAGCATAAATTTAGTTTTCTTTCCAATGGCATGGAGAGTCGACAAATCCAATAAATTACTAGTGGGAACCAATACCCAAGACACAGAATGGAAGGGAGGGAGAACAAGACAGGCAGACCTAAACAGAAGGCACCACCGTTTGAAGAAGAACTTTCCTCCCAAAAAGAAGCCTCAGCTGAGGCAAAAACATTGAATTTGGAAAAAATATGCAAAGAAGACCAAGTGGCCGCCTTGCAGATCTGTTTCACAGACGCCTCATTTTTAAAGGCCCAAGAAGAAGAGACAGCCCTAGTGGAATGAGCCGTACTTCTCTAAGGAGGCTGTTGTCCAGCTGTCTCATAAGCCAACCGAATAACACTTCTCAGCCAAAAGGAAAGAGTAGAAGTGGCCTTCTGGCCCTTCCGTGTACCAGAGAATATCCCGCAAAAAGAGCAGTAGATTGTCGAAAATCTCCAGTTGCCTGCAGGTAGAACTTCAGATACAATCTTCGCACATCCTCCTGATGTACAAGGCAAAGAATGACTGGGGGTTTATGGGAAGTGGGAGTGATACTTAACAGCTTTGCTGGGGTGTTCTTTGCCTCCTCCTGGTGGCCAGGAGTTGAATTCCCACTAGTAATTGAATGGATTTGTGGACTCTCCATTCTATTAGAAAGAAATGAAGATTCTTCCTGCACCAATCCAAGTGGCCATCTGTCATGATCCGGTGTACATGCGCTCAGGAAACAGACCCTCGGGGCAGTGGTAGGGATTTGAAGACACCGACCCCTGACCCGGGGAAGAGTATCCTGGACGTGGATAGATGATATTCTGTGATTCATAGTTGCTAGAAGTTATTGTAGAATAAATGGAGAGTGCAACATTTGTATACAATATATTCTGAGTTCACTGTGACTTATAGTTAGTTAATAGAAGTAACTGCAGGATTCAATGAGAGAGAAATATAGCAAAGTGGAATGTTCAGGCTTCAGAGTAACCTGGTGAAAGTTTGACACTTAGATGCAAACTAAGGATTGTTGCAGGTTCACAGTACATAATATTATATAAAGCTGTATGTCAGAGTTAAAGCACAGCTGCACAGGTACTTAGACAAGCTGCAAGTTTAGGCATTAATTACTGTTTGTGCATTTAGATGCAAACTTGGTTTATTGCAGGTTCACAGTACATATTATTATAATGAGCTGTATGTCAGTAATTAGCAGAGCAGCACAGGTGAAAGTTAAGTTTAAGGCATTAATTACTGTTTGAACATATATTGGAGAATCACAGGAAAGCTTTTAATTGAACACATAGATGCAGAGTTCAGAATATGTTAACATATTTGCAGCAGGATATTTCAGCAATGACAACTTGTAGCAGAGAAATAGTTATAAAGTTCTGAGTAAGATGCTGTTGTAATTAGAGAGTGATGGTAAACAAAAGCATAGTTGAATTATAATAAAGTTCAGAGATTGTTAAGTAGCTGTGTCCAGGAAACAGAATGGAGATATTTTTGATACTTGCGGTTTGATGATATTTTGCATAGGTAATAGGAAATGCTGTATCTTGGAATAGTTGCTAAGTTCATGCAGGAAACAGTCACAGACCTCTGTTCAGGATCACAACTTCAATGTTAATGCAAGGCACATTAGACCTGAGAAGGCTTAAAAAGAGGCTGAGGTAATCAGGTGCATGAATGATTAATCAGGCAGGCAGGCAAGCTGAATGTGAATACTGCCCAAATGCAGCAGTCAGAAAAGGATTTCTTAAAGGGATAGTGACATTAGGCTGAGATATGTTACAGATTCCCCTCCTTAAAGGCGACCTCCGGGCGCCCAATACAATCCAAAAGGAGAGAGAACAAAATTGATATGGAGAATCGGTAGTAGGTGTATGGAGGTAGTGAGTCCAATCGGAAATCAAGAAAGGAGGGTTGGAGATCTCTTGAAAAAGTTGAATGACGAAGTAAAGGCCATGTAATTCAGGTATCAAAAGATCTTGACAATGATGAGAGCAAAACTTGAAGTCAACTTTTTTGTAGTCATCGTGAGAATGCATGAACGTAACATACAATGAGCTTCCTACCACAGAATCATCCTGAGGGTAGACAGGTGGATGTTCTTCATGATAGATGACCATGTATATAGCCAATGAAAAGGCAGCCAGTCCTAGAGATATGAATAGGCTTTCCTCAGCTTCAGAAATAGAGATGCAGCATTCTGGATTGATAACCAGATTAACCACCTTTGGGTCAGAGATTTGAGTATCCTCAGAATTAACCTCTTGGCTGAGGATTAGATATACTCCAAAAGAAAAAGCTATAGCCACTTCTAACGCAATAGCAGGGCTTTCTTCAAAATAGGAGATAGGAGTGTAGAGTGCAAGATTTGTCCAGTTCTTGCCATCTTCTAATTCAAAATGAAATGTCTCCTTACTGGATTCAGAATCAAAAGTGTTCTCACTAAGAATAGGTATATGAATGTCCACACCAGGGTAAGGTTCAGGAATACCCACATCTGGGCAAGTTTCAGTCATATCCTCAGTAGGATCAGGTGAAGGAATGCCCATGCCAGGGCAATGTTCAGAAGTACCCACATCTGGGCAAGGTTCAGGAATATCCTCAGTAGGATCAGGTGAAGGAATGCCCATGCCAGGGCAATGTTCAGAAGTACCCACATCTGGGCAAGGTTCAGGAATATCCTCAGTAGGATCAGGTGAAGGAATGCCCATGCCAGGGCAATGTTCAACTATAGAGAAAGAAAAAGAACCCACTTTAGAGCCAGGAACCATACTCTCTTCTGAGCAGAGGGCAAGGCTTTCTTCAGGGTTCATAAACGAAGAATTAACAAGACCCACTTTAGAGCCAAGAACCATACTCGCTTCTGAGTAGAGGGCATGGCTATCTTCAGGATCAAGTATTATTACACCCATTTCTGGGTTAAACAAAGGAATACCCATACCAGGGTCAAAAACAGGAGAGTCCACCTTGATGTCAGGTTTAGTAGTATAATCATGGAAAACAGGAACAGGAATGGGCACAGGGGAATCTTCTTGAAGAACTTTTGTACAAGTTTCAGGTTCAAGAATGTCCACTTGCAAACTTGGTTCAAAGTTGTCCTCACAGGATTGAGTATCAGGAATTCCTGTACAGGAAACTGAAGTAGTAGAAAATGTAGGTTGATGCAAAGTATCTCCCAAGGGAAACAATTTCTTAGATGCAATAACAGAAGAATTTTGAGAAGGTGAAGTGTACTGCAATATGCCACACTCAGGTAGATGCGGAGGAATTGTGACACAAGATTCTGACTGAGAAGTTATCTGGAGTTCAGCAGGCATGCTTATTTGAGTTTGAATATCAGAGCTAAATTCTCCAGGGATTATCTCTGGTAAACTGAAAGGTTGTATATCTGGAACAGAATTATCTTTTGCTTCTAGCACAGGGTTTACAGGTATTGAGGCAGCATGAGAGGGATGCAAGAAATCAATAGTTGGAAACAGTTTTTGTAGTTGTTGTAGAGTCTGAGAAGAGATACCATTAGATGCTTTAAGAAGAGACTGATAGTGACTATAGACATCATCCAGCTCGGTGTTGACAGTGTCAGGAGGCAAGAGAGGGTCTGGTACAACAGAATCTAAAACAGGGGAATCAGGCTGAGTTTCCTCTTTGCACTTCTGATTTTCTGTGGGCAGAAGGATTTTCTTCTTCTTCTTCTTTTTCTTAGAGAGCTTAGATTTCTTCCCAGTATGAGGCTTCTTAAGTTGCTGCCATTGTGGCTTGTAGTAAGGTTGAGAACAGAAATCCTCTTCATCACTGGATGCATAATTCTGATGTGATAAATCAGCATAGTAGTTGAGCGGACCTTTACTCCTAACAGCAGTCTGTAAACCAGATGTCCTTTCTTCCAGCTCTGAATCTGTCCAATCTAACGAATCCATGGTAATATCAGTATTTCCATGAGAGGTTTCATGATGGGAGCTGTCTGTATCATCCATGTTGTAAATATAACAACCAAGGATGTCATTATAGCAAATAGGTTGAGGTCTTGTCTGAGTTTGTGGCGAATTAAAGTTGCGGTCATACCAGTCTAATGCCAATTCAGCTGGATCTGTGAAGTCATCCTCCTTGTTGACATATACAGACTCAGAATCAGTATCATCAGGATAGGAATCACAAACATGAGGAACAGATGAAATTCTAGAAAAGTGGTTCTGTCTCTTTAAATCTTTAAAGATCTGATTTTTTTCTGCTGAATCGATGGATATATTCTCTTCATTTTCATAGTCAGATTCAGAATCAGTTTCACCAAAATGGTAATCACGAACATGAACAGATGACATTTTGGAAAAGTGGTTCTGTCTCTTTAAATCTTTGAAAGCCTGAATTTTTTCTGCTGAAGCTATGGTTAAATCCTCTTCATTTTCATAGTCAGATTCAGGATCAGTTTCACCAAAATGGTAACCACGAACATGAGTAGAGGATTGTCTAGAATGGGAGTACTGTGTCTTTAAATTTTTTAAAGTTTGAAAATCTTCTGTTTTTCCTTTAGGGATTGCTTGGGTCTGAGTTATGTTGTAATTTTTTATTTTCCTTTGAGGGTCGGTGCATCCACTACCACTGCGGATCCCTTTTTTAGGCATTAACATTCTGTCATGATCCGGTGTACATGCGCTCAGGAAACAGACCCTCGGGGCAGTGGTAGGGATTTGAAGACACCGACCCCTGACCCGGGGAAGAGTATCCTGGACGTGGATAGATGATATTCTGTGATTCATAGTTGCTAGAAGTTATTGTAGAATAAATGGAGAGTGCAACATTTGTATACAATATATTCTGAGTTCACTGTGACTTATAGTTAGTTAATAGAAGTAACTGCAGGATTCAATGAGAGAGAAATATAGCAAAGTGGAATGTTCAGGCTTCAGAGTAACCTGGTGAAAGTTTGACACTTAGATGCAAACTAAGGATTGTTGCAGGTTCACAGTACATAATATTATATAAAGCTGTATGTCAGAGTTAAAGCACAGCTGCACAGGTACTTAGACAAGCTGCAAGTTTAGGCATTAATTACTGTTTGTGCATTTAGATGCAAACTTGGTTTATTGCAGGTTCACAGTACATATTATTATAATGAGCTGTATGTCAGTAATTAGCAGAGCAGCACAGGTGAAAGTTAAGTTTAAGGCATTAATTACTGTTTGAACATATATTGGAGAATCACAGGAAAGCTTTTAATTGAACACATAGATGCAGAGTTCAGAATATGTTAACATATTTGCAGCAGGATATTTCAGCAATGACAACTTGTAGCAGAGAAATAGTTATAAAGTTCTGAGTAAGATGCTGTTGTAATTAGAGAGTGATGGTAAACAAAAGCATAGTTGAATTATAATAAAGTTCAGAGATTGTTAAGTAGCTGTGTCCAGGAAACAGAATGGAGATATTTTTGATACTTGCGGTTTGATGATATTTTGCATAGGTAATAGGAAATGCTGTATCTTGGAATAGTTGCTAAGTTCATGCAGGAAACAGTCACAGACCTCTGTTCAGGATCACAACTTCAATGTTAATGCAAGGCACATTAGACCTGAGAAGGCTTAAAAAGAGGCTGAGGTAATCAGGTGCATGAATGATTAATCAGGCAGGCAGGCAAGCTGAATGTGAATACTGCCCAAATGCAGCAGTCAGAAAAGGATTTCTTAAAGGGATAGTGACATTAGGCTGAGATATGTTACACCATCAGAGTCTTAGCAGTGCCTGCCTTGTGTTTTCAGCCATGGAAGTATCATACTATGGGCCCATTGTGCACAAATGACTGACAGACATTTGCCCTATTTGATCTTTTGCAAGAACAATGCATAACACATTCATTCCCTCACTCACATTGCTTTTTAAAGTCTAAAGATTGGTAGTACAGGATTTTTAAATGACTTCATCGGTTATTCTGCATCCATGTTTCAAGCTTCCTCTTCACTTGTAAAGTGAGGTATTTCTTCTACAAATATTCAGTTTGGAGGGAGCACTCTCGTCCAGAAGATCAAGGAGGCTTACTAAGCCAATCCAAAGCACAAAATAAGTAAAGAAATCCAGCTGCAGTAGAATTTAAAATACATTTTATTCCATATCAGTGCAGGGTTCCATAGGTTAACAGGCAACGTTTCAGGCTCAATACTAGCCCTTATTCATGCTTCATGAATTAAATATGAATACTGCATAAATATGTTTTTTCATGATTTCATCTACTTAAAGGGACATTGAACCCACATTTTTTTCTTTCATGATTCAGATAGAGCATCAAATTTTAATCAACTTTCTAATTTACTCCTATTATCAATTTTTCTTCGTTCTCTTACTATCTTTATTGTAAAAGCAAGAATGTAAATCTTAGCAGCCAGCCCATTTTTGGTTCAGCACCATGGATAGCGCTTGCTTATTGGAGGCTTACATTTACCCACCAATAAGCAAGCATATCCCAGGTTCTCAACCAAAAATGGGCCGGCTCTTATGCATCACATTCCTGCTTTTAAAATAAAGATAGCAAATGAACGAATAAAAAATGATAATAGGAGTAAATTAGAAAGTTGCTTAAAATGACATGCTCTATCTGAATCATGAAAGAAAAAAATTGGGTTTAGTGTCCCTTTAACTGCAAAGGGTTCCAATGCACTTATATATATATATATATATAATGTGTACATATATATTTATGTGATTATATGTGTATATATGTCTGTAAATACATATATACACATATATATATATATATATACACACACACAAATCTTTAGACATGTACGTATCTCAAAGCTAAAGCCTTTGTCTGCCTTTTTTTCTAAGCGAGATCTCATATCTTTGAGCCCTTATAACTTTTGTGTGCAATATTTTTTTTGAATATTTTTTATTAGATGATGATATTTTGAGTGTAACTATACTTTGTAATGTATTTTTTTATGTGTTTTCTGCAACTTTTATGTTTTGTGAA
This sequence comes from Bombina bombina, assembly GCF_027579735.1. Lineage (NCBI taxonomy): Eukaryota > Metazoa > Chordata > Amphibia > Anura > Bombinatoridae > Bombina > Bombina bombina. The sequence continues at coordinate 53,552,554 of NC_069504.1, read as the reverse complement.
ACAGCTAATCAGAGCTCTGAAGTTGTGGTAATCATTCTAGCTTAAACCGTGATTGCACTCATGCGATCACATTTACTTTCAATTTGTAATACCAGCGGTAAGCCTGATGAGCGCAAACCCCAGGGAAAAAAAAATGTATTGATCATTTGCCCTCCACTTGTAATTTAGCCCTAAATTGGCTAAATATCTATGACACCATATAAGCATGCCTAATAATTTTACTAACAATCATCTGATCAGACAACAGAAAATAATCCCATGTCCCATGAAACATCAGTCATCTTAAATATTCAGAAAAAAATTATTGTGCTCTTTTTATCTTATTTTAATAAAAATATAATAGAAATTCACTGTTAATTGTCCTATTTCATTCAACAAACAACATTCAGGGATTAATAGAAACAGATTAATTTATTTGTGAGGTAAGCTTTTCAAATGGGAAGGAGCATTTGCAAAATGGTCAACCAGTCAGTGGTTCCAAACACAGGGGCTGCAGGTATAATACACTAAATGAGTCTATGACATTCTGGTGTTAAAATAAAATTATTTTATTGCAGCTTTTTATAGTTAAACAAATTACCCTCTTTTACTATGGGGCCTATTTATGATGGTGCGAGTGGACATGATCCGATATTGCGTATCATGTCCGCTGCACATCGATAAATGCCGAAAGCGTACGCTGTCGGCATTTATCATTGCACCAGCAGTTCTTGTGAACTGCTGGTTCAATGCCACCCCCTGCAGATTTACGGCTAATCGGTCGCTAGCAGGGGGTGTCAATCAACCCGATCGTATTGGAACAGATTGATTTCTTGCGAGTTCTGTCCGCCTCCTCAGAGCAGACGGACAGGTTATGGAGCAGCGGTCTTTAGACCACTGCTTCATAACTTGTATTTCTGGCGAGCCTAGAAATACAGAGCTTGATAAATATGCCCCTATGTGTTTTAATTTCTTCAAAAGGGATAGACACGTAGTCAAAGCTGCACTCATGGAACATCCCCCATTCTGCTGCAGATATTAGTTCCATGTGGGCTGTACTATAGGACCAATAAGGACTGGGTGTCAGGTATATAAAAAGTAACTGTTATATTATGAATAAGACAAACACAGAAATGCGTCACACCGTTTCTGTCTTGTTCCCTATATTTTAATATTTGCTTTTCTGTCGCCTATTGCGTGTTGTATTACTACACCCATCACCTGTCAATACTGACCGGTAACAATTTAGAAGCAACAATCCTATATACTGTTTTGCACCTGAGCTTAAATGATCTCACGTCTGTCACCAGCTACGATGTCAGCAATCGAAAGAGCCATTGCAGATCTACTCCTAAATATGTAGGCGCACTTCCACGACCTTAAGCAAGAGATTGCAGTATTGCACTTCCAAGCCTCTTTGGTTGATACGCATAATCCTGTTGATATCCACTCACCTCTGGAGACATACAAGAAGACCGGAGCGTGCTAAGAATAGATGTCAATACTACAGGTGGGCTACACTGCAGTACCTCCTCTACTTCTCTGTGGAGTCCTGGGGGTGTGTAGGCGCCTAGAGTATGGCCTACGGATACAACGGGCTGCCCAACACAGAAGGTAAAGGCAGGTGAGTCGCACCTACAACTGAAGATCAGCAAAGTCACCACAAGTTCTCAGCCTATAATAGAGAGGCCCTACAGTAACCATTTAGAAAAGCGGTCTATGCCCCGGAGAAAAACTTCATGGAGAGGCTTACGCGCTATGCCTGGAGTTGAACTCTATCTTGAATCCAACTTGACTTTGATCTCACTGAAGGCAGCAACTGGTCAGACAGCAATATCAGGGAATTTGTACCTCCCGGGAGACCTCTTTAGCCCTTGTGTTATGGAGTTCAGGCAGCACCATGGAGATTTTCCCAGGCATTCTGATAAATCTGAAGTAGGCTAATCTATCACTATAATTGAGTAAAGTGACTTTATTAATTCACCATGTTTTGATGTTTTTTTTGCTCAGATTCTTTGCTATATTGTTGCTGACAGTAATGGTGTCTGCTATTGTTCATGTTTTCTCTATTGGAGGTTTACTATTACTGGTTAAGGTTTATTCCCTTTTTAAAAACATTTATATATGTGTATGTATCCACTATACCCTGTCTTACATTCATGGGGAGTTATGTTACTACTATCACTCACATTACATTTCTGGTCAGTGACAGGAGAGCTAGCCTGTAAGGGACTTGTGACTGGCCTGCCAGCGGCCGGTACACTTAGTCTCCTAGTAATAGTATGCACTCACCTGTGATGTGTGAGAATAGTCTTTCCTACACAGAGAAAAAGCTCTTCATTATTCTCCATCAACATGTATCCCCTGATTGTAGTTAGATTTCCGTACCCATAGGATGTCCTCATTTTTACTTGCTCAATGTTCTCAAGAGACCTCATAATAAGTAAATTATATGTGCTTTGCAGCAAAATTAACCACTCATACTACAACTCCATACTACAGCAATAACGGGTGTTTTCTTGATACCCCTCATATTCTACTCTAACCTACTAGGTCACTACAGAGAATATAAAATGTAGATAAGCAATATGGTTAATTGTCATATGTCATTCCTATCTTACTATTCAACTATGTATATATTCATATTTACTAAAGTTTATTATGGTGTTGTGATTCTCTATAATCTTCTTCATTAAACCCATGAGTGGCTATATATCAGTCTAGCTCACCTCCATCAAATTATTGCTTGAATCCTGGACCCAAGAGTGGTCCATTATTACCTCAGGAGGTTTCAAAATTAAAAAAAATAGAGGTTTCAGATATAGTAACCTAAGCATCGCTGATTTTACAGGTATCTAGCCATACATGCTATTGCTTTATTATGATCGCTTATATATTATGTTACCATATATACACAGGTCTCTACTTGTTTTTTATTATGTACATGTGGTCTAACAAGTTATTATCGCTCTCTGGGGTTGGCTGAATTTGAAAGCACACTAGCTAGTCATATATGCCTAGGAATTTAATTAAGGATTAGTAGTTTATTATGTCTGATATTCTGTAACCATAGTACCATTAACTAGTCTTTACTACTTTGGACTGTATCCCTCCAGTATGTATGCTATACTTGTGTAAGACCATGTCCTTTCTGTTGTTTTCTCCTTTTATTAAAAACCTCAATAAAAATTATGAAAACAAAACAAAAAAATTTATTTTTTATTTTCTATCACTGATATGAAAGAACAGGATTTATACATCAGAATTAGCGGGAAATACCTACCAGCCAATGAGCATAAGTAGGAGACACCTATTAAACAATTGGTATTAGTCGAAAAGTACCTTCCATCCAATGTGCTTTAGTAGAATGTTCACAACTGATACTGCGGTACTAGTTTCAATTTTAAAAAGCTTTCTTCTTAGAGCAGCATTTAAACATGCCTAAAAGATGCTATCACATGAATGACAGAAAATGTTCATTTAAGGTTCATATATCAATCTTAACATTATTTTAATTCTAAGCTTAAGGTTATTGACACCATGAACTCTCAAATTTTCCCCAATAACAATGCTGTTTGCATAGCTGAGCATTACTGAATTAATGCATGAAATCACTAAATTGTCATACAGGTTTATAGCTACAACAGAAAGAGACACGGAACACAGTTCGTTAAGACGCTAAAGATAAATCACTTTATTAAGGAATCAGTATTAATATACAAACTGTTGCAATGTATTGTCTTTTTTTCTTCGTTGTTCATTTACGTTTCTGCAGCAGAACGAGTGGGTCCCTCCTTATTATAACCGATTTCAAATGGTGCTAGAAAATACAGAAGACTCTGAACACCAGAAGAAATCAGTCATCCTGTAAAAGGGCTTCATCTTTGTGCTGCTCGTCACCTGGTCACATTTCTGTTCAGTCACCGTCATTTAGGTAGTTGCCGCTGGTTCTGTGTCATTTACATTAGATCTGCACCCCCAGCAATGTGCTAATGAGGGAAAATAGCATAACATGAAAGATGATAAATCCAAGGAGTAGATGAAGGGAACAAAATCTGTTAATCTGAATGCCCAGAGCAGACTGCATGGTAATATTCTGATATTTAGTGCCACAACGGGAAGATGACAGAGAGATTCTACTGTCATTTTCTTCCCCTTAAGGGGACATGAACCCAATTTTTTTTATTTTATGGTTCAGATAAAGCATTCTAAGTTCCTTTATTCTCTTGTTATCATTTGTTTAAAAGCATACACTACTGGGAGCTAGCTGCACATATATGCCCTTGTCATTGGCTCACTTGATGTGTTCAAGGTGCTCCATGTAAAGCACTGCAGCCCCTTCAACAAAGAATACCAAGAGGAAATAATGCGGGTGAGAGCAGGCTAGTAACCATGGTTACTGATCAGCTGATTATTCCACCTGTGTTCTAGTTAAGCTATAATAAAAATCTGGAATGTTGGGGCACTTGAGGAATGAAGTTGAGAAAAAAATGCAAATTTACTTAGTTTGTTCTCAATATTCTTTGTTGAAGAACAAACATTTGTAGGTCCATAGGACGTTAGTGCTTGCAACGTTTTTAGTAATGTTTTACAAATACTGTTGCAATAGAGTGCTAGAAACACATGCACGCTCCTGGGACTACCTACCTGCTTTTCAATAAAGGAGAGAAACAGAATAAAGTAAATTTGGCAACAGAAGTAAATTGGCAAAATATAAAAAAGGTATTCTGTATCTGAATCAAGTAAGGAATACAATTGTGTTTTGTGAATAGGTTTAATCTTCAACAAAAGAAATCAACAGAACAAAGCATGCTCTCAGTGTTTCTCAACCGCGGTCCTCAAGTACCCCCAACAGTCTAGTTTTCATTATAGCTGAACTAGGTGAAAAAATCAGCTGATCAGTAACCATGGTAACTAACTTACTCTCACCCATCAGCTGATTATTTCACCTGTGCTCTAGTTCAGCTATAATGAAAACCTGGCCTGTTAGGGGTACTTGGGGACTGTGGTTGAGAAACACTGCTCTGTCTTTACCATAAAAGGTTAATTCAGACTTTCCTGCCCTTTTAAGCCCACGGTTTATATCCAGTCAAAAGAATCTATAATAGAAAAGAACTCTGAAGTGATCTATATTGCACAATGTGCGAGTTACATAAATCTTCTAGATAGTTTGTAACAATATTTTACTTTGCTTAAAGAAAATTTGAGCTACCAAACCTTAGCAGGTGCTTATTATCTATATAAGGAAACAGGAGAGAGTTGCCTGGCAACAGAAAGAAACTGTAAACTATAATGTATATTGTGTGTGCTGATATGACAAACATGATGCCTTACAAAAAGATCTTAATAAACCTAGCAGTTCATTTAATAAAAAATAAACAGCTTTGTCAGTGGTATCTGAATATTTGCACTGACTCACTGTACAGCTATTATAACCCACACAATAATCAGTCAGTAGGGACCTCACACAATACAGATTTGCTTTAATAAAAGCAGCACTTACACCAGCAGGTTCAAAACTTCCGAGTGTTATAAAACTCCAGGTGTGTCAGCAGATTCATTCATTCCAAGGACACTGATTTCATATGGTGCTAGATATTTATCAAAGTAAATCTAAACCACCACAAGAAACCAGCCTCCCAGAAACGTTTTTTCTTGAGCGGAGACCAGCGCGTCACGTCCTGCAGGGATCTGGTGAAGGAAGGAAGACAACACATTAGTAAAATGAGTAGATAATTTTTGTTAATACTTTTGTACATAATCAAACCTGAATATTTGCAGAACATTCATTTTAATTCTTTAGCAGCATAGAAGTAAGATTTGCACATGCGCCTAATGGCGCATTCACTTCCTATCTGATTACCCAGACCCAAAACCAATAGGTACTACATGGCTCAGCAGTTGTTCGGTCCCCAATATTTCATAGCTGACTATACATGTTGTGTACACAGTAAAACAATTAGTACTATAGGCAATACGATTACAAAATTGCTGAAAAAAATAAAAACTACAACCTAAAGAGACATAAAAGTAGTGATATGAAAGAAAAACCTTCAAGAATATTGTAGGCATAAAGCCATGAGAACTAAAGGGACAGGAATGTGTAAATTATTTTTTCACAATACAGAGCATATAACTTTTAAAATGTCCAGATTCACCTTTTTCATTTTTTCTTAGGTTGAAACTTGGCCCCATAAGGATCAGCTAAAGTAGGCTCGGGAGCGAGCATGTGTCATGAGCACTATGTGCTTGCAGCAGTGTGTAAAGCAATGTTATACAAGCAACCTGTAGAGGAAGCTGCAGCAGGCGGTGCTAGGTGACAGCAGTGAACCCCCCCGTATCTCCCCTCACTTACCACTGTGCTCTCAATTTGTATTCAGCTTTTTTTTACACAATGCTTCTAGATATATAGCACTAGCATGGTTTACAACAGAGATTTAACACATGGTGGCTGTATCTACTGCACTCTAACACTCCCTCTACATGTTGCTAGTATAACACTGCCACACAAAGTGCGGCTACATAGCTCTCAAATCACGTGCATGCTCCTGTGCCTACATCCGTATGCAGTCATAGAAAGGTACATTTGACAATAACAGCACAATATTTGTAATCTTAAAATCTGATCTAATACCACCAAATAGTACAGTCTAATTGATTTAGAGTTTTGGTAATAAAGTACATATAAGGGTTATGCTGAATAATTATAAGAACGTTAGTTTATTAGGTGCCATGTGTCATTATGTGCAAATTAGTCTTCCTTGGAAGTAGTAGAGTTAATGTTTTCTTGGCCATATCCGTGCTGTTGCTCGGTGTCACACCACGTGCTGCTCAGTAAATAATCCTGTTGACAGGGTTCCTATGATTCAGCACAGAAGGTGTAGAAATAAGTCTGCGGAATTAGTGGTCTACGCAAGACACAGAACTGGCAGCGCCGAGCTACAGTCCCATGAGAGACAAATATTTATATTGTGTATCAGGAACACGTACAACAACAGTGTCAATGTGTCCGTCTGCATTTATATGCGACTATAAAACTAGAGTGCAAATGTCATACACCAAGTGTGCAGCAAATCTGCAAACTGTATATAACACACACATCTGGCTACAGGATGAGATTGTTATTGCTATTATGTTACAGGGTTCAAGGAAGCCAAACCTGACTTGCTAATCCACATGTCTTTAAAAAAAACGTGCAGCCATTTTTTTGGAAACAAATGATTAACATGACAGGTAACACAGTTTTGTAATAAAAAATAAAAGCAGAATATATGTTTATATGAGAATCATTTAAATTTCTCAAAAAACTGAAATACATTTCTTAAAAGAAGACAAGAACTGGAAAAGTGCAAGTGATGTAATTGCAATGTCAAGTGCAAAGAAAATGATTAGCTGTAAAGTGACATTTAACTTAAAACGTAGCCCCTATAAAGGGCCAGATTATAAGTGGAGAGCAAAATATCGCTTTCGCTAAAGCAATATTTGTACTCCCCCCTGTAATACCAGTGCACACAAATGTGCGCTGGTATTACAGGTGAGGGGAGATACGAACGTGACCTCGGGTTCACATTGCACGGAAGCATTGCGCTCATGAAAGCGCGCTTCCATAGGCTCCATTGGGAGCCTTGTTCTATTACTGTCAGACACAGCATATGAACTAGCGCTGTGAAGGGGGCAAGTCATGCAGCAAATATAAATATATATGTATATGAATACAATACAAGGTATTACAAGTTAGCCGCAATGCGAACGCGACCTCGCGGTCGCATTGCTAGGAAGTATTGCGCTAACGAAAGCATGCTTCCTTGTTCTGAGGCTGTCACAGGCGGCATCAGAACTTCAGTTCCAGCGAAGGGGGTAAGTCGCACAGCGATGCGTAGCAATCTAATATATATATATATATATATATATATATATATATATATATATATATATATATATATATATATATATATATATATATATATATATATATATATATATATATATATATATATATATATATATATATATATATATATGATTATACACATATATATTCATGTGTTAATATGTGTATATACTATAAATATATTTGCATATACATATATATTTACAGTGACAACACAGTCCCCATAGACTGCAATGTAATGGCACTTTACACCCGCCAAAAAAGCTACATTAAAAAAAAAAAAAAAAAAAAAAAGGGAAATTTTGGAGGCTATTGGGGGACATTTAGAAAATTAATCAGAGGTCTGATTTTTGTAGTGCTAATTGATACCGCAAGCTCGCTGTTCAAATTAGCCAATAGGATTTTAGTAGCTCTCATCCTATTGGCTGATTTGAATTTGAAGAATCGAATCAGCCAATAGGAATGCAAGGGACGCCATATTTAAACGCGTACCTTGAATTCACTATTCAGTGTACGGCAGCGATCCTACGAAGATGATCCTTCACGCTCTATGGCCCGGCGGTCGCCGGTCCTGCTCCGCGCTCATCTCCGCTCTGTGCCGGCTTGGTCCTGGATGAGGAAGGAAGTGGTCCCCGCTTGGAAGAAGACTTCACCGCCTGGAACAGGACCTTCTCTGCCGGACTTCAGGAACGGTGAGAACCTTTTTGGTGGTTAGACTTAGGCTTTTTTTTTATTTTTTAGATTAGCGATTTATTGGGCACTCTTAAAAGAGCTGAATGCCCTTTTAAAAAGGGAAGTAAAAGAGCTGAATGCCCTTTTAAGGGCAATGCCCATACAAATGCCCCTTTAGGGTCAATTGGTAGTTTAGGATTTTTTAGTGTTAGTTTTTTTTTATTTTGGGGTGTTTGGTGGGTGAGGGGTTTTACTGTTAGAGGGGGACTTAGTATTTTTTAAGGTAAATTTTAGGGCAATGCCCTACAAAAGGCCCTTTTAAGGGCTATTGGTAGTTTAGTATTAGATTAGGGGGTGTTTTTATATTTTCATAGGGATTATGTTTAATTTTTGATAATTTGGTTTATTATTTTATGTAATGTTAGACTTTTTTATTTTTGTAATCTTAGATTAATTGGACTTCCGGTGGGCGGACCTAGAAGATGGCAGCAGGCTCTTGTTACTCTATATCACCATCTTTCTATGCAATCTGCACCTCCCTTGACAGATAAGCTGTCCGGGATACAATAGCAGATAGAAGAAATCTACAGTCTTCTTCCACGGAGGTCATTTTACTGAACTGTAACCCACGTGGGATTTTGTATATAGTGTTTTCCTTCTCTTGCCTACTACAGAGTAATGGAGTCAAGGAATAGCCTCACGGTACAACTGTGTGAGGTCTTTTTGCCTGTATTTGAGCGCTTATTCTCAAGTTATGAGAGCCTGCACAGGACGGTTCAAGCTATGGGAAGATCTTACACTACAGACACTGTTCCTGTACCCGCGCCATCTCGCTCTCCAGCATTGGGACCGCACAGCTCATGTCTAGCGCAGCTGCAGGAGTTCAGCACACTCACATATCCAGCAGCGCTCTTTTCGGATCCAGCTGAGGGACCCCTGGAAAGGAGCATGAGAGAGGATCAGGTGTCTCGGCATTCTTATACTTTGAGGACTGCCGGACTTGCAGAGCTTTCGGCGAACTCTCCCTTGCACATTTCTTTGATGACAGCAACTCCTACCCTGTATGGGGACCCATTGCGGGAGCTAGCTTTGAGGCTCGACGGCTGCCCTTGTGAGGACTTGAATTCTGCGATCCTCTCCTTAAAACGGATGTTTTTGCCTGTTCTGGGGAGCGGCATATCTCCGAGCTCCCTCCACCCCTTGCAACTTTCTCTGCTCGTCAGCCTGCTCTTCTCATGGGGACTTATATGTCGGATGGAGGGGATGTCAGACCTGCATTGCCGACGGGTGGCTCCAGAAAAGGAAGGTATTGGCTAAACCGTGAGTTTTGTAGGCTGACTTTTCAGGGCACCTGGGCTATCATCCTTGCTTAACCCTAATCTGCCCTGACAGGTTTGACAGGCATAGTGCCAACTCTTCTAGACTAAACCCATGGCCTTTACCTGTTATTTGGCTAAATGAATGGACATCAGGAGTTATAAGGGTCACAGGGCTGGGTTAACATTTACAGTCTGGGCTCAGATCTCTCGACTAGCCCTTCTGGGACTTCAGCATATCGTCAACATGCAAATATTTATTATCTGAATCATGGATCTATTCAGGACACTCTCTATCTGTTCATAGCTGTTTACACCTCTTCAAAATAGTAATTACTTAACTTTCTTGTTATGCCATACTGATTATCGCTACCCCACTAACGCCCTCATAATATTGCTCTTTGCTTAACAATGGCTCCTTTCTGATTCTGATTGTCACCATATTGCGATTTCTCTACCCTGCAGCTATTCCTACTTTTCACTTGTCACCTAGAATGAAATTGACATAATTTACACGCTTTCAGCTAAGATAGTTGCTTAGTTATTCACCACCTCCTCAAAACAATGCAGAACCTTGTATTCTAATTTTCATACCCTAGAATTGAATAGCTGATGAATATGACTGAAATAACCCAAATGCATATATATATAGCTTTAACTGTAAAATGATTAACATAATGAATGACCACATATAACCGCCTAGTCCTATCATGTATGTAATCATGCTTTATTGCTCCTATAAAGCAACTAGGATTGCTGTGCTGTTCTGTTAAGCCTTAGTATATGTTACTGTTCCAAATGTTATTTTATTTGAAAATTAAGCTGATTCTCTTGACAGGCTCATGGCTTCTCCTATGCTCTTGCTATTGATTGTCTATTACAGTGTATGCTACACCACCTCATTACAGGTACAGCACTGCCTATCAGCACATGGAGATCTTTTTGCACCGTAGACATCCTAATACACTCAGAAGCCATGAGTATTATTATTATTATATTATCTTGTTTTATTTAGTTAAAGGTTTTTTTTGTTTTTTTCTGTGTTTGTTCCCCCCAATTAATTCAATGTGGAGGCCCATTGTAACTCTGGTATGCCAGTTTAGATCTTCATAAATACACAGATAGTGGACTCATTGTCCTTTAAAACAACCCGCTGGAGGCTGATATTATATCTCATCAAATGCCAGGTTGGTCCTCCTATTAGTCTCACTGATTAGATCATTGGAGAGAGAACAATGCTTCAGTGGGTTGCTGTTCGGTATACTCCCACCACCACATACCTAATACAACGGGAACATGCCACACATCCTGAAATCAAACCCCTTCGCACACATAGGTTTTGAACCTTGTATTTACTAAAATAATGAGTATGCTGCTTTTTAGACTCGCATTGCTGTCCAACGTACTCCAACTATTGGCAGGCATATGGTTGCTTGTTGGGGGTAACCTGCTTGATGGTATACTGTAGCTGATGTCCGGGTAATCACCCTTAATACTGCCCCAAGTGGAGGTATTTCATATCTTCAGCAAATAGTTGATTAGACTCTAACAAATGATTGCAAGCATATAAACTCCACATTGATACGCAATAAATGCATTCTCACACACTGTCTATTTACCTAGATACTGGATTATTCGGCACTTCTTCCCAAGAAGATGATGGTTCACGTACTTCTGGGCCTACCTTATTATGCTTAGTTTAGTTTTTCATAGGTTATGTTATGTATTAGTTAGTAGAGTTAATAAAAATAAAAAATTTGAAAGAGCTATAGGGCACGGAAGAGGAGAAAACTGGAATACTCACACGTCATGCTTGTTTTATGGTTAACAACATGTAAGGTTGCTTCATAATCTTATTTCTCACCTATCGTAGAGAATTTGTAATATCCAATGCATCTAATAATGGGGCCTTGGAATCATTGCCCGTCACTTCTTTACTCTGTATAAGCTGTACTTTTGGCCAGAATATTTTCCAATTGTAACATGTACGATATTGAATTATTTGTATGTTATGAATTGATTATTGTTGCCCTGAGCTCTTTCTAATATAAAGAATTTAAAAAAATAAATAAAAAAATCTTAGATTAATTAAAAAATTTTTTTTTAAGTAATGTTAGCTTTTTTATTTTAATTATAAACTTAGTATTTTTTTATTTAGGTAATTGGGGTTAATTTAGGGGGAGTTAGGTTAGGGGGCTTAGTAATTTAATTATTTGCGTTGTGGGGGTTTGGCGGATTAGGGGTTAATAGATTTATTAGGATTATTGCGTTGTGTGGGTTTGGCGGATTAGGCGTCAATAGTTTTATTGCGTTGTGGGTTAATAGCGTATTAAGGGTTAATAGATTTATTAAGTTTATTGCGATGTGGGTTAATGGGGGATTAGGGGTTAATAGACTTTATTAGTTACTGCGGTGGGGGATTGTGGTTGACAGGTAGATAGATACTGCACATGCGTTAGGTGTTAGTTAATATTTTCAGCGTAAGGCTTGCTGCGTCTGCCTATGTGTGGAGAGGTGAAAATGGAGTAAAATGTCTCCATTTTCACCGCACAAGTCCTTGCGCTGAATATGTGATACCGATTTGCGAAGCAGTTCTATGTTAGCTTATGGGAGTAAAATTTGTGGGCGACGGGGGAAATATACACATTTATATGCGGTGCCTTATATGTGATACCAAAACCATGTAAAACCGGCGCCAACGACTTTTGTGGGCAACGCCGCATATACAATCTTGCCCATGGTGTACAAGATTGTCCTTACAGGTAATCAGCTTTAAAGGGGCGGTGTACTCAACCCACAGATAAGAGCTTATTTTATTTAAAGCTGGTGCAGTAACAGCCTTTAAAAAGGACTGGTCTGTATCTCGTTTACATAGCTTTTCTGTATCCATTACTGCAGAACTGAAAATTTTCAATATAGGTGGCTGCTTCAGCAGGAAAATCAGCTATTTCAAATTACAACATAAAAGGTAAAGAAGCTATTTGTAAAGCATTTAAATACACTCCATTAGGTAAATGGATCACAGGGAGCACACAGTAAACTATCCGAGCTTGATGGGAACACTTCTAGGTTAAATAACAGTCTTACAATAGTCATTTGTATTAATTTGCTCTTGTTTTAAACAATACAACATACACCAGACTTCCAAAGAATTATTATAATCTTGCTTAGTTATATTTAGATACAGAAAAATAATATTTTTCTTTCTAATTGTGTTTTCTCTTGAATTCCTCTCATGCTCTCGGACAGACTGCCCTACCCTATGAGGTCAGACTTACTCAGGGAGCAAAAGGCGAACAGTATGTTCCATTCAGTTACTTGTTCCATTCACTTGTTTGCATAATCTGTTGTGAACAATGTGAATGGCCAAAATGTATCATTAATCTCTTTCCTAATATAGCAGCTGGATATATTATTGTATCGTTAAACGAAACAAGAAGGAAACAAGCATTTGGTACCAGGAATTTAAATGGAATTAATATTTATTTTAAAACAAATACACTCTACAATTTATAAATATAAACCTCCCACCATTTCCAAGTTGAATTAGTAGTTAAAGGGACAGTCTACTCCAGAATTTTTATTGTTTAAAAAGATAGATAATCCCTTTATTACCCATTCCCCAGTTTTGCATAACCAACACGGTTATATTAATATACTTTTTATATTAATATACCTTGTATCTAAGCCTCTGCAGACTGCCTCCTTATCTCAGAGTTTTTGTCAGACGTGTATTTTAGCCAATCAGTGCTGACTCATAAATAACTCCATGGGAGTGAGCACAATGTTATATATCTATTGCACACATGAACTAGTGCTGTCTAACTGTAAAAAAACTGTCAAAATGTACTAATATAAGACGCCCCTTTAAGGGCTTAGAAGTTAGCATATCAACCTACCTAGGTTTAGCTTTGAACAACGAATACCAAGAAAACAAAGCAAATTTGATGATAAAAGTAAATTGGACAAGTTGTATAAAAGTACATGCCCTATCTGACTCATGACAGTTTAATTCTGACTTTACTGTCCCTTTAAACAGCGTGGAACCTGCACTAAAACTATCTGGCAGCGAATGGGTTTACAGTTAAATCTAATGTCAATTAACTAATGTGTGCTTAAGGAATATCCACCAGAGGGCAGTGTACCACAGCAGCTTTGGGACTATAAGGGACATTGACACTTAGGTAATAACTGTGCAATTAAGAGCAAGCTTCAGCTGCGCCATTGTTTTGGTTTAAGGTGTACGTACGTATGCAGCTAAAAAGAGCTGCCCATATATGCACTGCTGATGGGCAGAGGCTTCTTACATACTGAAAATAGCAGAACAGACCGTGCTGATTTTGTGTAAAGCTAATGCTATTTATTGTCTACAGAGTAAGCCCTCAATATAAACAATAGGGGCCAGATTACAAAGGTTTATGCGCTAGCGATATCAGGTTTTTGCAATTGTTTGTGCGCAGGTTAAATTGCGCTGGTATTACAAGTTGAAAGTAAATGTGATCGTTTGAGCGCAATTTACGCCAGAATGATTTCCGCATCCTCAGAGTTGTGGTTAACTGTTTTGTGAAATCAAAATACATTACAAAGTACAGTTACACTCATAACAACATCATCTAATACAAATTATTACAAAAAATATTGCACAAAAAAGTTATAAGGGCTCAGGTGTTAGAAAAAAAAGGTGTTATATATTTATATATATATTTATTTATATATGTATTTATATATTTACAGACATTTCTACACATATAAACACATTAATACATATGTACACACACACAGATATATATATACACACAGTAGAGTCCTTTGCATTTTACTGTAATATTTCACATTCCAGTGTTCTGCACATAGCAGAATATGTTCTAAGTATATAGGGAGTGCAGAATTATTAGGCAAGTTGTATTTTTGAGGATTCATTTTATTATTGAACAACAACCATGTTCTCAATGAACCCAAAAAACTCATTAATATCAAAGCTGAATATTTTTGGAAGTAGTTTTTATTTTGTTTTTAGTTATAGCTATTTTAGGGGGATATCTGTGTGTGCAGGTGACTATAACTGTGCATAATTATTAGGCAACTTAACAAAAAACAAATATATACCCATTTCAATTATTTATTTTTACCAGTGAAACCAATATAACATATCAACATTCACAAATATACATTTCTGACATTCAAAAACAAAACAAAAACAAATCAGTGACCAATATAGCCACCTTTCTTTGCAAGGACACTCAAAAGCCTGCCATCCATGGATTCTGTCAGTGTTTTGATCTGTTCACCATCAACATTGCGTGCAGCAGCAACCACAGCCTCCCAGACACTGTTCAGAGAGGTGTACTGTTTTCCCTCCTTGTAAATCTCACATTTGATGATGGACCACAGGTTCTCAATGGGGTTCAGATCAGGTGAACAAGGAGGCCATGTCATTAGATTTTCTTCTTTTATACCATTTCTTGCCAGCCACGCTGTGGAGTACTTGGACGCGTGTGATGGAGCATTGTCCTGCATGAAAATCATGTTTTTCTTGAAGGATGCAGACTTCTTCCTGTACCACTGCTTGAAGAAGGTGTCTTCCAGAAACTGGCAGTAGGACTGGGAGTTGAGCTTGACTCCATCCTCAACCCGAAAAGGCCCCACAAGCTCATCTTTGATGATACCAGCCCAAACCAGTACTCCACCTCCACCTTGCTGGCGTCTGAGTCGGACTGGAGCTCTCTGCCCTTTACCAATCCAGCCACGGGCCCATCCATCTGGCCCATCAAGACTCACTCTCATTTCATCAGTCCATAAAACCTTAGAAAAATCAGTCTTGAGATATTTCTTGGCCCAGTCTTGACGTTTCAGCTTGTGTGTCTTGTTCAGTGGTGGTCGTCTTTCAGCCTTTCTTACCTTGGCCATGTCTCTGAGTATTGCACACCTTGTGCTTTTGGGCACTCCAGTGATGTTGCAGCTCTGAAATATGGCCAAACTGGTGGCAAGTGGCATCTTGGCAGCTGCACGCTTGACTTTTCTCAGTTCATGGGCAGTTATTTTGTGCCTTGGTTTTTCCACACGCTTCTTGCGACCCTGTTGACTATTTTGAATGAAACGCTTGATTGTTCGATGATCACGCTTCAGAAGCTTTGCAATTTAAGAGTGCTGCATCCCTCTGCAAGATATCTCACTATTTTTGACTTTTCTGAGCCTGTCAAGTCCTTCTTTTGACCCATTTTGCCAAAGGAAAGGAAGTTGCCTAATAATTATGCACACCTGATATAGGGTGTTGATGTCATTAGACCACACCCCTTCTCATTACAGAGATGCACATCACCTAATATGCTTAATTGGTAGTAGGCTTTCTAGCCTATACAGCTTGGAGTAAGACAACATGCATAAAGAGGATGATGTGGTCAAAATACTAATTTGCCTAATAATTCTGCACTCCCTATATATATATATATATATATATATATATATATATATATATATATATATATATATATATATATATATATATATATATATATAAATATAACCAAAATACGATCATGTGACGCAACCCTCACAAGGAAGTACGTTGTTTGTAGACGCCACAGAAACTGGCGGTCTATTCAAAGGCTACAGTTGCTTTTCCGGACCAGGATTGAACTAGGACTGAGCGAACTGAAATACTCAGATAAGTTTATGCAAATACCACAGACATTGTATGCGTTGATTACTTTTTTGGAAACTTGCATATTAAGATTCGATATGTCTCAAACAATACCGCAATGTGGAGGGTCATTAAACTGATGACCTGTTTGTATAGAGACTGCCGCTTGCATATTATGGAAGACCTTGAGTTCCCTTATACTTTTGTACAGGGTGGATTGTATTTTTGTAAAAGTGTAATTATGCATGGTTACCTTTGCAACTATTATAGCCATTTTTCTTGCACTATTTATTGTTGAAACCTTAAAAGTATCACGCTCCACTTAGATCCCTAATTCAAACCTGCCCAGGAGTTTTGCTCCTTGACATTTGTCTGGGAGTTACTGTGTGCAGCTAGGGTGTAGTGGCAGCGATATACCGTATAAGGTATGATGCATGATCCAACTGTGCATATTACTTACGTACTAATCTAAGGGTTTGTTAGCCACATGACTTAGCAATGTAATTGTCTTTTTATACTGATTTTGAGATGCAATTGATGTACATATTAATGCGTTGCTGTAAAGGAAAAATATAATATATATATCCTACATTTGATCTTATTGTATGTGTCCCAATTATGCGACCATAATAAATATTAATATTTTTATTGCTTAAAAGAGTGCTTGATCCCCTATCTTTTTTGAAGGTAAATTTATTATGATGTCCCAATTTTCTCTCATAGTCTCTGATTAAAATATATATTTATTTATAAATAAATAGAGCATATTCTGCTAGGTGAAGAACATTGGAATGTGAAATATTAATATTCTCATTTTGGGTTAGCGCACATGAGAATATGCGAACAGGTTTGCGTACGAGTAGGGTGTTTTTTCCCCACTTTTTTTTTCTTTATTTACTTCTATGGGGGAATAAGTGAATGGGCGCACAATATTCTAAGTTCGGCTTTTTGTGCTTGTCGGGTTAGCGTAAGTAGTTTACTTTTAATTCACAATACGAGCGCAACCCGACATGCGCAAATGCTTACTTCTAGCAGACTTAACTGTCAAGCAAAAGTGTTAATTTGTGCTCCACTCATAATCTGGCCCTAAATGTGATGGTAAAACTAGCGCTTTGTATCTGCAGTCATTACGCAGCGGTATACCACATGCATCCCCAGTAGGTTTTCTTCTATAATGGGTCTCCTGGTGTGGAATACTTAGTAAAGCAGTTTGGGACGATTCTCCATCCCACTATAAGGGTGACAGTAAGAATCAAGTCCATGCTTTCCACTAAGTTCTTCCTCTGCTAAATGAGATTCTTTTATCAAGTTTGCTGAAGGAGTAGTAATGCATTACCGTGAGCTAGCTGAACAAATCGGTAAGCCAAAGAAGATGCATATATGTGCAGCACGTTTTTAAAAATTGTGTGTTCTATCTGAATCATGAAAGATAAATTGTGGATTTCATATCCCTTTAACAAGTGGCAGCCATGTTTGTTTCAAATCACAATCCCAATTCTCAATAGTTAACACATTTACAACTGGCTTTTTAACAATTCAACAGCTAGAAAGAACTTGATAAACCCCAGACAACACTTTTGATTTATTACCCAGTACCCTAAGAAGTTTTCCAATCTAACAATGGATTTGTGTATAGGCAAAACACACTGAAATGACCCTGCACCCTACTGGATAGCATTAGAAAGCAACATCAATAGATCCAAACACACCTAAATATCTAATAATAATAATCTTTACACAAACACAAATTAGCCAAATCCTTAAAGGGCCATTATACACTCATTTTTTTCTTTGCTTAAATGTTTTGTAGATGATCTATTTATATAGCCCATAAAGTTTTTTGTTTTTTTTAATGTATAGTTTTGCGTATTTTATAAATAACATTGCTCTGATTTTCAGACTCCTAACCAAGCCCCAAAGTTGTATGTGAATACCGTCAGCTACCTTCTCCAGCTTGCTCCTGTTTGTGTAAAGGGTCTTTTCATATGCAAAAGAAGGGGGAGAGTGTCTTATTTCCCATTTGCAGTGGGCTTTCCAGCTATCCCTTCAACAGAGGTAAACTGAGAGCTTCTAAGTAAGTTTTTAAATAAATTTATACTGGATTTTTATATCAGTATCTGTGCATCGTATTCTTTATAGTAGTGTCTATTACATGCAGTTATATGAAAATGAGTGTATACTGTCCCTTTAAGTCACATGCTCACTATACTGATAATGACCCTGTTCAAATCCCTTAAAGGGACAATCTACTTTGCATTTTTATTGTTTAGAAAGATAAAACAATCGCTTTATTAACCAGTCCCCAGTTTTGCATAACCAACACAGTTATATTAATATACTATTTACCTCTGTGATTACCTTGTATCTAAGCCTCTGCAGACTGCACCCTTATTTCAGTGCTATTTACAGACCTGCAATTTAGACAAGTCATAAATAACTCCACGGGAGTGAGCACAATGTTATCTATATGCACACATAAACTAGCGCTGTCTTGCTGTGGAAAAACTGTCAAAATGCACTGAGATAAAGGCAGGGGCTTAGAGTTAAAGGCTATAAAGTATATTAATAAATTCTGTGTAGCCACTGCCTTTAGTGAGATAAGGGAGCTGCCATTACAAAAACTTAAGTTCTACTGTAACTTTTTGCAGCAAACGTTCTCTACTGAGCACTAATAATTCACTGACTGCAGCTAGTGCATGTGTCTCCTAGCAACCACTTCAAAGGTAAACCTACTACTCCTTTGCCTTCCATTGTGGGGCTGTGACAGGAAGTAATGGACCTTGTCCACATTAAGTTAAAAAAGGTCAAATGCTTTGAATATATATATATATATATATATATATATATATATATATATATATATATATATATATATATATATATATATATATATATATATATATATATAGTGTATTTCACCATATGTTTACTTAATACGTGACTTGTTATATTAATATTCTTTGTAACCTCCAAGATTGCCTGTTTCTAAGCCCCCGCTGGCCGCCCTTTATCTCAGTACTTTATTTTAGATTTTTACAATCTTGCACTAAAGCCAGACAGTGCGAGTTCATGTGTGCCATAAAGATAACATTGTGCTCACTCCCATGGAGAATGATATTGGTTATACAAGAGCCAGAAATAATGGACTAAAATTAAAAATTGCAAAAAGCCCTGAGAAAAGGGGCAGCCTGCATGCAGTGGCTTAGATACAGGGTAATCACAGAGGTAAAAAGTTTATCAATATAACAGTGTTGGTTGTGCAGAACTGGGGAATGTGTAATAAAGGGATTATTTGTTTTTATAATTATAACAATTTGTAAGTAGACTGTCTCTTTGATGGATAAAATGCAGCAACCAGTATATTTACACATGATGACATCATTTATGAGCTCTGTGAACAAACTGTGTATTTTTAGACTTTCCTCATCCTCCTTTGCAACATTTTAAACGTCCCAATGAACTATGGATACCCTTTAAGAGTTTGTTTTTAATAAATCTATTGAGTCCAGGAATTGTTTATGCGACAACTAAACCGAACGACTTTGTTGCATGACAAACAGCTCACTGGGGTGTACATAGCTTGTGGTCACGTATTGTAAAATGCTGAATAATTAAATGTCAGTGAAATAAAGTGGTAAATAGACAGTGGGATCAACCACAGCAAACTGATGTCCGCTATCATTTTATGTAACATTGCTAGATACTTTAATTATTCATTTTATTCCTTTTTCTAGTGATTTAATTCTGAAAAATGTGCAGACCCTAGACTTAAAGGGACATGAAACCCAATTTTTTTCCTTTAAAGATTCAGACAGAACAAATAATTTTAAACAACTTAACAATTTACTCATATTACCAAGTTTGCTTCATTCTCTTGGTATCCTTTGTTGAAGGAGCAGCAATGCACTACTGGGAGCTAGTTTGAGCACATCTGGTGAGCCAATGACAAGTGGCACATATGTTAAGCCACCAATCAGCAGCTAGCTCCAGGTAGTGCTTTTCTGCTCCTGAGCCTACTTAGGTATACTTTTCAACAAAGCATTCCAAGAGAATGAAGTAAATTAGATAAAAGAAATTAATTGGAAAGTTGTTTAAAATAGTATGCTCTATCTCTTTGATGGCAAACCTTGGCACTCCAGATGTTTCAGAACTGCATTTTTCATAATGCTCAACTGGATTTCAGAGCACCTAAGCATCATGGGAAATGTAGTTCTGAAACATCTGGAGTGCCAAAGTTCATCATCACTGCGGGAATCATGAAAGAAAAAAAAAAAACAGTGGGTTTTACACCTCTAACTGTTATAATCCATACTGTTAATAGTTAACCCATTTATAACGGTACCCAATTAACCTCAGGTAAGAAGAAAACCTAGGTAAGACTATGGCAGTGCCCATTGCTTAATGGATATTAAAACTTCACAACTAATATAATGATGGCACAATCCTGCAGGTTATGAGCAGTTTCATCTGCTGATGGCACATTTATTGCCATTATCGGTTTCTAATTGGAGTTCCTTCTCTGTACAGTAATTGCTCAGATTAGCAGGAGGAACAGACAGGGAGAAGTGAATCCTCTATCTAAAGATATAACAACCTAGAGCACTTTAACTGAACAGCCTTTCACTTTCCAACCCAAGTTTTATGGCTGCTGAATGCCATGACCCTGCACAGAGCCACAGGTGAGAAGAAACTCAATAATTGTAAAGTCGCTGTGCACTGTGCTTCTCCTGCAGTCACACTGAGATATGGTTCCTGTAAAGCAGGTGTAGCCTCTTCCTATTGGGGCTAAGGGTAGTGCTCAGCTGTCTGTGGTCAGTTTTAGCTGCCGCAGAGGCACTCAGCTGTTGTCTGCACTGACATCCTGTTGTGATTTGTCAGCCACGGCAGGTGGTTTCACAATCACTGCGTGGCTAAAACCTCAGGAATTCATTACTGGAGAGGCTCCCTCTGAGACGGTGATGTTCCCGCCTTGTTGATAGACTTAAAACACCTCCCAGTTACATTATAAAGGTCGGGTCCTTCATCACAAACAAGTGATCCTGTCTTTATAAGTAGCCTCACTGATCATGACTGGCAAAGGAAGGAACCTCTACAGAAACCATGTCACTTGTTGCTGACAGCTGACTGCTAGTTTATTCAGTGCTCTTGAGAGGATATTGCATGTTAAGAGTTTGTACTTGGATAACAATGTTCATTTAACACTGATGATAGAACAATTTAGTCTGAGAATAATATACAGATTGTATTAATTATATTCACTTCTCTATTATCATAACATTAGTACAGAGATACAAAACAAATCTGCAACAAGATTTCAAGAGAAATAAAAGTGAAAGAAGTTAGAGAATTTTATTTTTGCGCTTGTTTATACCAAAGTGCATAACCCCCCGATACATGTGACAAAATACATCTACATTAGGCCCAGAGACATCAACATTACATGCACTCAGCTAGAAGTTGGGCTAATGACAATACACTGAATCATCATAGTGACCCCAGGCCTTAAAGGGACAGTGTGCTGTAAAAAATATTTTTCTCTTAACGAGTTTCCAATGACTTGTTATATCAGCTGCAGAGTATAACATGTACGATAAATTGATCGTTTAGGTTTATTTTGTATATGAAATAACTAGTTTTGTTCTTTAGAACCACAACCCATTAAAAGGGTTGAACTTGCAGGGACATTAGATTCCCTTATTTTATCACTTTCTACACCCACGCTTCTTTATATTATTTCTGTCTGTATACCAAAGCCCAATACTTAGGGCCTGATGATCAAAACTCGCTGCCCTGGAGAGAAATCGTACAAAATCTTTGGGATATTTTTAAGACCTTATAATTTAATATAGGAGTTTCTCCTTCACATAAAGAACCTGCATAGTGAGATAAACATCTGTCAGGGTAAAATGTGTGTTTCTAAAATTATTTTAGGGACCTCGCCAAACTGACGAGACTTCTTAGATCATCTCACCTGAGAGGAGAGCTTTAGATTATCAGGTCCGTAGAGAGAACAATTGAAAATGAACAATGTATTGCTTATTTCTCCTCTCTCCCACTAGTAGAGTAATTTATT
This sequence comes from Bombina bombina, assembly GCF_027579735.1. Lineage (NCBI taxonomy): Eukaryota > Metazoa > Chordata > Amphibia > Anura > Bombinatoridae > Bombina > Bombina bombina. The sequence continues at coordinate 53,529,983 of NC_069504.1, read as the reverse complement.
CTACAGGCTTTGTTTACAAAGTCTTTCTATTGCCTATACTTATGTATAGAAACTTTCAGTATAGGTAGGGATATCACAGGCAAAATCAACTATTTCATATGCTGATATAAATGTAAAGGAGTTATTTGTAAACAAAAGTACAATGGATCATTGGGAACAAATGTAGTGTAAACTGTCCATTTAAAAGAACTAACAGACCTTGCAATTACTGCATTCATTTAGTAAAGTGAGAACAATGCTTTATTACTGTTCTCTCATTTGGTTATTTATTGACAGGATGCAATCTGTAAGAGAGCACAATAACAACAATATGAATACAGAAAAGAACTGCATAGATCACTTATTGTAGTCTAAGCAGAAATCACATTATTTCATTCTGTCTGCAGAAGTCACTGTAATGTGACCAGTGCGGCATTTAAATGGCTGCATTTGCTACATATAACATACATTATACAACCGAGGGAGAGACCAAACTTTACAAAAGCTACTCATGTTGATTGATAAAGGGGCATAAGTCATTATTAATATAAAAATGAATGATTGCATTGCAAAATATCTGAATACAAAATACATCTTTTAAAAACATTTAAAACTGTAATTTTGTTGGCAAAAATGGCATTGTTTTGCAATCAGGAGACTCAGGTCTTAAACATTTTAAATGGTCTTCATCTGATCTATGTGAACTATTAAGGTCATGTAAATAATCAGCTGCACATATCAAACAGTCACTGTGTAGTATGTATGAGGGTCAGGGTTTTGAATTCCATGGATTGCACTCCAGTAAAACTGGAATAATTAAATATCGAAGAATATTGAAAGCACATTGCAAACGTTTTTTCACTGCACAATTAAACCTTTCTTGGGGAATTAATGTTTAGGTGGAGTGTCACTTTAAAGATAGCTATTTCAATAATTTAGGACACATATGTTAGTACAAAAGAAGTTTGCAATCAATAAAATATGACCTTTTAAAAGAGTGAAAGAAATTTGGGTACATCCAGGTGCATTTTGTAACAAGGCAGACATGATAATTTGTAAAATAATAAATAAACCACAGGAGAGCGTAAAATACATTGACGCAGTGCAGTGAAACCACAGGAGAGTCTGACCATAAAACATCAGAGGCTACAAGAAACAGGTGAAATCTAAAGACGCCAAAAACCTTCCAACCAATTAGGATTCAGATTATTATAAAACTCCTCACCTTGATTTCTGCAGTTTGCACAGAAGCGATTTACCAACAACACAGCTCACAGCATCACCTCCATTTACAGCTAAAGGAGACCTACAAACACCTGAACTCATTATCTACCCTTAAACACTACTTAATATACTATTAAAGGGATATGAAACCCAACATTATTCTTTCTAGATTCAGATAGAGCATGTCAATTTAAGCAACTTTACAATTTACTTCTATTATTTAATTTCTTCATTTTCTTGGTATCCTTTGTTGAAAATAACTATGTATGGCCATATGGCAGTGTGCCAAATTGTCCAACAACATCTTCTGTTCCCATTTTGCGCCCTGGAGGCCCAGGGGGAATCTAGGAGCTCAAGTTTCTAATAATACACAGGGTAGCTGCTGCCCAGTAGGTAATATTAAGGAATAGTTATTCTGGGGCAGTCCCCAGATTCATCTTCTTCCACCTGAATAGAGAAGAAAGTGCCAGGACAGACAGCAGGAAAGCCGCACCCCCAACCTATTGCAATCAGTAGCAGGAAAGCCCCCCAACCAATGGCAATCAGTAGCAGAAAAAGCGCCCCCCCCCACCTATGGCAATCAGTAGCAGGAAAGCCCCCAACCTATGGCAATCAGTAGCAGGAAAGCCCCCCAACCTATGGCAATCAGTAGCAGGAAAGCCCCCCAACCTATGGCAATCAGTAGCAGGAAAGCGCCCCAACCTATGGCAATCAGTAGCAGGAAAGCCCCCCCCCCCCCCCACCGATGGCAATCAGTAGCAGGAAAGCCCCCCAACCTATGGTAATTAGTAGCAGGAAAGCACCCCCCCCCCCACCTATGGCAAACAGTAGCAGGAAAGCCCCCCAACCTAATTTATTCCTATTATCAATTTTTCTTTGTTCTCTTGGTATCTTTGTTTTAATGTAAGCTTAGGAGCCGGCCTGAGTTTCACTTGCTGATTGGTGGCTACATTTAGACACCAATCAGCAAGTGCTACACAGGTTCTGAACCAAAAATAAGCCGGCTCCTAAGCTTACATTATTGCTTTTTCAAATAAAGATACCAAGAGAACGAAGAAAAATTGATAATAGGAGTAAATTAGAAAGATGCTTAAAATTGCATGTTCTGAGTTTAATTTTGACTAGACTATTCCTTTAACAGTAAATAAATGCTAGATATAATTATGTATTCAAAGCAAAGATTATCCTAAGAATAATGTGCAAATGTATTTTTTGAAAATTATATTTGTTTCCGTAATCTAATGTCTTCTGCTGAGGATATGAGTCACTAAAGTGTGCAAACAATGGCTGGATGAAATATAACAATGTTAAAGGTACTTTAAACCCTATGAGATAGTGTTTTTGATGGTCCCTCAAATAATTTTAGGAGAAATTTTAGCTTGAGAGTTGTTACTTTGCAGGGATCTGGATATGAAAGAGACGCATACATTACAATTTAATGCTAAAAAAAAAATCCCAAAGATTTTGCTGGCTTCAGCAGGTGTATGACAGAAGAATATGACATCGCTCATGACTTGATAGAAACACAGGGAATTGGATACACAATTTTCAGCATTAATATTATAGGAAAAGAAAGAAAAAAATAATGAAAATATATTGAAAAGGTTTATTTTGTTTTATACTACCACACATATTAAAACATCTGCATAAGAATCTTAAAAGGGTTTCTTAAAAAGCATTGTCACTGTGCAATAAACACCCTTGTGTACTACTAGAAAGTAAAACACAACACCTTTCACAGTGAATGCAAAAAATATATTGCAGAAAGTTTTAACAATGATAGAATGGTACAAATAATAATAAAGAATTCACTGAAAAAATGTCTCTTTAAGAAAAGGGGCAGGAATATATATGGAAATATTGTAGCTGTCACTCAGCAAACAGATATTTATTGCCTAATTGTTAGTTATTACACAGCAGCCTCTTCAAAGTCATGGTGTTTTAGTATTTGTTCTATAATTAAGCTGCACCTGCTTCCACCTAACGCTGCAACCTGCCAATCACTGCACAAACCTCAGCTCATTGGCTGGCATCTGTGGTGTTTATGGATTAAATTACACGAAGTGAGAATGTGGAAATTGGCTGTCAGCAGCAGATCAACCAGTGTTTTCATTTCGGGTTTGAAATATTTTGTTTTCACATCCAAAAAATGGTTGAAGCAGCTAGCCATTGTACTGGTCATATGTGCAGCTACTTGATGTGGCAAGGAAGTACATCAATAACAGGTGTTTAAAATGGTGTTCTTCATATTCTGATATTAAAGGGACATTAAAGGGCCAGTAAACGTACCAAATAATGTTATATAATTCTGCACATTGTGCAGAATTATATAACATTAGCTTAGCGCTAGCTGTATTAAAGAAAGTGCTGTATAGATATTAACCTAAGGAATAACCTTTACAGAACGCTGCTCCTTGCTCTACTGAGCGGTTCTATTTTCAGAAGCGCATTGTGGCACGCTATCTATACACAGCTGGCCTGACCGCGCCATTAAACTCAATCTAGCTCGCTCCCGCTTTGGTCTGGTAGCATGTCCCTGAACTTACATTCAAGCTTTTCAACAAAACAATACCAAGAGAACAAAGAAAATTTGCTAATGGAAGTAAATTAAATTAAAGTTGAAAGAAAAAAAAATTGTGTTTCATGTCCCTTTAAACCCTGTGACACTGTAATATAAAATATTTAATTACAGGGTATATACAATAAAAAGTTTGAAATATAGATACATTATTTATTTTCTCCCCCTTTCCAGTAATTTAATCATAAAAATTGTGTGCTTTTCCAGTGCAGACTGCAAACTTTATCACTGCTATATTCCACAAAGCCATTGTTCATTCCCCATATATATGTCCCTTAGGACACCTAGGTTATAACATGGTGGAACCCATTGCTTTAGGCACGCTTTAAAGAGACATGAAACTCAAATTTTACTTTTATGATTCAGATAGAGAATACAATTATAAACACATATCCAATTTACTTATATTATCTAATTTGCTTTATTCTCTTGGTATCCTTTGTTGACAAAGCAGCAGTGCACTACTGGGAGCTAGCTGAACACATTGGGTGAGCCAATAACATAAAGCAAACATGTGCAGCCACCAATCAGCAGCTCCTGAGCCTACTTTTTAACAAAAGATTCCAAGAGAACAAAACAAAGCAACCTGGGAAGTTATTTAAAATCACATACTGTGTCTGGACCATGTCCCTTTAACTTTTTTCAATATTTAAACAACATAATTAAAAGGCACATCTGCTTATTATTGCCAGGCTACTTTTTGCTTTAAATACATCATTTTACCTAACATTTATTTAGTGTTCAATGTCCCTATCAGCAAATTCATACTGTGTTAACCTGAATAAGACAGACTATTGGTTATTTGCTTCATTTTGATATAAGTAGGATAATCTTTTAACAAGAAAAAAAAACAACTTACTTTATTTGTTCTAATTTATCACTTGATGACAAACTGCATTCCCTGATAAACGCAATCACATACTTTACTGATTTATTAATTACTGATGCAACAGCTCTTAAAACTGAGAAACATATTGCTTATGTATTTATTCCTCTTAAATCCTTAATAATGTATTTAACCCTAGCTGGGTAAAGTGTGTGCCCCAAAAATCTAATTAGAAGCAAGGGGTTAAATTCTATGAATCGCGGCTCCCTGCCTTCCAGGAATTGTCAAGTCCTCATATTGATGAATGATTTTCAGAACCTTCTATGTTCTAATGTGATCCATTTATGTCACATTTATGTCTTGCGTTTTGTTCCTTTGCTCTGTGGTGTGAGAAGATCAGTGATATTAGTGGGAGATCAGACAAGCAGCAGCAGCTGGCAGACTGTACATATTAGATTTGGAGCTGTTGATGGATTATTTGTTCATTGTTTTAAAGTGTTCGGGATTTCAAAGACATCGCTCCCTCTCTCATTCTCTCTCTCTCAATATATAGTCGCCATTATGAAAACTTATCTAACTCTCGCCCTCTATTCTCTTCCTCATGATATAATTATCATTATAAAGACCTATCTCTTGCTCTCTCTCCTTCTCTATATCACTCTCTCTCTCTCTTTCTCTCTCATGATATAATTATCATTATAAAGACCTATCTCTTGCTCTCTCTCCTTCTCTATATCACTCTCTCTCTCTCTTCCTCTCTCATGATATAATTGTCATTATAAAGACCCATCTCTTGCTCTCTCTCCTTCCCTATATCACTCTCTCTCTCTCTTCCTCTCTCATGATATAATTATCATTATAAAGACCTATCTCTTGCTCTCTCTCCTTCTCTATATCACTCTCTCTCTCTCTCTCTCTCATGATATAATTATCATTATAAAGACCTATCTCTTGCTCTCTCTCCTTCTCTATATCACTCTCTCTCTCTCTCTCATGATATAATTATCATTATAAAGACCTATCTCTTGCTCTCTCTCCTTCTCTATATCACTCTCTCTTCCTCTCTCATGATATAATTGTCATTATAAAGACCTATCTCTTGCTCTCTCTCCTTCTCGTTCTCTCTGTCCCTCGCTCTCTCTCCTCTATATCATTCTCTCTCTTCCTGTCTCATGATATAATTGTCATTATGAAGACCTCTCTCTTTCTCTCCCTCACTCTCTCTCCTCTATCTCTCTCTCTCTCTTCCTCTCTCATGATATATTTACCATTATGAAGACCTATCTCTTGCTGTCTCTCCTACTCGTTCTCTCTGTCCCTCACCCGATCCCTCTCTCTCCTTCTCTATATCATTCTCTCTCTTCCTCTCTCATGATATAATTGCCGTTATGAAAACCTCTCTCTCCCTCACTCTATCCCTCGCTCTCTCTCCTTCTCTCTCTCTCTCTCTTATGATATAATTGCCATTATGAAAACCTCTCTCTCCCTCACTCTATCCCTTGCTCTCTCTCCTTCTCTCTCTCATAATATAATTGACATTATGAAAACCTCTCTCTCCTCTCTCTCCCTCACTCTATCCCTCGCTCTCTCTCCTTCTCTCTCTCCCTCACTCTCTCCCCTTCTCTCTCCTTTTCTCTTTCTCATGATATAATTGTCATTAAGAAAACCTTGATAAAGGTATAGGCTGTTATAGGTTATTTGTGCTACTATAATTTATAGTCCCTCTAGGCTCTGATCGCATAAACTTATTTTAGGCTTTTCACAGGTGAGATTATATTTCCGCTTTCAAACCACAAGCCTGTTATTGAGAATTTGTCTTTTTTTTGTGATTTCCTGTTGGCTAAAGTAACATCCCCTTCTTTAGAGAAGAGCTTTTTAAACCATTTCCAAAAAAACTGTGCTAATTCTTGTTTAGACTAATAACTGCTGCTCAAAAGCCCCTAACAGACCAGAGAGTTATATCAGGATATCCCCTCTAGGACCAGTCTAAGCAAGACACCCACTTAAATTGAATCCTGAGCAAACACATTTCTAGGAGTTAGTATCCAATATGTTCCTGTATCTGTGGCTTCTCTCTCAATAATACTGAATAAGCATCATTGAATATCCATAACCCCTTGGCTGTAAGATGCATGCAACATCCTCTGTCAGGTAAGGGCTATAAGACAGAGTGACACAAATCAAATTTCTAACTTGTCCGCAGCAATTTTTAGTTGTCTGGGTCTAGTGAACCACTGGAAATTTCAAGCCCTGTATATATATATATATATATATATATATATAATACTTATTACAAGTGACAACTGTCATGAAGGCCAGACTCACATGGATGGACCACTCTTCCCAACTACACAACCAACAACCACTGGTTTGTAATTAAATGAATAAATACAACTTTTGGAGATCACTGGAGTGGGGGAGGGGGGGCTTTTGGAGATCACTGGAGTGGGGGGGGGGGGAGATCATGCCATAGAAATGTGCGTCAAAACATATTGTCCTCCCTACACAATACTGCCCTAGGCACAGACATAGTTGGCCACAATACACAGAAATTAACTAAATTTGAATATTATGGGGATAGTATTTGGTTACGCAGTGCGTTGCTGAGCCTCTGTTGCATTATTAACGCTGAGTTAAATGAGTGATCCTGGTGTGCAGTAATCCTAACCCTACCGTAAGGAATATTCTGACTGTTACCAACATTCTAAACTGTGCACAATTTCAATGAGATGTTTTTCATCAGATCTGTTTCTGGGATTATTTGAAAAGTAAATTGTAACCTGATACTTCTTTTTTTTTAATTTTATGGGGATTATTAACATTTGTTGATACAGCACCAGTATAGATCACAAAACAACAATTGCCTCTGTTGGGTAGTAATAACGAACACACAGTGGGTTACATCTTTTGAAGATAAATACAATGTATGTGAGATCTGGCATTTAATCTGTACAAGGCAGACAATAGTGACCCGCACATGTTTATGCTGATATCACACAGAAAAAGTACTTGATCCTCCTGAGAAATAGACATCATCTGTCCATTATGAGCACATTTCAGACCAGCTGAGCCAGATACACTAATAAGGTTACACCTTAAAATGTAGCAGTGAAGATCAATGTCCAGATGTCAGGTATTTCTCTAGAGTGTCTAATGTGGCAGATGAATAATAAATCTCTGATGTTGATCTCATTCATCAACAATATGGACAAAGGAGACTAACAGTCAAACAAAAACTAGTTCAGTAAAATAACGGAATACAGTGTATAAATGTAACAGATTGTTTAGCGGCACAGATCTGCTTATTATTTCACTAAACATGTGAATTTACATATATAAAATGACCAATTTCTTTTTTATTTGTAGCATTAGTCTGGAAACGTTAAACTAGTGGACACTTTACTTAAACCACTAATGGACAAATGTATTTGATGCATTCACTCATCCATTAATTTATTTATTCATTCATTCATGCCGTTCAAAAAGCCCAAAGAGAGCCAAATGCGAGTGGCCGTCTTCTTCCGCATTAAAATCCTAACGAATGATCCAAATGCACATCCCTACTTTTTACTGCAATTGTTTTTCTATAGCTAAACTCCACCCACAATTTGCCTTATATGAAGGAGCCAATCTAGACTTGAGCCTGCAGATGCCAAGGTTAGCCACGGTCATAATGTTAGTATAAAATGCATTGTTTTGTAGTAGTTATCAGCTTCTAGCCACGGTCATAATGTTAGTATAAAATGCATTGTTTTGTAATAGTTATCAGCTTCTAGCCACAGTCATAATGTTAGTATAAAATGCATTGTTCTGTAGTTATCAGCTTCTAGCCACGGTCATAATGTTAGTATAAAATACATTGTTTTGTAGTAGTTATCAGCTTCTAGCCACGGTCATAATGTTAGTATAAATGCATTGTTTTGTAGTAGTTATCAGCTTCTAGCCACGGTCATAATGTTAGTATAAAATGCATTGTTTTGTAGTAGTTATCAGCTTCTAGCCACGGTCATAATGTTAGTATAAAATACATTGTTTTGTAGTAGTTATCAGCTTCTAGCCACGGTCATAATGTTAGTATAAAATACATTGTTTTGTAGTAGTTATCAGCTTCTAGCCACAGTCATAATGTTAGTATAAAATACATTGTTTTGTAGTAGTTATCAGCTTCTAGCCACGGTCATAATGTTAGTATAAAATGCATTGTTTTGTAGTAGTTATCAGCTTCTAGCCACAGTCATAATGTTAGTATAAATGCATTGTTTTGTAGTAGTTATCAGCTTCTAGCCACGGTCATAATGTTAGTATAAAATGCATTGTTTTGTAGTAGTTATCAGCTTCTAGCCACGGTCATAATGTTAGTATAAAATGCATTGTTTTGTAGTAGTTATCAGCATCTAGCCACGGTCATAATGTTGGTATAAAATGCATTGTTTTGTAGTAGTTATCAGCTTCTAGCCACGGTCATAATGTTAGTATAAAATGCATTGTTTTGTAGTAGTTATCAGCTTCTAGCCACGGTCATAATGTTAGTATAAAATGCATTGTTTTGTAGTAGTTATCAGCTTCTAGCCACGGTCATAATGTTAGTATAAAATACATTGTTCTGTAGTTATCAGCTTCTAGACACAGTCATAATGTTAGTATAAAATGCATTGTTTTGTAGTAGTTATCAGCTTCTAGCCACAGTCATAATGTTAGTATAAAATGCATTGTTTTGTAGTAGCTATCAGCTTCTAGCCACGTTCATAATGTTAGTATAAAATACATTGTTTTGTAGTTATCAGCTTCTAGCCACGTTCATAATGTTAGTATAAAATACATTGTTTTGTAGTTATCAGCTTCTAGCCACAGTCATAATGTTAGTATAAAATGCATTGTTCTGTAGTTATCAGCTTCTAGCCACAGTCATAATGTTAGTATAAAATGCATTGTTCTGTAGTTATCAGCTTCTAGTCACAGTCATAATGTTAGTATAAAATGCATTGTTTTGTAGTTATCAGCTTCTAGCCACAGTCATAATGTTAGTATAAAATGCATTGTTCTGTAGTTATCAGCTTCTAGCCACAGTCATAATGTTAGTATAAAATGCATTGTTCTGTAGTTATCAGCTTCTAGACACAGTCATAATGTTAGTATAAAATACATTGTTTTGTAGTTATCAGCTTCTAGCCACAGTCATAATGTTAGTATAAAATGCATTGTTTTGTAGTAGTTATCAGCTTATAGACACAGTCATAATGTTAGTATAAAATGCATTGTTTTGTAGTTATCAGCTTCTAGCCACGGTCATAATGTTAGTATAAAATGCATTGTTCTGTAGTTATCAGCTTCTAGCCACAGTCATAATGTTAGTATAAAATGCATTGTTTTGTAGTTATCAGCTTCTAGCCACGGTCATAATGTTAGTATAAAATGCATTGTTCTGTAGTTATCAGCTTCTAGCCACAGTCATAATGTTAGTATAAAATGCATTGTTTTGTAGTTATCAGCTTCTAGCCACAGTCATAATGTTAGTATAAAATGCATTGTTCTGTAGTTATCAGCTTCTAGCCACGGTCATAATGTTAGTATAAAATGCATTGTTTTGTAGTCGTTATCAGCTTCTAGCCACAGTCATAATGTTAGTATAAAATGCATTGTTTTGTAGTAGTTATCAGCTTCTAGCCACGGTCATAATGTTAGTATAAAATGCATTGTTCTGTAGTTATCAGCTTCTAGCCACATACATAATATTAGTATAAAATGCATTGTTTTGTAGTAGTTATCAGCTTCTATCAACAGTCATAATGTTAGTATAAAATGCATTGTTCTGTAGTTATCAGCTTCTAGCCACAGTCATAATGTTAGTATAAAATACATTGTTCTGTAGTTATCAGCTTCTAGCCACAGTCATAATGTTAGTATAAAATACATTGTTCTGTAGTTATCAGCTTCTAGCCACAGTCATAATGTTAGTATAAAATGCATTGTTTTGTAGTTATCAGCTTCTAGCCAGTCATGTTAGTATAAAATGCATTGTTTTGTAGTTATCAGCTTCTAGCCAGTCATGTTAGTATAAAATGCATTGTTTTGTAGTTATCAGCTTCTAGCCACAGTCATAATGTTAGTATAAAATGCATTGTTCTGTAGTTATCAGCTTCTAGCCACAGTCATAATGTTAGTATAAAATACATTGTTCTGTAGTTATCAGCTTCTAGACACAGTCATAATGTTAGTATAAAATGCATTGTTCTGTAGTTATCAGCTTCTAGCCACGGTCATAATGTTAGTATAAAATACATTGTTCTGTAGTTATCAGCTTCTAGACACAGTCATAATGTTAGTATAAAATACATTGTTCTATAGTTATCAGCTTCTAGACACAGTCATAATGTTAGTATAAAATACATTGTTCTTTAGTTATCAGCTTCTAGACACGGTCATAATGTTAGTATAAAATGCATTGTTTTGTAGTTATAAGCTTCTATCAACAGTCATAATGTTAGTATAAAATACATTGTTTTGTAGTAGTTATCAGCTTCTAGCAACAGTCATAATGTTAGTATAAAATACATTGTTTTGTAGTAGTTATCAGCTTCTAGCAACAGTCATAATGTTAGTATAAAATGCATTGTTTTGTAGTTATCAGCTTCTAGCCAGTCATGTTAGTATAAAATGCATTGTTTTGTAGTTATCAGCTTCTAGCCAGTCATGTTAGTATAAAATGCATTGTTTTGTAGTTATCAGCTTCTAGCCACAGTCATAATGTTAGTATAAAATGCATTGTTCTGTAGTTATCAGCTTCTAGCCACAGTCATAATGTTAGTATAAAATACATTGTTCTGTAGTTATCAGCTTCTAGACACAGTCATAATGTTAGTATAAAATGCATTGTTCTGTAGTTATCAGCTTCTAGCCACAGTCATAATGTTAGTATAAAATACATTGTTCTGTAGTTATCAGCTTATAGACACAGTCATAATGTTAGTATAAAATGCATTGTTCTGTAGTTATCAGCTTCTAGCCACGGTCATAATGTTAGTATAAAATACATTGTTCTATAGTTATCAGTTTCTAGACACAGTCATAATGTTAGTATAAAATACATTGTTCTTTAGTTATCAGCTTCTAGACACGGTCATAATGTTAGTATAAAATGCATTGTTTTGTAGTTATCAGCTTCTATCAACAGTCATAATGTTAGTATAAAATACATTGTTCTGTAGTTATCAGCTTCTAGCCACAGTCATAATGTTAGTATAAAATGCATTGTTTTGTAGTTATCAGCTTCTATCAACAGTCATAATGTTAGTATAAAATACATTGTTCTGTAGTTATCAGCTTCTAGCCACGGTCATAATGTTAGTATAAAATACATTGTTCTGTAGTTATCAGCTTCTAGACACAGTCATAATGTTAGTATAAAATACATTGTTTTGTAGTTATCAGCTTCTAGCCACGGTCATAATGTTAGTATAAAATGCATTGCTTTGTAGTAGTTATCAGCTTCTAGCCACAGTCATAATGTTAGTATAAAATACATTGTTCTGTAGTTATCAGCTTCTAGCCACGGTCATAATGTTAGTATAAAATACATTGTTCTGTAGTTATCAGCTTCTAGCCACAGTCATAATGTTAGTATAAAATACATTGTTTTGTAGTTATCAGCTTCTAGCCACAGTCATAATGTTAGTATAAAATACATTGTTTTGTAGTTATCAGCTTCTAGCCAGTCATGTTAGTATAAAATGCATTGTTTTGTAGTTATCAGCTTCTAGCCACAGTCATAATGTTAGTATAAAATGCATTGTTCTGTAGTTATCAGCTTCTAGCCACAGTCATAATGTTAGTATAAAATGCATTGTTCTGTAGTTATCAGCTTCTAGCCACAGTCATAATGTTAGCATAAAATACATTGTTCTGTAGTTATCAGCTTCTATCAACAGTCATAATGTTAGTATAAAATACATTGTTCTGTAGTTATCAGCTTCTATCAACAGTCATAATGTTAGTATAAAATACATTGTTCTGTAGTTATCAGCTTCTAGACACGGTCATAATGTTAGTATAAAATGCATTGTTCTGTAGTTATCAGCTTCTAGCCACGGTCATAATGTTAGTATAAAATACATTGTTCTGTAGTTATCAGCTTCTAGACACAGTCATAATGTTAGTATAAAATACATTGTTCTATAGTTATCAGCTTCTAGACACAGTCATAATGTTAGTATAAAATGTATTGTTTTGTAGTTATCAGCTTCTATCAACAGTCATAATGTTAGTATAAAATACATTGTTCTGTAGTTATCAGCTTCTAGCCACGGTCATAATGTTAGTATAAAATGCATTGTTTTGTAGTTATCAGCTTCTAGCCACGGTCATAATGTTAGTATAAAATGCATTGTTTTGTAGTTATCAGCTTCTAGCCACGTTCATAATGTTAGTATAAAATACATTGTTTTGTAGTTATCAGCTTCTAGACACAGTCATAATGTTAGTATAAAATACATTGTTTTGTAGTAGTTATCAGCTTCTAGCCACAGTCATAATGTTAGTATAAAATACATTGTTTTGTAGTAGTTATCAGCTTCTAGCCACAATCATAATGTTAGTATAAAATGCATTGTTCTGTAGTTATCAGCTTATAGCCACAGTCATAATGTTAGTATAAAATGCATTGTTTTGTAGTTATCAGCTTCTAGCCACGGTCATAATGTTAGTATAAAATGCATTGTTTTGTAGTTATCAGCTTCTAGCCACAGTCATAATGTTAGTATAAAATACATTGTTCTGTAGTTATCAGCTTCTAGCCACAGTCATAATGTTAGTATAAAATACATTGTTCTGTAGTTATCAGCTTCTAGCCACGGTCATAATGTTAGTATAAAATACATTGTTCTATAGTTATCAGTTTCTAGACACAGTCATAATGTTAGTATAAAATACATTGTTCTTTAGTTATCAGCTTCTAGACACGGTCATAATGTTAGTATAAAATGCATTGTTTTGTAGTTATCAGCTTCTATCAACAGTCATAATGTTAGTATAAAATACATTGTTCTGTAGTTATCAGCTTCTAGCCACAGTCATAATGTTAGTATAAAATGCATTGTTTTGTAGTTATCAGCTTCTATCAACAGTCATAATGTTAGTATAAAATACATTGTTCTGTAGTTACCAGCTTCTAGCCACGGTCATAATGTTAGTATAAAATACATTGTTCTGTAGTTATCAGCTTCTAGACACAGTCATAATGTTAGTATAAAATACATTGTTTTGTAGTTATCAGCTTCTAGCCACGGTCATAATGTTAGTATAAAATGCATTGCTTTGTAGTAGTTATCAGCTTCTAGCCACAGTCATAATGTTAGTATAAAATACATTGTTCTGTAGTTATCAGCTTCTAGCCACGGTCATAATGTTAGTATAAAATACATTGTTCTGTAGTTATCAGCTTCTAGCCACAGTCATAATGTTAGTATAAAATACATTGTTTTGTAGTTATCAGCTTCTAGCCACAGTCATAATGTTAGTATAAAATACATTGTTTTGTAGTTATCAGCTTCTAGCCAGTCATGTTAGTATAAAATGCATTGTTTTGTAGTTATCAGCTTCTAGCCACAGTCATAATGTTAGTATAAAATGCATTGTTCTGTAGTTATCAGCTTCTAGCCACAGTCATAATGTTAGTATAAAATGCATTGTTCTGTAGTTATCAGCTTCTAGCCACAGTCATAATGTTAGTATAAAATACATTGTTCTTTAGTTATCAGCTTCTAGACACGGTCATAATGTTAGTATAAAATGCATTGTTTTGTAGTTATCAGCTTCTATCAACAGTCATAATGTTAGTATAAAATACATTGTTCTGTAGTTATCAGCTTCTAGCCACAGTCATAATGTTAGTATAAAATGCATTGTTTTGTAGTTATCAGCTTCTATCAACAGTCATAATGTTAGTATAAAATACATTGTTCTGTAGTTATCAGCTTCTAGCCACGGTCATAATGTTAGTATAAAATACATTGTTCTGTAGTTATCAGCTTCTAGACACAGTCATAATGTTAGTATAAAATACATTGTTTTGTAGTTATCAGCTTCTAGCCACGGTCATAATGTTAGTATAAAATGCATTGCTTTGTAGTAGTTATCAGCTTCTAGCCACAGTCATAATGTTAGTATAAAATACATTGTTCTGTAGTTATCAGCTTCTAGCCACGGTCATAATGTTAGTATAAAATACATTGTTCTGTAGTTATCAGCTTCTAGCCACAGTCATAATGTTAGTATAAAATACATTGTTTTGTAGTTATCAGCTTCTAGCCACAGTCATAATGTTAGTATAAAATACATTGTTTTGTAGTTATCAGCTTCTAGCCAGTCATGTTAGTATAAAATGCATTGTTTTGTAGTTATCAGCTTCTAGCCGCAGTCATAATGTTAGTATAAAATGCATTGTTCTGTAGTTATCAGCTTCTAGCCACAGTCATAATGTTAGTATAAAATGCATTGTTCTGTAGTTATCAGCTTCTAGCCACAGTCATAATGTTAGCATAAAATACATTGTTCTGTAGTTATCAGCTTCTATCAACAGTCATAATGTTAGTATAAAATACATTGTTCTGTAGTTATCAGCTTCTATCAACAGTCATAATGTTAGTATAAAATACATTGTTCTGTAGTTATCAGCTTCTAGACACGGTCATAATGTTAGTATAAAATGCATTGTTCTGTAGTTATCAGCTTCTAGCCACGGTCATAATGTTAGTATAAAATACATTGTTCTGTAGTTATCAGCTTCTAGACACAGTCATAATGTTAGTATAAAATACATTGTTCTATAGTTATCAGCTTCTAGACACAGTCATAATGTTAGTATAAAATGCATTGTTTTGTAGTTATCAGCTTCTATCAACAGTCATAATGTTAGTATAAAATACATTGTTCTGTAGTTATCAGCTTCTAGCCACGGTCATAATGTTAGTATAAAATGCATTGTTTTGTAGTTATCAGCTTCTAGCCACGGTCATAATGTTAGTATAAAATGCATTGTTTTGTAGTTATCAGCTTCTAGCCACGTTCATAATGTTAGTATAAAATACATTGTTTTGTAGTTATCAGCTTCTAGACACAGTCATAATGTTAGTATAAAATACATTGTTTTGTAGTAGTTATCAGCTTCTAGCCACAGTCATAATGTTAGTATAAAATACATTGTTTTGTAGTAGTTATCAGCTTCTAGCCACAGTCATAATGTTAGTATAAAATGCATTGTTCTGTAGTTATCAGCTTATAGCCACAGTCATAATGTTAGTATAAAATGCATTGTTTTGTAGTTATCAGCTTCTAGCCACGGTCATAATGTTAGTATAAAATGCATTGTTTTGTAGTTATCAGCTTCTAGCCACAGTCATAATGTTAGTATAAAATACATTGTTCTGTAGTTATCAGCTTCTAGCCACAGTCATAATGTTAGTATAAAATACATTGTTCTGTAGTTATCAGCTTCTAGCCACGGTCATAATGTTAGTATAAAATACATTGTTCTATAGTTATCAGTTTCTAGACACAGTCATAATGTTAGTATAAAATACATTGTTCTTTAGTTATCAGCTTCTAGACACGGTCATAATGTTAGTATAAAATGCATTGTTTTGTAGTTATCAGCTTCTATCAACAGTCATAATGTTAGTATAAAATACATTGTTCTGTAGTTATCAGCTTCTAGCCACAGTCATAATGTTAGTATAAAATGCATTGTTTTGTAGTTATCAGCTTCTATCAACAGTCATAATGTTAGTATAAAATACATTGTTCTGTAGTTACCAGCTTCTAGCCACGGTCATAATGTTAGTATAAAATACATTGTTCTGTAGTTATCAGCTTCTAGACACAGTCATAATGTTAGTATAAAATACATTGTTTTGTAGTTATCAGCTTCTAGCCACGGTCATAATGTTAGTATAAAATGCATTGCTTTGTAGTAGTTATCAGCTTCTAGCCACAGTCATAATGTTAGTATAAAATACATTGTTCTGTAGTTATCAGCTTCTAGCCACGGTCATAATGTTAGTATAAAATACATTGTTCTGTAGTTATCAGCTTCTAGCCACAGTCATAATGTTAGTATAAAATACATTGTTTTGTAGTTATCAGCTTCTAGCCAGTCATGTTAGTATAAAATGCATTGTTTTGTAGTTATCAGCTTCTAGCCACAGTCATAATGTTAGTATAAAATGCATTGTTCTGTAGTTATCAGCTTCTAGCCACAGTCATAATGTTAGTATAAAATGCATTGTTCTGTAGTTATCAGCTTCTAGCCACAGTCATAATGTTAGTATAAAATACATTGTTCTGTAGTTATCAGCTTCTATCAACAGTCATAATGTTAGTATAAAATACATTGTTCTGTAGTTATCAGCTTCTATCAACAGTCATAATGTTAGTATAAAATACATTGTTCTGTAGTTATCAGCTTCTAGACACGGTCATAATGTTAGTATAAAATGCATTGTTCTGTAGTTATCAGCTTCTAGCCACGGTCATAATGTTAGTATAAAATACATTGTTCTGTAGTTATCAGCTTCTAGACACAGTCATAATGTTAGTATAAAATACATTGTTCTATAGTTATCAGCTTCTAGACACAGTCATAATGTTAGTATAAAATGCATTGTTTTGTAGTTATCAGCTTCTATCAACAGTCATAATGTTAGTATAAAATACATTGTTCTGTAGTTATCAGCTTCTAGCCACGGTCATAATGTTAGTATAAAATGCATTGTTTTGTAGTTATCAGCTTCTAGCCACGGTCATAATGTTAGTATAAAATGCATTGTTTTGTAGTTATCAGCTTCTAGCCACGTTCATAATGTTAGTATAAAATACATTGTTTTGTAGTTATCAGCTTCTAGACACAATCATAATGTTAGTATAAAATACATTGTTTTGTAGTAGTTATCAGCTTCTAGCCACAGTCATAATGTTAGTATAAAATACATTGTTTTGTAGTAGTTATCAGCTTATAGCCACAGTCATAATGTTAGTATAAAATGCATTGTTCTGTAGTTATCAGCTTATAGCCACAGTCATAATGTTAGTATAAAATGCATTGTTTTGTAGTTATCAGCTTCTAGCCACGGTCATAATGTTAGTATAAAATGCATTGTTTTGTAGTTATCAGCTTCTAGCCACAGTCATAATGTTAGTATAAAATACATTGTTCTGTAGTTATCAGCTTCTAGCCACAGTCATAATGTTAGTATAAAATACATTGTTCTGTAGTTATCAGCTTCTAGCCACAGTCATAATGTTAGTATAAAATGCATTGTTTTGTAGTTATCAGCTTCTAGCCACAGTCATAATGTTAGTATAAAATGCATTGTTTTGTAGTTATCAGCTTCTAGCCACAGTCATACAGGCCCATTTATCAAGCTCCGTATGGAACTTGAAGGGCCGTGTTTCTGGCGAGTCTTCAGACTCGCCAGAAACACAAGTTATGAAGCAGCGGTCTAAAGACCGCTGCTTCATAACCCTGTCCGCCTGCTCTGAGCAGGCGGACAGGAACCGCCGGAAATCAACCCGATCGAATACGATCGGGTTGATTGACAGCTCCCTGCTGGCGGCCGATTGGCCGCGAGTCAGCAGGGGGCGGCGTTGCACCAGCAGCTCTTGTGAGCTGCTGGTGCAATGTTAAATGTGGAGAGCGTATTGCTCTCCGCATTTAGCGAGGTCTTGCGGACCTGATCCGCAGTGTCGGATCAGGTCCGCAAGCCCTTTGATAAATGGGCCCCATAATGTTAGTATAAAATACATTGTTTTGTAGTAGTTATCATCTTCTAGCCACAGTCATAATGTTAGTATAAAATACATTGTTCTTTAGTTATCAGCTTCTAGCCACAGTCATAATGTTAGTATAAAATACATTGTTCTGTAGTTATCAGCTTCTAGACACAGTCATAATGTTAGTATAAAATACATTGTTCTTTAGTTATCAGCTTCTAGACACGGTCATAATGTTAGTATAAAATACATTGTTCTGTAGTTATCAGCTTCTAGACACAGTCATAATGTTAGTATAAAATACATTGTTTTGTAGTTATCAGCTTCTAGCCACGGTCATAATGTTAGTATAAAATACATTGTTTTGTAGTTATCAGCTTCTAGACACAGTCATAATGTTAGTATAAAATACATTGTTCTGTAGTTATCAGCTTCTAGCAACAGTCATAATGTTAGTATAAAATGCATTGTTTTGTAGTTATCAGCTTCTACACACAGTCATAATGTTAGTATAAAATGCATTGTTTTGTAGTAGTTATCAGCTTCTAGCCACAGTCATAATGTTAGTATAAAATACATTGTTTTGTAGTAGTTATCAGCTTCTAGCCACGGTCATAATGTTAGTATAAAATGCATTGTTTTGTAGTAGTTATCAGCTTCTAGCCACAGTCATAATGTTAGTATAAAATACATTGTTTTGTAGTAGTTAGCTTCTAGCCACAGTCATAATGTTAGTATAAAATGCATTGTTTTGTAGTAGTTATCAGCTTCTAGCCACAGTCATAATGTTAGTATAAAATACATTGTTTTGTAGTAGTTATCAGCTTCTAGCCACAGTCATAATGTTAGTATAAAATACATTGTTTTGTAGTAGTTATCAGCTTCTAGCCACAGTCATAATGTTAGTATAAAATGCATTGTTTTGTAGTTATCAGCTTCTAGCCACAGTCATAATGTTAGTATAAAATACATTGTTTTGTAGTTGTAATCATCTTCTAGCCACGGTCATAATGTTAGTATAAAATGCATTGTTTTGTAGTTATCAGCTTCTAGCCACAGTCATAATGTTAGTATAAAATGCATTGTTTTGTAGTTATCAGTTTCTAGACACAGTCATAATGTTAGTATAAAATGCATTGTTCTGTAGTTATCAGCTTCTAGCCACAGTCATAATGTTAGTATAAAATGCATTGTTTTGTAGTTATCAGCTTCTAGCCACAGTCATAATGTTAGTATAAAATGCATTGTTTTGTAGTTATCAGCTTCTAGCCACAGTCATAATGTTAGTATAAAATGCATTGTTCTGTAGTTATCAGCTTCTAGCCACAGTCATAATGTTAGTATAAAATGCATTGTTTTGTAGTTATCAGCTTCTAGCCACAGTCATAATGTTAGTATAAAATGCATTGTTCTGTAGTTATCAGCTTCTAGCCACAGTCATAATGTTAGTATAAAATGCATTGTTTTGTAGTTATCAGTTTCTAGACACAGTCATAATGTTAGTATAAAATGCATTGTTTTGTAGTTATCAGCTTCTAGCCACAGTCATAATGTTAGTATAAAATGCATTGTTTTGTAGTTATCAGTTTCTAGCCACGGTCAGCTTCTAGCCACAGTCATAATGTTAGTATAAAATGCATTGTTTTGTAGAAGTTATCAGCTTCTAGCCACAGTCATAATGTTAGTATAAAATGCATTGTTTTGTAGTTATCAGCTTCTAGCCACAGTCATAATGTTAGTATAAAATGCATTGTTTTGTAGTTATCAGCTTCTAGCCACAGTCATAATGTTAGTATAAAATGCATTGTTTTGTAGTTATCAGCTTCTAGCCACAGTCATAATGTTAGTATAAAATGCATTGTTCTGTAGTTATCAGCTTCTAGCCACAGTCATAATGTTAGTATAAAATGCATTGTTTTGTAGTTATCAGCTTCTAGCCACAGTCATAATGTTAGTATAAAATACATTGTTTTGTAGTAGTTATCATCTTCTAGCCACAGTCATAATGTTAGTATAAAATGCATTGTTTTGTAGTAGTTATCAGCTTCTAGCCACAGTCATAATGTTAGTATAAAATACATTGTTTTGTAGTAATCAGCTTCTAGCCACGGTCATAATGTTAGTATAAAATACATTGTTTTGTAGTAGTTATCATCTTCTAGCCACAGTCATAATGTTAGTATAAAATACATTGTTTTGTAGTAGTTATCATCTTCTAGCCACAGTCATAATGTTAGTATAAAATGCATTGTTTTGTAGTAGTTATCATCTTCTAGCCACAGTCATAATGTTAGTATAAAATACATTGTTTTGTAGTAGTTATCATCTTCTAGCCACAGTCATAATGTTAGTATAAAATACATTGTTTTGTAGTAGTTATCATCTTCTAGCCACAGTCATAATGTTAGTATAAAATGCATTGTTTTGTAGTAGTTATCAGCTTCTAGCCACAGTCATAATGTTAGTATAAAATACATTGTTCTGTAGTTATCAGCTTCTAGCCACAGTCATAATGTTAGTATAAAATGCATTGTTTTGTAGTTATCAGCTTCTAGCCACAGTCATAATGTTAGTATAAAATACATTGTTTTGTAGTAGTTATCAGCTTCCAGCCACAGTCATGTTAGTATAAAATGCATTGTTTTGTAGTTATCAGCTTCTAGCCACAGTCATAATTTTAGTATAAAATGTATTGATTTGTAGTAGTTATCAGCTTCTAGCCACAGTCATAATGTTAGTATAAAATGCATTGTTTTGTAGTTATCAGCTTCTAGCCACAGTCATAATGTTAGTATAAAATACATTGTTTTGTAGTTATCAGCTTCTAGCCACAGTCATAATGTTAGTATAAAATACATTGTTCTGTAGTAGTTAGCTTCTAGCCACAGTCATAATGTTAGTATAAAATGCATTGTTTTGTAGTAGTTATCAGCTTCTAGCCACAGTCATAATGTTAGTATAAAATACATTGTTTTGTAGTAGTTATCAGCTTCTAGCCACAGTCATAATGTTAGTATAAAATACATTGTTTTGTAGTAGTTATCAGCTTCTAGCCACAGTCATAATGTTAGTATAAAATGCATTGTTTTGTAGTAGTTATCAGCTTCTAGCCACAGTCATAATGTTAGTATAAAATACATTGTTTTGTAGTTATCAGCTTCTAGCCACAGTCATGTTAGTATAAAATGCATTGTTTTGTAGTAGTTATCAGCTTCTAGCCACAGTCATAATGTTAGTATAAAATGCATTGTTTTGTAGTAGTTATCAGCTTCTAGCCACAGTCATAATGTTAGTATAAAATGCATTGTTCTGTAGTTATCAGCTTCTAGCCACGGTCATAATGTTAGTATAAAATACATTGTTCTGTAGTTATCAGCTTCTAGCCACAGTCATAATGTTAGTATAAAATGCATTGTTTTGTAGTAGTTATCAGCTTCTAGCCACAGTCATAATGTTAGTATAAAATACATTGTTCTGTAGTTATCAGCTTCTAGCCACAGTCATAATGTTAGTATAAAATGCATTGTTTTGTAGTAGTTATCAGCTTCTAGCGACAGTCATAATGTTAGTATAAAATGCATTGTTTTGTAGTAGTTATCAGCTTCTAGCCACAGTCATAATTTTAGTATAAAATACATTGTTCTGAAGTTATCAGCTTCTAGCCACAGTCATAATGTTAGTATAAAATGCATTGTTTTGTAGTAGTTATCAGCTTCTAGCCACAGTCATAATGTTAGTATAAAATGCATTGTTTTGTAGTAGTTATCAGCTTCTAGCCACAGTCATAATGTTAGTATAAAATGCATTGTTTTGTAGTTATCAGCTTCTAGCCACAGTCATAATGTTAGTATAAAATGCATTGTTCTGTAGTTATCAGCTTCTAGCCACAGTCATAATGTTAATATAAAATGCATTGTTCTGTAGTTATCAGCTTCTAGCCACAGTCATAATGTTAGTATAAAATGCATTGTTTTGTAGTTATCAGCTTCTAGCCACAGTCATAATGTTATTATAAATGCATTGTTTTGTAGTTATCAGCTTCTAGCCACAGTCATAATGTTATTATAAATGCATTGTTTTGTAGTAGTTATCAGCTTCTAGCCACAGTCATAATGTTACTATAAAATGCATTGTTTTGTAGAAGTTATCAGCTTCTAGCCACAGTCATAATGTTAGTATAAAATGCATTGTTTTGTAGTAGTTATCAGCTTCTAGCCACAGTCATAATGTTAGTATAAAATGCATTGTTTTGTAGTAGTTATCAGCTTCTAGCCACGGTCATAATGTTAGTATAAAATGCATTGTTTTGTAGTTATCAGCTTCTAGCCACAGTCATAATGTTAGTATAAAATGCATTGTTCTGTAGTTATCAGCTTCTAGCCACAGTCATAATGTTAGTATAAAATGCATTGTTTTGTAGTTATCAGCTTCTAGCCACAGTCATAATGTTAGTATAAAATACATTGTTCTGTAGTAGTTATCAGCTTCTAGCCACAGTCATAATGCTAGTATAAAATGCATTGTTTTGTAGTAGTTATCAGCTTCTAGCCACGGTCATAATGTTAGTATAAAATGCATTGTTTTGTAGTAGTTATCAGCTTCTAGCCACAGTCATAATGTTAGTATAAAATGCATTGTTTTGTAGTTATCAGCTTCTAGCCACAGTCATAATGTTAGTATAAAATGCATTGTTTTGTAGTTATCAGCTTCTAGCCACGGTCATAATGTTAGTATAAAATGCATTGTTTTGTAGTTATCAGCTTCTAGCCACAGTCATAATGTTAGTATAAAATACATTGTTTTGTAGTTATCAGCTTCTAGCCACAGTCATAATGTTAGTATAAAATACATTGTTTTGTAGTAGTTATCAGCTTCTAGCCACAGTCATGTTAGTATTAAATACATTGTTCTGTAGTTATCAGCTTCTAGCCACAGTCATAATGTTAGTATAAAATGCATTGTTTTGTAGTAGTTAGCTTCTAGCTGCGGTCATAATGTTAGTATAAAATACATTGTTTTGTAGTTATCAGCTTCTATCAACAGTCATAATGTTAGTATAAAATGCATTGTTCTGTAGTTATCAGCTTCTAGCCACAGTCATAATGTTAGTATAAAATGCATTGTTCTGTAGTTATCAGCTTCTAGCCACAGTCATAATGTTAGTATAAAATACATTGTTTTGCAGTTATCAGCTTCTAGACACAGTCATAATGTTAGTATAAAATACATTGTTTTGTAGTTATCAGCTTCTAGACACAGTCATAATGTTAGTATACAATGCATTGTTTTGTAGTAGTTATCAGCTTCTAGCAACAGTCATAATGTTAGTATAAAATGCATTGTTCTGTAGTTATCAGCTTCTAGCCACGGTCATAATGTTAGTATAAAATGCATTGTTCTGTAGTTATCAGCTTCTAGCCACAGTCATAATGTTAGTATAAAATGCATTGTTCTGTAGTTATCAGCTTCTAGCCACGGTCATAATGTTAGTATAAAATGCATTGTTTTGTAGTTATCAGCTTCTAGCCACAGTCATAATGTTAGTATAAAATGCATTGTTTTGTAATAGTTATCATCTTCTAGCCACAGTCATAATGTTAGTATAAAATACATTGTTCTGTAGTTATCAGCTTCTAGCCACAGTCATAATGTTAGTATAAAATGCATTGTTTTGTAGTTATCAGCTTCTAGACACGGTCATAATGTTAGTATAAAATACATTGTTTTGTAGTTGTTATCATCTTCTAGCCACAGTCATAATGTTAGTATAAAATGCATTGTTTTGTAGTTATCAGTTTCTAGACACAGTCATAATGTTAGTATAAAATGCATTGTTTTGTAGTAGTTATCAGCTTCTAGCCACAGTCATAATGTTAGTATAAAATGCATTGTTCTGTAGTTATCAGTTTCTAGACACAGTCATAATGTTAGTATAAAATACATTGTTCTGTAGTTATCAGCTTCTAGCCACAGTCATAATGTTAGTATAAAATGCATTGTTTTGTAGTTATCAGCTTCTAGCCAGTCATGTTAGTATAAAATGCATTGTTTTGTAGTTATCAGCTTCTAGCCAGTCATGTTAGTATAAAATGCATTGTTCTGTAGTTATCAGTTTCTAGACACAGTCATAATGTTAGTATAAAATGCATTGTTTTGTAGTTATCAGCTTCTAGCCACGGTCATAATGTTAGTATAAAATGCATTGTTTTGTAGTTATCAGCTTCTAGCCACGGTCATAATGTTAGTATAAAATGCATTGTTTTGTAGTTATCAGCTTCTAGCCACGGTCATAATGTTAGTATAAAATACATTGTTTTGTAGTTGTTATCATCTTCTAGCCACAGTCATAATGTTAGTATAAAATGCATTGTTTTGTAGTTATCAGTTTCTAGACACAGTCATAATGTTAGTATAAAATGCATTGTTCTGTAGTTATCAGTTTCTAGACACAGTCATAATGTTAGTATAAAATGCATTGTTCTTTAGTTATCAGCTTCTAGACACGGTCATAATGTTAGTATAAAATACATTGTTCTGTAGTTATCAGCTTCTAGCCACGGTCATAATGTTAGTATAAAATGCATTGTTTTGTAGTTATCAGCTTCTAGCCACAGTCATAATGTTAGTATAAAATACATTGTTCTGTAGTTATCAGCTTCTAGCCACAGTCATAATGTTAGTATAAAATGCATTGTTTTGTAGTAGTTATCAGCTTCTAGACACAGTCATAATGTTAGTATAAAATGCATTGTTTTGTAGAAGTTATCAGCTTCTAGCCACAGTCATAATGTTAGTATAAAATGCATTGTTTTGTAGTAGTTATCAGCTTCTAGCCACAGTCATAATGTTAGTATAAAATGCATTGTTTTGTAGTAGTTAGCTTCTAGCCACGGTCATAATGTTAGTATAAAATGCATTGTTTTGTAGTAGTTAGCTTCTAGCCGGGTCATAATGTTAGTATTGTTTCTTAATGGGACGAGAGTCCACTGCTTCATTCATTACTTGTGGGAATTAAGAACCTGGCAACCAGGAGGAGGCAAAGACACCTCAGTCAAAGGCTTAAACCTTCCCCACTCCCCTCATCCCCCAGTCATTCTTTGACTTTCCTCACAGGAGGTTTGCAGAAAAGTGTCGGAAGATTCGGAGTAGTCTCTTATGGAGGGTAGTACTCCATAGTCGTCAGCCTCTCAGTGAGAGGATGGGTGAATGTTAAGAGTCCGGAGATGCAGGGAGAGTCTTTCTGCGAACCCATCCTGACTCATTTTAACAGCTCCATAAGCAATCAGTGTTGACGAGTTTCTCTGCCTGCTTTTATTCTCTCAAGTCCATGTCAGTAGCGATGCTACTACCCTGTTACACTTGAAGGGCCGTGTTCCTGTACCACAGCATTGATTCTGGTAAGATCGTTTCATTTATATATATTTGATAACGCAAGAAGACAGGGTCACAGTGTGGCTCTTTTATCTTTATAGAATCTAGGGTAATACCCTCGGAAGGGGGTTAATGAACAGGGGTGGATTTTATTATGCATAATATTGTTTATTGTGTTTCTGCTGCATTTGTGTGAGATGAGGCTCTGTCAGTGTGGAACAGTCAGTTTATTAGCGAGAGATGAGGCAGGCTTTTTTTGGCTGTCGCAACTCTGTTCCACATGCTTTGACAATATTGCTATATCCAAAAAGAGTAAAGTATTTAGTACTACTGAGCCGTCCACCTCTGAGGGTTCTCCACCCCGCGAGGTGCGTTCCATACAATCATCCCCGTTTACACAAGCAGTTCCCAAGGGCACTATTAATCCTCCTGCGGGAGGGACGCTTTGGTCTCCAGACTTCGCCAATCAGTTACAGATGGCGGTTTCTGCGGCCATTAATGTGATGCCTCGCCCTACTTTAGCGCAAGTGGTAGGTACGGCACTGCTATTCGTCTCAGGGGTCTTCGACTCCGCTGGATGTCTCAGACAGATTATCCGCTGAAAACAACTCCGAGTTATGGAAGGATGTCGCTTCTGGGTCGGAATCGGCTACTTCTAGGCCTCCGTCCGCAGAGGAACCAGATTTGAAATTTAAATTGGAGCATTTGCGCTGTCTGCTGAAAGAGGTGTTACTACGTTGAAGGTTCCAGAACCAAAGCTACCGGAGGAACCTTCGATCCCTAAACTGGATAGGGTTTACGAAGACAGGGTAGTGCCCCAGGCCTTCCCGGTTCCATTTAAGATGGCTAACATTATTATAAATGAATGGGAGAAACTTTGTTCGTCCTTTCCCCCCTCTTCCAGACACGCAGCTTGTACTGTGGGGAACCATCCCTAAGGTGGATGGTGCTATCTCAACGCTCGCAAAGAGAACAACTATTCCGCTAGACGATAGCTCCTCTTTCAAGGAACCCATAGATAAAAAGATGGAGTCCATGTTGCAGAAGATGTTCCAACTCATGGGTTT
Source organism: Bombina bombina (assembly GCF_027579735.1). Lineage (NCBI taxonomy): Eukaryota > Metazoa > Chordata > Amphibia > Anura > Bombinatoridae > Bombina > Bombina bombina. The sequence continues at coordinate 53,503,177 of NC_069504.1, read as the reverse complement.
CATTTTCCAACCGGCGACGGTCGCTGCGGTGGCTGGTGCGGCTACCTATTGGTGTGACGCTCTATCAGCCATGGTCGAGGTAGAGATTCCCCGCGATGAGATTCTAGAACGAATCAAGGCCTTAAGGGTAGCGCATTGTTTATCTGTGATGCTAAGATGCAGATTATTCGCCTGAATGCTAAGACATCAGTTTTTTCGGTTTTAGCCCGCAGGGCTCTGAGGTTAAAGTCGTGGTCTGCTGACATGACTTCTAAGTCTCGCTTGCTTTCCCTCCCATTCAAAGGGAAAGTTTTGTTTGGCCCGGGTCTGGATTCTATCATATCTACGGTCACGGGTGGCAAGGGTGCCTTCTTGCCTCAGGATAAGAAGGCTAAACCTAAGGGGTCTACCTTTGTCCCTTTCGTGCGGACAAGTCTCAGCGCCAGCAGCCTGCCGCAAAGTCTGAGCAATCCAAGGGATCTTGGAAGCCAGCTAACTCTTGGAACAAGTCGAGGCAGAACAAGAAGCCCGCTGAGTCAAAGTCGGCATGAAGGGGGTGGCCCCCGACCCATCCTCGGATCAGGTAGGGGCAGACCATCTCTTTTTGTGGAGGCCTGGAGAAGAGACGTTATAGACCCTTGGGTTCTGGAGGTCATAGCCTAGGGTTACAGGATAGGTTTCAAGTCATATATAGGCCCAGATGCAGATTCCTCCTGTCAAACTTATCTTCAAGACCAGAAAAGAGAGACGTCTTCCTAGGGTGTGTGAGGGATCTTTCATCTCTCTGGGTAATCGTCCCAGTCCCTCCGGCAGAAAGAGGTCTGGGGGTATTATTCAAACCTTTTTGTGGTACCAAAGAAGGAGGGCATGTTTCATCCAATTCTGGACCTAAAGGCCCTAAACAAGTTTTTGTCAGTTCCATCGTTCAAGATGGAGACGATCGGGTCAATTTTGCCCCTGGTCCAAGAGGGGCAATTCATGACGACTATAGACCAGAAGGACGGTTACCTTTACATTACAATCCACAAGGATCACTTCAGGTTTCTAAGATTCGCTTTCCTAGACCATTACTTCCAGTTTGTGGCCTTTCTGTTTGGTCTGGCGACCGCCCCAAGAGTCTTTACAAAGGTTCTGGAGCTCTTCTCGCAGTAGTGAGAGCCAGGGGGATTGCAGTGGCGCCTTATCTGGACGATATCCTGGTCCAGGCTCCGTCCTACAGTCTTGCGGATGATCATTCGAGAGCTCTTCTCCTTCGGTCCCACGGGTGGAAGATAAATGAAGGAAAGAGTTCATTGGTCCCCAGCAACAGGGTGGAATTCCTGGGTACAATAATAGATTTTTCAGACATGAAGATATTCTTGACAGATCAGAGACGTTGCAAGCTTGCGTCCAACTGTCTAGCTCTCCAGACATCCTCCAGGACATCTGTGGCCAGGTGCATGGAGGTGATCGGGCTAATGGTATCCAGCATAGATGTCATTCCATTCGCCAGGTTCCATCTCAGACCTCTTCAGCTGTGCGTGTTGAGACAATGGAATGGCGATCATTCAGATCTGTCTCAACAAATATCTCTGGACAGACCGGTGAGGGAGTCCCTGTCTTGGTGGACCTGACCAGGGCAGTTGTCACAGGGGACATCCTTTTTGAGACCATCCTGGGAGATTGTGACCACGGATGCAAGTCTATCAGGATGGGGAGCTGTTTGGGGTGCCAGAAAGGCACAGGGCAGATGGACTCGAGAGGAGTCGAGTCTACCTATAAACATATTGGAACTTTGAGCGCTATTCGATGCTCTGAGGGCTTGGCCCCTTCTTGAATCGTCTCGATTCATCAGATTCCAATCGGACAATATTACATCGGTGGCTTACATAAACCACCAGGGGGGGACGAGAAGCTCCCTAGCTATGAGGGAAGTATCTTGGATTCTGGAATGGGCAGAGACTCACAATTGTTCGCTCTCAGCGATCCACATTCCGGGTGTGGACAACTGGGAAGCGGATTTTCTGAGCAGACAGACGTTTCATCCTGGGGAATGGTCTCTCCATCCTGAGATGTTCACGGAGATCTGCAGCAGATGGGGGACGACGGAGATAGACCTCATGGCGTCCAGACTCAATTGGGCATCCCCAGGCGGAACTGATAGATGCCTTGGCGGTACCCTGGGACTTCAACCTAATTTACGTATTTCCACTGTTGCCTCTTCTAAATCGTGTAGTGGCCCGCATCAAGCAGGAGCAAGCTTCGGCTATTCTGATTGCTCCGTCGTAGCCGAGGAGGATGTGGTTTGCGGATCTGGTTGGGATGTCGTCATCTCCGCTGTGGAGGTTACCTTGTTGCAGGGATCTGCTGATTCAAGGTCCCTATCTACATCAAAATCTCGATTCTCTGAGGCTGACTGAGTGGTGATTGAACGGCTAGTCTTAGCCAAGAGAGGATTTTTGGAAAAATTGATTGACACTCTTGTTCAGGCCAGGAAGCCGGTCACTCGACGCATCTATCATAAGGTGTGGAGGACCTACTTGTCCTGGTGTGAGAAACGAGGATATCGCTGGCATAAGGTCAGGGTATCCAGGATTTTGGCTTTTCTCCAGTACGGTCTGGATAAATGACTTGCCGCCAGTTCCCTAAGGGGACAGATCTTGGCTTTATATGTACTGTTGCATAAGAAGCTTGTGGAGATTCCTGACATTCAGTCCTTTGTTCAGGCTCTGGTTAGAATCAGGCCTGTCTTCAGGAATCCGGCTCCTCATTGGAGCTTAAACTTGGTTCCTAAGGTTTTGCAGAGGGCTCCGTTTGAGCCTATGCATGCTCTAGACATTAAGGTTCTTTCATGGTAAGTCCTGTTATTACTGGCTATTGCATCGGCACACCGAGTCTCTGAGTTGGCGGCCTTGCAATGTGAACCGTCCTACTTGGTTTTTCATGCTAATAAGGCTGTTCTTTGCACTGGATTGGGATTCCTTCCCAAGGTAGTTTCGAGTCATAACATTAATCAAGAAATAGTAGTTCCTTCTTTGTGTCCTAACCCTTCTTCTTCAAAGGAGAGGTTACTTCATAATCTGGACGTGGTTCGGGCTTTGAAGTTTTATCTTCAGGCTACAAAGGAGTTCAGACAGACTTCATCCTTATTTGTTGTGTACTCAGGGAAGCGCAGGGAGCAAAGGGCCCCTGCCACGTCTCTATCTTTTTGGTTGAGGAGTATGATCCGTCTGGCATATGAGACAGCGGGACACAAGCCTCCTCAGAGGATTACGGCTCACTCGACTAGAACTCTGGCCTCTTCTTGGGCCTTTAAGAATGAGGCTTCTATTGAGCAGATTTTTAAGGCGGGCCACTTGGTCTTCCTTACATACTTTTGCAAAATGTTATAAATTTGATGTTTTTGCTTCAGCTGAAGCAGCTTTTGGGAGAAAGGTTCTGCAGGCTGTGGTGCCCTCAGTTTAGGGTCCACCTCCTTTTGCCCTCCCATTTTTTTCATTCAGTGTCCTCTAGAGCCTGAAGCATTGGACTCTCCTCCCATTAAGATGGAAAACACAAATTATGCTTACCTGATAATTACATTTACATCTGTGGGAGGAGAGTCCACTGCCCCTGCCCGTTTCTGCGGTGGGCGGACCTAAATTTATTTTTATTCTTCTGGCACCATTTATACCCTGATATTTCTCCTACTGTTCCTTGTTCCCTTGGCAGAATGACTGGGGGATGAGGGGAGTGGGAGAGGTATTTAAACCTTTGGCTGGGTTGTCTTTGCCTCCTCCTGGTGGCCAGGTTCTGTATTCCCACAAGTAATGAATGAAGCAGTGGACTCACCTCATACAGATGGAAATTAAATGATCAGGTAAGCATAATTTATGTTTTTGTAGTTGTTATCAGCTTCTAGCCACAGTCATAATGTTAATATAAAATGTATTGTTTTGTAGTTGCTATCAGTTTAAGCCAATTAGAGAAAGCTATATGGCAGGGTTAGCCTTAAGATATCTGCAGGGTGCATTTTCACTTCTAAGAATTAGAAAAGTCATAATTTTCAGAGCTAAATTATATGAAAAGAGGCAAAATAAATAATAAAAACATATTGAAAAGTTGTTTCATTACACAAGTTATTTACTGTCCTTTTAAAGGGACATGAAATCCAAGATTTTCCTTTCATGATTCAGACAGAACATACAATTTTAAACAACTTTCCAATTCACTTCTATTATGTAATTAGCTTTGATCTCTTGGTATCCTGTGTTGAAAAGCATAACTAGGTAGGCTCTGTTGCAGCAATGCACTACATGGAACTAGATGCTAATTGGTGGTTGCACATATTTGTCTCTTGTCATTGGCTCACTCAAGGTGTTCAGCTAGTTCCTAGTAGTTCATTGCTGCTCTTTGAAGAAAAGATACCAAAAGAATGAAGCAAATGCTATATCTGAATCATGAAAGTAAAATGTTGGGCTTCAAGTCTTTTTATATAATTTAGCATGTTATATTACAATCTCTGTACCATAAGCCGACTGTACGCATTTAACTTCCTCTGCTGCAATGCGCTGCGACAACAATATAATAAAAGTAGTGAAAGTGTTAAAAGCATATTAAAATCTGCTAAGTATGTAAGGAATTTTAACGAATGCATTATAAATATATACATTATTGTCTTGTTAATGGCACACCCCAAAACCTGACCCACACAGCACCATTCCACAGTATGTGCTTCAATCAAAGCATCAAATACCTGGGAGCTGATGGCTCCATCCTGCCTGGGCAGGCAATAACGGAAAGGGTGGGGCTGGTGTGTTTCTCTGAAATAAAAAGTTACTCTGAAATAGAGCGCAGCTTGGGTGCGGTGAGATTATTTTAAAGGGACATTTATACACACAGATTGTAATCTGTATAACAATGTATCTTCATATCCGAGAAGAATTTTTCAATAATTAATGCATTCATTTAATTTATTTTGTCAAATGAGCATATTATTTATTTTCTATTTTTCTTTTCACTGACATCCCTGTCCCCCAAAACAAAAGAACTATTGCAAACCAATCACAAACTAATATGCAGCTATATCATGAAATCTCTTTGCACATGTGCAGTTAAGGAAAGAGACTGGGGTAGCCTACTCTCTTCTATCTATTGAACTATTTTATGTGAAACGGAAGCTCACACCCAGGGAAGGAATGTGCTATTCACTGGCAGCAGAGCTAATTGGAATATTTGTACCCAGGGAAAAGGGTGTGAGCTGCATCTTCTGAATGTAAATATAAATATATAGGACGGACAGCTAAATTATATTCACTGCAGCACTTGGCTATGTGCCGTTGTAACCATAAGTCATTGTTTACTATAATGTATGTAAGTTTTAGGTGAGTATAGGTCAGCAGTGGTGAACCTTTTTGGTGTGTGTGCTCCTAACTAGGTAGAATTGTCCTGAAATGGTTGCTGTAGCTTGAGGTACTAGAGACCACTTTTTATACAATAAAACCCATGACGACACCGGAATGTGCATTATATGTGCTACTAAGCCATCTCAATAACACACTTTTACTACTCCGCTAGAGCCCACAAGACTTCTCTAAATATATTTTCAGGTTACTGTTCTAAGTTTCAGACACAGATGTAGATATTTAAAAGAGAATGTAGGTACCTAATGAGGTGGACACATCCTTTATGGATACAGTATTTAGAAATATGCAAATTACATCTTGAAATGAGAACAAATTTTCTCTGCGTTTTCAAACTGTTCGACAGTTTTTGCCCTTTAGCTATAAAGAGGTTTTCATTTTTCATTGAGAATATAAAGGGACTTAAAAGGCAATTATAAAATGTTCTAATGAAGTTATTTTGTTAGAAGAACAATCATTATTTTGCAAGCCTGAGACACAGACAGCCTTGAAAAGCCTCTTCATTGACGTGGACTCAAGGCTCAGAGGAATATGGCTGCACCTCACTGACAAGGCCCAATGAGGGCCGAAACGATCATCTGGGGTTGCCGTGTTCAGAGAGGAATTGCCTGGTATTTCGGACTGACCTTAATAGGTGGATCAGACTGATACATATACTACAGGAAAGTTCTATGCTGTGATTACTCGGCTAAAAAGAAGCTGCACCCAGGTGGTAAATCACAGAACAGGCTAACAAGTTATTGAGCTGGTTGTTCGTCCCTGAGAATACGCTTCTTTCTGTCTGTTTGACATCAATTTTTTTAATTGCATAAACTTTCTACTAATAAATGTTCAATCATTAATGCCTTTTTTGCTAATAGCAGAAAATGCAAGATGAACTATATAGAATTAATATTTACAGTTTTACATGGTGTGAAAATGCCGGAACCCAACACAGCACGAGAGGTTACGTCTATCAAACACATGTGCTGCAAAACCAGTCTAACAATGGCACCTGCTTACAGGTAATCAAATATATTATACCTTCCTCAAAGTCACTCGGAGGCTGTAGAGCATCTGTCCTGACGTTAGTAAAAGAGATCTTGTAAACAGTTTGGGCTGATCACAGGATGCTGGGGATCATATGCTATGTCAAGCAGAATGCAAAACTTGGTGGCACTGATTCAGTGCATTAAAATGAAGACATGAAAGGGACATGAAACCCATTTTTAATCAATTTAGCTTTATTTTCTTTGTATCCTTTATTGAAGGAGCAGCAATGCACTACTGAGAGCTAGCTGAGCACATTTGTGAGCCAATGAAAAGAGGCAAATATTTGCAGCCACCAAATATTAAAAGAAAAATAAAAGCCGTAATTAGAATATTTTATTATAGCTAAAGGAACGTTCAACTCAAAATTTTATTTTCAAAAATTTTTTTAAATTAGGCATAATCAAAAAATATTATTGCACTTTTTTTTTTTTTTTTTTACAGAAAGCCCATTTCAATAGGCATGTTCTTGAGAAAAATGAGCGGTGGTTTTAATGAGCAAAAACTGCTATTTCACATACAAAAATGAACCTAAAGACGTAATGTCCAAAACATTTAATACTCCCCAGCTGGTATAACAAGTATTGAGAACACAAGGGGAAAATATATTACAGTAAACGGTCCCTTTAACAAAAATATACAAGTTAAGCATGTATATTTGTTTCAATTGGAAGGAGATATGCTGACGATGATGGCCGCCAGCGGCATTTGGCTATTTTCTTCTTGTGAAAGTGCTAAACACTAAGATCTGTGCAAATCCAGTTTTGATTTAAATTAAAGGGACACTGAACCCAAATTTTTTCTTTTGTGATTCAGATAGAGTATGACATTTTAAGCAACTTTCTAATTTACTCCTATTATCAAATGTTCTTTATTCTCTTGGTATCTTTATTTGAAATGCAAGAATGTAAGTTTAGATGTCGGCCCATTTTTGGTGAACAACCTAGGTTGTCCTTGCTGATTGGTGGATAAATTCATCCACCAATAAAAAACTGCTGTCCAGAGTTCTGAACCAAGAAAAAAGCTTAGATGCCTTCTTTTTCATATAAAGATAGCAAGAGAATGAAGGAAAATTGATAATAGGAGTAACGTAGAAAGTTGCTTAAAATTGCATGCTCTATCTGAATCACAAAAGAAAATTTTTGGGCTCAGTGTCCCTTTAAAGTAATAGTGTAGATAAAATTAAACTTTCACGATTCAGATAGAGCAGCAATTTTAAGCAACTTTCTAATTTACTCCTGTTATCAATTTTTATTCGTTCTCTTGGTATCTTTATTTGAAAAAGCAAGAATGTAAGCTTAGGAGCAGGACAATATTTAGTTCAGCACCTGGGTAGCACTTTCTGATTGGTGTCTAAATGTGGCTAAAATCTACAAGAGTGCAGTGCTTCAGCTGTGGAGATCGTGTCACCTGCAACAGCTTACTCGTAGGAGATTCCTTTCAACAACCACACAAAAATAAGTGATATTCCATCCGATATCGGCTTACATGCAGCAGTACTTATGTCATTTATATACTCATTTGCCCATGTTCCCTCTTTTACGTGGGTAAAACCACAATTACTTTCAAAGAAAGGATGGCCAACCACAGATCAGGGAGCCACTGAAGAATGGAGAATCAGACCTTCCCGTGGCACGTCATTTTGTCACACATAAACATAATCTATCTTGCGTAGTATGGTGATTGACCATATTCTCCCCCAAAAGAGGGATGGGGATCGTGCTAGAATGCTACTTCAATGGAAGTCCAGGTGGATATTTATGCTGGACACTGTCCCCCAGGGGACTTAACATCAAATTGGACTTTGGACCATTTATTGGCTGAAGATAACTTTTCAACATGGATTATTCTAAAATGAGTGACTATGATCATTACTATGTGGTTAACCCTTCCACTATATAAATTAAAAGCCTTGTTCTGCAATTATAATAGTGTTCACAAAAGTCTCCTCCTGGGATAATACATACTATTCTCCTATTGTGTGCAGTAGGGCAGTAAGTGATTTTATTTTATTTTTCATTTTCACTAAGTTTGTTGGATGCCTTCTTATCCAACAAATTAAGTTCTCCCAATATGAACAATCTTTCCTTCAACACGATATGAAACATCATCTGCAAGTGGTTGATGCCTGAACATAACAACTTGAGACTACGATATTTGGCAATATATGAAGAACCATGGGACTAACACATTTTCTCAGGATGACCCGCTATATGAAATGTGGGTACGTTCATGAAGTTTTATGTCCAGAGGTGATGGTGGTGTCACTGGAAACAATAGCGTGTGTATCACCCGACAGCTTAATGGCCATGTTGGTAGTATGCAAATTAGCCATGTGGCTCTCTTTTTTCCATCATAGTGAAAGGCACATGTGAGGAAGGATCCAATCAGCATGAAGCATCAACCTGACAACGGATGGAACACATTGAATCAGATGTGGAGTGGCAAACTTAATTACACACCGCTGTATGCGGTTTACTGATTGCTCTTAGGGGAGTGACTATAAAAGTCAGAACTTTTTCACTTTACACCAGACCTCCTTTGGGACCTCACGCTGGTGATGTTGCTATTCTAACTATTTGGGGACATTTGATAAAGATGCCAGTAGAGCATCGAAACGTCAGGCTCTATTCCCTATTTTAACCTGTGTTAAATAAAAGCTATTTTTATTATACAAGCCCAGTGAGTGCAGTCTCTTCCTGGAAAACTATATATATATATATATATATAGTCTCTGTGCGACAACTAAAGACTGGTTGTAACAAGGTGTATTTGTGTTTGTATGTATATATATATATATAGTCTCTGTGCGACAACTACAGACTGGTTGTAACAAGGTGTATTTGTGTTTGTAAGTATATATATATATATAGTCTCTGTGCAACAACTACAGACTGGTTGTAACAAGGTGTATTTGTGTTTGTATGTATATATATAGTCTCTGTGCGACAACTACAGACTGGTTGTAACAAGGTGTATTTGTGTTTGTAAGTATATATATATATAGTCTCTGTGCAACAACTACAGACTGGTTGTAACAAGGTGTATTTGTGTTTGTATGTATATATATATATAGTCTCTGTGCAACAACTACAGACTGGTTGTAACAAGGTGTATTTGTGTTTGTAAGTATATATATATATATATATATATATATATATATATATATATATAGTCTCTGTGCGACAACTACAGACTGGTTGTAACAAGGTGTATTTGTGTTTGTAAGTATATATATATATAGTCTCTGTGCAACAACTACAGACTGGTTGTAACAAGGTGTATTTGTGTTTGTAAGTATATATATATATAGTCTCTGTGCAACAACTACAGACTGGTTGTAACAAGGTGTATTTGTGTTTGTAAGTATATATATATATAGTCTCTGTGCAACAACTACAGACTGGTTGTAACAAGGTGTATTTGTGTTTGTAAGTATATATATATATATAGTCTCTGTGCAACAACTACAGACTGGTTGTAACAAGGTGTATTTGTGTTTGTATATATATATATATATATAGTCTCTGTGCAACAACTACAGACTGGTTGTAACAAGGTGTATTTGTGTTTGTATGTATATATATATATATAGTCTCTGTGCGACAACTACAGACTGGTTGTAACAAGGTGTATTTGTGTTTGTAAGTATATATATATATATAGTCTCTGTGCGACAACTACAGACTGGTTGTAACAAGGTGTATTTGTGTTTGTATGTATATATATATATATAGTCTCTGTGCAACAACTACAGACTGGTTGTAACAAGGTGTATTTGTGTTTGTATGTATATATATATATATATAGTCTCTGTGCGACAACTACAGACTGGTTGTAACAAGGTGTATTTGTGTTTGTATGTATATATATATATATAGTCTCTGTGCGACAACTACAGACTGGTTGTAACAAGGTGTATTTGTGTTTGTATGTATATATATATATAGTCTCTGTGCAACAACTACAGACTGGTTGTAACAAGGTGTATTTGTGTTTGTATGTATATATATATATATATATAGTCTCTGTGCAACAACTACAGACTGGTTGTAACAAGGTGTATTTGTGTTTGTATGTATATATATTATATAGTCTCTGTGCAACAACTACAGACTGGTTGTAACAAGGTGTATTTGTGTTTGTATGTATATATATATATAGTCTCTGTGCAACAACTACAGACTGGTTGTAACAAGGTGTATTTGTGTTTGTATGTATATATATATATATATATAGTCTCTGTGCAACAACTACAGACTGGTTGTAACAAGGTGTATTTGTGTTTGTATGTATATATATATATATAGTCTCTGTGCGAACAACTACAGACTGGTTGTAACAAGGTGTATTTGTGTTTGTAAGTATATATATATATATATAGTCTCTGTGCAACAACTACAGACTGGTTGTAACAAGGTGTATTTGTGTTTGTAAGTATATATATATATATAGTCTCTGTGCAACAACTACAGACTGGTTGTAACAAGGTGTATTTGTATGTATATATATATATATAGTCTCTGTGCAACAACTACAGACTGGTTGTAACAAGGTGTATTTGTGTTTGTATGTATATATATATATAGTCTCTGTGCAACAACTACAGACTGGTTGTAACAAGGTGTATTTGTGTTTGTAAGTATATATATATATATAGTCTCTGTGCGACAACTACAGACTGGTTGTAACAAGGTGTATTTGTGTTTGTAAGTATATATATATATATAGTCTCTGTGCGACAACTACAGACTGGTTGTAACAAGGTGTATTTGTGTTTGTAAGTATATATATATATATAGTCTCTGTGCGACAACTACAGACTGGTTGTAACAAGGTGTATTTGTGTTTGTAAGTATATATATATATATAGTCTCTGTGCGACAACTACAGACTGGTTGTAACAAGGTGTATTTGTGTTTGTATGTATATATATATATAGTCTCTGTGCAACAACTACAGACTGGTTGTAACAAGGTGTATTTGTGTTTGTAAGTATATATATATATATAGTCTCTGTGCAACAACTACAGACTGGTTGTAACAAGGTGTATTTGTGTTTGTAAGTATATATATATATATAGTCTCTGTGCGACAACTACAGACTGGTTGTAACAAGGTGTATTTGTGTTTGTAAGTATATATATATATATAGTCTCTGTGCGACAACTACAGACTGGTTGTAACAAGGTGTATTTGTGTTTGTAAGTATATATATATATATAGTCTCTGTGCAACAACTACAGACTGGTTGTAACAAGGTGTATTTGTGTTTGTATGTATATATATATATATATATATAGTCTCTGTGCGACAACTACAGACTGGTTGTAACAAGGTGTATTTGTGTTTGTATGTATATATATATATATATATATAGTCTCTGTGCGACAACTACAGACTGGTTGTAACAAGGTGTATTTGTGTTTGTAAGTATATATATATATATATATAGTCTCTGTGCAACAACTACAGACTGGTTGTAACAAGGTGTATTTGTGTTTGTAAGTATATATATATATATAGTCTCTGTGCAACAACTACAGACTGGTTGTAACAAGGTGTATTTGTGTTTGTATGTATATATATATATAGTCTCTGTGCAACAACTACAGACTGGTTGTAACAAGGTGTATTTGTGTTTGTAAGTATATATATATATATAGTCTCTGTGCAACAACTACAGACTGGTTGTAACAAGGTGTATTTGTGTTTGTATGTATATATATATATATAGTCTCTGTGCGACAACTACAGACTGGTTGTAACAAGGTGTATTTGTGTTTGTATGTATATATATATATATATATATAGTCTCTGTGCGACAACTACAGACTGGTTGTAACAAGGTGTATTTGTGTTTGTAAGTATATATATATATATAGTCTCTGTGCAACAACTACAGACTGGTTGTAACAAGGTGTATTTGTGTTGTAAGTATATATATATATAGTCTCTGTGCAACAACTACAGACTGGTTGTAACAAGGTGTATTTGTGTTTGTAAGTATATATATATATAGTCTCTGTGCAACAACTACAGACTGGTTTGTAACAAGGTGTATTTGTGTTTGTAAGTATATATATACTATAGTCTCTGTGCGACAACTAAAGACTGGTTGTAACAAGGTGTATTTGTGTTTGTATGTATATATATATATATAGTCTCTGTGCAACAACTACAGACTGGTTGTAACAAGGTGTATTTGTGTTTGTAAGTATATATATATATATAGTCTCTGTGCGACAACTACAGACTGGTTGTAACAAGGTGTATTTGTGTTTGTATGTATATATATATATAGTCTCTGTGCGACAACTACAGACTGGTTGTAACAAGGTGTATTTGTGTTTGTAAGTATATATATATATAGTCTCTGTGCAACAACTACAGACTGGTTGTAACAAGGTGTATTTGTGTTTGTATGTATATATATATATAGTCTCTGTGCAACAACTACAGACTGGTTGTAACAAGGTGTATTTGTGTTTGTAAGTATATATATATATAGTCTCTGTGCAACAACTACAGACTGGTTGTAACAAGGTGTATTTGTGTTTGTAAGTATATATATATATATAGTCTCTGTGCAACAACTACAGACTGGTTGTAACAAGGTGTATTTGTGTTTGTATGTATATATATATATATAGTCTCTGTGCGACAACTACAGACTGGTTGTAACAAGGTGTATTTGTGTTTGTATGTATATATATATATAGTCTCTGTGCGACAACTACAGACTGGTTGTAACAAGGTGTATTTGTGTTTGTATGTATATATATATATATAGTCTCTGTGCGACAACTACAGACTGGTTGTAACAAGGTGTATTTGTGTTTGTATGTATATATATATATATATATATAGTCTCTGTGCGACAACTACAGACTGGTTGTAACAAGGTGTATTTGTGTTTGTAAGTATATATATATATATAGTCTCTGTGCGACAACTACAGACTGGTTGTAACAAGGTGTATTTGTGTTTGTATGTATATATATATATATATATAGTCTCTGTGCAACAACTACAGACTGGTTGTAACAAGGTGTATTTGTGTTTGTATGTATATATATATATATAGTCTCTGTGCGACAACTACAGACTGGTTGTAACAAGGTGTATTTGTGTTTGTAAGTATATATATATATAGTCTCTGTGCAACAACTACAGACTGGTTGTAACAAGGTGTATTTGTGTTTGTAAGTATATATATATATATATAGTCTCTGTGCAACAACTACAGACTGGTTGTAACAAGGTGTATTTGTGTTTGTATGTATATATATATATAGTCTCTGTGCGACAACTACAGACTGGTTGTAACAAGGTGTATTTGTGTTTGTAAGTATATATATATATATAGTCTCTGTGCAACAACTACAGACTGGTTGTAACAAGGTGTATTTGTGTTTGTAAAGTATATATATATTTAGTCTCTGTGCAACAACTACAGACTGGTTGTAACAAGGTGTATTTGTGTTTGTATGTATATATATATATAGTCTCTGTGCGACAACTAAAGACTGGTTGTAACAAGGTGTATTTGTGTTTGTAAGTATAATATATATATAGTCTCTGTGCGACAACTACAGACTGGTTGTAACAAGGTGTATTTGTGTTTGTATGTATATATATATATAGGTCTCTGTGCAACAACTACAGATGGTTTGTAACAAGGTGTATTTGTGTTTGAAGTAAGTATATATATATATAGTCTCTGTGCAACAACTACAGACTGGTTGTAACAAGGTGTATTTGTGTTTGTATGTATATATATATATATAGTCTCTGTGCAACAACTACAGACTGGTTGTAACAAGGTGTATTTGTGTTTGTAAGTATATATATATATAGTCTCTGTGCGACAACTACAGACTGGTTGTAACAAGGTGTATTTGTGTTTGTAAGTATATATATATATATAGTCCTCTGTGCAACAACTACAGACTGGTTGTAAACAAGGTGTATTTGTATGTATATATATATATATAGTCTCTGTGCAACAACTACAGACTGGTTTTAACAAGGTGTATTTGTGTTTGTATGTATATATATATATATATAGTCTCTGTGCGACAACTACAGACTGGTTGTAACAAGGTGTATTTTGTATGTATATATATATATATAGTCTCTGTGCAACAACTACAGACTGGTTGTAACAAGGTGTAGTTTGTATGTATATATATATATATACATATATATAAGTATATATATATAGTCTCTGTGCGACAACTACAGACCTGGTTGTAACAAGGTGTATTTGTGTTTGTAAGTATATATTATATATAAGTCTCTGTGCAACAACTACAGACTGGTTGTAACAAGGTGTATTTGTATGTATATATATAATATATATAGTCTCTGTGCAACAACTACAGACTGGTTGTAACAAGGTGTATTGGTGTTTGTAAGTATAATTAATATATATATATAGTCTCTGTGCAACAACTACAGAATGGTTGTAAACAAGGTGTATTTGTGTTTGTATGTATATATATATATTAGTCTCTGTGCAACAACTACAGACTGGTTGTAACAAGGTGTATTTGTGTTTGTAAGTATATATATATATATAGTCTCTGTGCAACAACTACAGACTGGTTGTAACAAGGTGTATTTGTGTTTGTAAGTATATATATATATATAGTCTCTGTGCAACAACTACAGACTGGTTGTAACAAGGTGTATTTGTGTTTGTAAGTATATATATATATATAGTCTCTGTGCAACAACTACAGACTGGTTGTAACAAGGTGTATTTGTGTTTGTAAGTATATATATATATATAGTCTCTGTGCAACAACTACAGACTGGTTGTAACAAGGTGTATTTGTGTTTGTATGTATATATATATATATATATAGTCTCTGTGCGACAAACTACAGACTGGTTGTAACAAGGTGTATTTGTGTTTGTATGTATATATATATATAGTCTCTGTGCAACAACTACAGACTGGTTGTAACAAGGTGTATTTGTGTTTGTAAGTATATATATATATAGTCTCTGTGCAACAACTACAGACTGGTTGTAACAAGGTGTATTTGTGTTTGTAAGTATATATATATATAAGTCTCTGTGCAACAACTACAGACTGGTTGTAACAAGGTGTATTTGTGTTTGTATGTATATATAATATATAGTCTCCTGTGCACAACTACAGACTGGTTGTAAACAAGGTGTATTTTGTATGTATATATATATATATAGTCTCTGATGCAACAACTACAGACTGGTTTAACAAGGTGTATTTGTTGTTTGTAAGTATATTTATATATATAGTCTCTGTGCGACAACTACAGACTGGGTTGTAACCCAGGTGTATATGTGTTTGTAAGTATATATATATATAGTCTCTGTGCAACAACTACAGACTGGTTGTAACAAGGTGTATTTGTGTTTGTACTTATATATATATATAGTCTCTGTGCGACAAACTACAGACTGGTTGTAACAAGGTGTATTTGTGTTTGTATGTATAGTTATATATATATAGTCTCTGTGCGACAACTACAGGACTGGTTGTAACAAGGTTGTATTTGTGATTTGTATGTATATATATTATATAGTTCTCTGTGCGACAACTACAGGACTCGTTGTAGACAAGGTTATGAGTATTTTGTTTGTTTGTTAGTATTATTATTATATAGTCTCTGTGCGACAACTAACAGAGCCTGGTTGTAGTACAAGGTGTATTTGTGTTTGTATGGTATATATATATTTAGTATCCTCTGTGCGACAACTACAGACTGGTTGTAACAAGGTTTGTATTTGTGTTTGTTATGTATATATATATATGATAGTCTCTGATGCTACAACTACAGACTGGTTGGATAACAAGGTGTATTTGTGTTTGTATGGATGATATATATATATATATAGTCCTCTGTGCGAACAACTAACAGAATGGTTTGTAACAAGGGTGTAGTTTGTGTTTGTTGATATAGTATATATATATATAGTCTCTGTGCGACAACTACAGACTGGTTGTAACAAGGTGTATTTGTGTTTGTAAGTATATATATATATAGTCTCTGTGCGACAACTACAGACTGGTTGTAACAAGGTGTATTTGTGTTTGTATTTATATATATATATATAGTCTCTGTGCAACAACTACAGACTGGTTGTAACAAGGTGTATTTGTGTTTGTATGTATATATATATATATAGTCTCTGTGCGACAACTACAGACTGGTTGTAACAAGGTGTATTTGTGTTTGTAATATATATATATATAGTCTCTGTGCAACAACTACAGACTGGTTGTAACAAGGTGTATTTGTGTTTGTATGTATATATATATATATAGTCTCTGTGCAACAACTACAGACTGGTTGTAACAAGGTGTATTTGTGTTTGTATGTATATATATATATATAGTCTCTGTGCAACAACTACAGACTGGTTGTAACAAGGTGTATTTTGTATGTATATATATATATATAGTCTCTGTGCGACAACTACAGACTGGTTGTAACAAGGTGTTTTTGTGTTTGTATATATATATATATATAGTCTCTGTGCGACAACTACAGACTGGTTGTAACAAGGTGTATTTGTGTTTGTATGTATATATATATATATAGTCTCTGTGCGACAACTACAGACTGGTTGTAACAAGGTGTATTTGTGTTTGTATGTATATATATATATAGTCTCTGTGCGACAACTACAGGACTGGTTGTAACAAGGTGTATTTGTGTTGTGTAAGTATATATATATATATGTCTCTGTGCAACAACTACAGACTGGTTGTAACAAGGTGTATTTGTGTTTGTATGTATATATATATATAGTCTCTGTGCAACAACTACAGACTGGTTGTAACAAGGTGTATTTGTTGTTTGTATGTATATATATATATATATAGTCTCTGTGCGACAACTACAGACTGGTTGTAACAAGGTGTATTTGTGTTTGTATGTATATATATATATATAGTCTCTGTGCTACAACTACAGACTGGTTGTAACAAGGTGTATTTGTGTTTGTATGTATATATATATATAGTCTCTGTGCAACTACTACAGACTGGTTGTAACAAGGTGTATTGTGTTTGTATGTATATATATATAATAGTCTCTGTGCAACAACTACAGACTGGTTGTAACAAGGTGTATTTGTGTTTGTATGTATATATATATATATATATAGTCTCTGTGCGACAACTACAGACTGGTTATAACAAGGTGTATTTGTGTTTGTATATATATATATATATAGTCTCTGTGCGACAACTACAGACTGGTTGTAACAAGGTGTATTTGTGTTTGTATGTATATATATATATAGTCTCTGTGCGACAACTACAGACTGGTTGTAACAAGGTGTATTTGTGTTTGTAAGTATATATATATATAGTCTCTGTGCGACAACTAAAGACTGGTTGTAACAAGGTGTATTTGTGTTTGTATGTATATATATATATAGTCTCTGTGCGACAACTAAAGACTGGTTGTAACAAGGTGTATTTGTATGTATATATATATATATAGTCTCTGTGCAACAACTACAGACTGGTTGTAACAAGGTGTATTTGTGTTTGTATGTATATATATATATATATATAGTCTCTGTGCGACAACTACAGACTGGTTGTAACAAGGTGTATTTGTGTTTGTATGTATATATATATATAGTCTCTGTGCAACAACTACAGACTGGTTGTAACAAGGTGTATTTGTGTTTGTATATATATATATATATATAGTCTCTGTGCGACAACTACAGACTGGTTGTAACAAGGTGTATTTGTGTTTGTATGTATATATATATATATAGTCTCTGTGCGACAACTACAGACTGGTTGTAACAAGGTGTATTTGTGTTTGTATGTATATATATATATATAGTCTCTGTGCGACAACTACAGACTGGTTGTAACAAGGTGTATTTGTGTTTGTATGTATATATATATATAGTCTCTGTGCGACAACTACAGACTGGTTGTAACAAGGTGTATTTGTGTTTGTATGTATATATATATATATAGTCTCTGTGCGACAACTACAGACTGGTTGTAACAAGGTGTATTTGTGTTTGTATGTATATATATATATAGTCTCTGTGCAACAACTACAGACTGGTTGTAACAAGGTGTATTTGTGTTTGTATGTATATATATATATATATATAGTCTCTGTGCAACAACTACAGACTGGTTGTAACAAGGTGTATTTGTGTTTGTATGTATATATATATATATATATAGTCTCTGTGCGACAACTACAGACTGGTTGTAACAAGGTGTATTTGTGTTTGTAAGTATATATATATATAGTCTCTGTGCGACAACTACAGACTGGTTGTAACAAGGTGTATTTGTGTTTGTATGTATATATATATATATAGTCTCTGTGCAACAACTACAGACTGGTTGTAACAAGGTGTATTTGTGTTTGTATGTATATATATATATATAGTCTCTGTGCAACAACTACAGACTGGTTGTAACAAGGTGTATTTGTGTTTGTAAGTATATATATATATAGTCTCTGTGCAACAACTACAGACTGGTTGTAACAAGGTGTATTTGTGTTTGTATGTATATATATATATAGTCTCTGTGCAACAACTACAGACTGGTTGTAACAAGGTGTATTTGTGTTTGTATGTATATATATATATATAGTCTCTGTGCGACAACTACAGACTGGTTGTAACAAGGTGTATTTGTGTTTGTATGTATATATATATATAGTCTCTGTGCGACAACTACAGACTGGTTGTAACAAGGTGTATTTGTGTTTGTATGTATATATATATATAGTCTCTGTGCGACAACTACAGACTGGTTGTAACAAGGTGTATTTGTGTTTGTAAGTATATATATATATATAGTCTCTGTGTGACAACTACAGACTGGTTGTAACAAGGTGTATTTGTGTTTGTATGTATATATATATATAGTCTCTGTGCGACAACTACAGACTGGTTGTAACAAGGTGTATTTGTGTTTGTAAGTATATATATATATAGTCTCTGTGCAACAACTACAGACTGGTTGTAACAAGGTGTATTTGTGTTTGTATGTATATATATATATAGTCTCTGTGCAACAACTACAGACTGGTTGTAACAAGGTGTATTTGTGTTTGTATGTATATATATATATAGTCTCTGTGCGGACAACTACAGACTGGTTGTAACAAGGTGTATTTGTGTTTGTATGTATATATATATATAGTCTCTGTGCGACAACTACAGACTGGTTGTAACAAGGTGTATTTGTGTTTGTAGTATAAACTATATATAGTCTCTGTGCGACAACTACAGACTGGTTGTAACAAGGTGTATTTGTGTTTGTAAGTATATATATATATATAGTCTCTGTGCAGACAACTACAGACTGTTGTAACAAGGTGGTATTTGTGTTTGTATGTAATATATATATATATAGTCTCTGTGCGACAACTACAGACTGGTTGTAACAAGGTGTATTTGTGTTTTGTAAGTATAATATATATATAGTCCTCTGTGCAACAACTACAGACTGGTTGGTAACAAGGTGTATTTGTGTTTGTATGCATTTTATTATATTATATAGTCTCTGTGCGACAACTACAGACTGGTTGTAACAAGGTGTATTTGTGTTTGTATGTATATATATATATATAGTCTCTGTGCGACAACTACAGACTGGTTGTAACAAGGTGTATTTGTGTTTGTATGTATATATATATATAGTCTCTGTGCGACAACTACAGACTGGTTGTAACAAGGTGTATTTGTGTTTGTAAGTATATATATATATAGTCTCTGTGCGACAACTACAGACTGGTTGTAACAAGGTGTATTTGTGTTTGTATGTATATATATATATATATATAGTCTCTGTGCAACAACTACAGACTGGTTGTAACAAGGTGTATTTGTGTTTGTAAGTATATATATATATATATATAGTCTCTGTGCAACAACTACAGACTGGTTGTAACAAGGTGTATTTGTGTTTGTATGTATATATATATATAGTCTCTGTGCAACAACTACAGACTGGTTGTAACAAGGTGTATTTGTGTTTGTATGTATATATATATATAGTCTCTGTGCGACAACTACAGACTGGTTGTAACAAGGTGTATTTGTGTTTGTATGTATATATATATATATAGTCTCTGTGCAACAACTACAGACTGGTTGTAACAAGGTGTATTTGTGTTTGTATGTATAATTATATATATAGTCTCTGTGCGACAACTACAGACTGGTTGTAACAAGGTGTATTTGTGTTTGTATGTATATATATATATATAGTCTCTGTGCGACAAACTACAGACTGGTTGTACAAGGTGTATTTGTGTTTGTATGTAATATCTATATATATAATATCATATATATACTATCTATATCTTTATATATAGTCTCTGTGCAACAACTACAGACTGGTTGTAACAAGGTAGTATTTGTGTTGTATCGTATCGTATATATATATACTATATATATATATATATATATATATATAGTCCTCTGTGCAACCAACTACAGACTGGTTGTAACAAGGTGTATTTGTGTTTGTATGTATACTATATATTTATAGTCTCTGTGCGACAACTACAGACTGGTTTGTAACAAGGTGTCATTTGTGTTTGTATGTATATATATATATATAGTCTCTGTGCAACAACTACAGACTGGTTGTAACAAGGTGTATTTGTGTTTGTTATGTATATATATATATATATATAGTCTCTGTGCGACAACTACAGACTGGTTGTAACAAGGTGTATTTGTGTTTGTATGTATATATATATATAGTCTCTGTGCGACAACTACAGACTGGTTGTAACAAGGTGTATTTGTGTTTGTATGTATATATATATATATAGTCTCTGTGCGACAACTACAGACTGGTTGTAACAAGGTGTATTTGTGTTTGTATGTATATATATATATATATATATATATATATATATATATATATATAGTCTCTGTGCGACAACTACAGACTGGTTGTAACAAGGTGTATTTGTGTTTGTATGTATATATATATAGTCTCTGTGCGACAACTACAGACTGGTTGTAACAAGGTGTATTTGTGTTTGTATGTATATATATATATATAGTCTCTGTGCGACAACTACAGACTGGTTGTAACAAGGTGTATTTGTGTTTGTATGTATATATATATATATATATAGTCTCTGTGCGACAACTACAGACTGGTTGTAACAAGGTGTATTTGTGTTTGTATGTACATAATATATATATAGTCTCCTGTGCGACAACTACAGACTGGTTGTAACAAGGTGTATTTGTGTTTGTATGTATATATTAATACTATAGTCTCTGTGCGACAACTACAGACTGGTTGTAACAAGGTGTATTTGTGTTGCTATGTATATATATATATATAGTCTATGTGCGACAAACTACAGACTGGTTGTAACAAGGTGTATTTGTGTTTGTATGTATATATATATATAGGTCTCTGTGCGACAACTACAGACTGGTTGTAACAAGGTGTATTTGTGTTTGTAAGTATACTATATATATATATATAAATAATTATATAATATAATATAGTCTCTGTGCGAAACTACAGACTTGTTGTAACAAGGTGTATTTGTGTTTGTATGCATATATTATATATATATAGTCCTCTGTGCGACAACTACAGAATGGTTGTAACAAGGTGTATTTGTGTTAGTATGTATATATATATATATAGTCCTCTGTGCAACAACTACAGGACTGGTTGTAACAAGGTGTATTTGTGTTTGTATGTATATATATATATAGTCTCTGTGCGAACAACTACAGACTGGTTGTAACAAGGTGTATTTGTGTTTGTATGTATATATATATATAGTCTCTGTGCGACAACTACAGACTGGTTGTAACAAGGTGTATTTGTGTTTGTATGTATATATATATATATAGTCTCTGTGCGAACAACTACAGACTGGTTGTAACAAGGTGTATTTGTGTTTGTAAGTATATATATATATAGATTAGTCTCTGTGCGACAACTACAGACTGGTTGTAACAAGGTGTATTTGTGTTTGTATGTATATATATATATATAGTCTCTGTGCAACAACTACAGACTGGTTGTAACAAGGTGTATTTGTGTTTGTATGTATATATATATATATAGTCTCTGTGCGACAACTACAGACTGGTTGTAACAAGGTGTATTTGTGTTGTATGTATATATATATATAGTCTCTGTGCGACAACTACAGACTGGTTGTAACAAGGTGTATTGTGTTTGTATGTATATATATATATAGTCCTCTGTGCAACAACTACAGACTGGTTGTAACAAGGTGTATTTGTGTTTGTATGTATATATATATATATAGTACTGTGCAACAACTACAGACTGGTTAGTAACAGGTTGTATTGTGTATTTGTATATATATATATATATATTAGTCTCTGTGCGACAACTACAGACTGGTTGTAAACAAGGTGTATTTGTGTTTGTATGTATATATGATATATAGTCTCTGTGCGAACAACTACAGACGGTTGTAACAAGGTGTATTTGTGTTTGTATGTATATATCTATAATAGTCCTCTGTGCGACAACTAAGACTGTTGTAACAAGGTGTATTTGTGTTTGTATGTATATATATATATAGTCTCTGTGCGACAACTACAGACTGGTTGTAACAAGGTGTATTTTGTATGTATATATATTATATAGTCTCTGTGCGAACAACTACAGACTGGTTGTAACAAGGTGTATTTGTGTTTGTATGTATATATAAGTATAATATATAGTCTCTGTGCAACAACTACAGACTGGTTGTAACAAGGTGTATTTGTGTTTGTATGTATATATATATATAGGTCTACTGTGCGACAACTACAGACTGGTTGTAACAAGGTGTATTTGTGTTTGTAGTATATATATACTATATATATTATATATAAATAATATAGTCTCTGTTGCACAACTACAGACTGGTTGTAACAAGGTGTATTTGTGTTTGTATGTATATATATATATATAGTCTCTGTGCGACAACTACCGACTGGTTGTAACAAGGTGTATTTGTGTATGTATGTATATATATAATATAGTCCTCTGAGCAACAACTACAGACTGGTTGTAACAAGGTGTATTTGTGTTTGTTGTATATATATATATAGTCTCTGTGCGACAACTACAGACTGGTTGTAACAAGGTGTATTTGTGTTTGTATGTATATATAATATAGATATACGTCTCTGTGCGACAACTACAGATGGTTTGTAACAAGGTGTATTTGTGTTTGTAAGTATATATATATATATAGTCTCTGTGCGACAACTACAGACTGGTTGTAACAAGGTGTATTTGTATGTATATATATATATATAGTCTCTGTGCGACAACTACAGACTGGTTGTAACAAGGTGTATTTGTGTTTGTATGTATATATATATATATAGTCTCTGTGCGACAACTACAGACTGGTTGTAACAAGGTGTATTTGTGTTTGTATGTATATATATATATATAGTCTCTGTGCGACAACTACAGACTGGTTGTAACAAGGTGTATTTGTATGTATATATATATATATAGTCTCTGTGCGACAACTACAGACTGGTTGTAACAAGGTGTATTTGTGTTTGTATGTATATATATATATAGTCTCTGTGCGACAACTACAGACTGGTTGTAACAAGGTGTATTTGTGTTTGTATGTATATATATATATAGTCTCTGTGCGACAACTACAGACTGGTTGTAACAAGGTGTATTTGTGTTTGTAAGTATATATATATATATATATATATATATATATATATATATAGTCTCTGTGCAACAACTACAGACTGGTTGTAACAAGGTGTATTTGTGTTTGTATGTATATATATATATAGTCTCTGTGCGACAACTACAGACTGGTTGTAACAAGGTGTATTTGTGTTTGTATGTATATATATATATATAGTCTCTGTGCGACAACTACAGACTGGTTGTAACAAGGTGTATTTGTGTTTGTAAGTATATATATATATAGTCTCTGTGCAACAACTACAGACTGGTTGTAACAAGGTGTATTTGTGTTTGTATGTATATATATATATATAGTCTCTGTGCGACAACTACAGACTGGTTGTAACAAGGTGTATTTGTATGTATATATATATATATAGTCTCTGTGCGACAACTACAGACTGGTTGTAACAAGGTGTATTTGTGTTTGTATGTATATATATATATATAGTCTCTGTGCGACAACTACAGACTGGTTGTAACAAGGTGTATTTGTATGTATATATATATATATAGTCTCTGTGCGACAACTACAGACTGGTTGTAACAAGGTGTATTTGTGTTTGTATGTATATATATATATATAGTCTCTGTGCGACAACTACAGACTGGTTGTAACAAGGTGTATTTGTGTTTGTATGTATATATATATATATATATAGTCTCTGTGCGACAACTACAGACTGGTTGTAACAAGGTGTATTTGTGTTTGTAAGTATATATATATATATATATATATATATATAGTCTCTGTGCAACAACTACAGACTGGTTGTAACAAGGTGTATTTGTGTTTGTATGTATATATATATATAGTCTCTGTGCGACAACTACAGACTGGTTGTAACAAGGTGTATTTGTGTTTGTATGTATATATATATATATAGTCTCTGTGCGACAACTACAGACTGGTTGTAACAAGGTGTATTTGTGTTTGTATGTATATATATATATAGTCTCTGTGCGACAACTACAGACTGGTTGTAACAAGGTGTATTTGTATGTATATATATATATATATAGTCTCTGTGCGACAACTACAGACTGGTTGTAACAAGGTGTATTTGTGTTTGTATGTATATATATATATATAGTCTCTGTGCAACAACTACAGACTGGTTGTAACAAGGTGTATTTGTGTTTGTAAGTATATATATATATATAGTCTCTGTGCGACAACTACAGACTGGTTGTAACAAGGTGTATTTGTGTTTGTATGTATATATATATATAGTCTCTGTGCGACAACTACAGACTGGTTGTAACAAGGTGTATTTGTGTTTGTAAGTATATATATATATATAGTCTCTGTGCGACAACTACAGACTGGTTGTAACAAGGTGTATTTGTGTTTGTATGTATATATATATATAGTCTCTGTGCAACAACTACAGACTGGTTGTAACAAGGTGTATTTGTGTTTGTATGTATATATATATATATAGTCTCTGTGCAACAACTACAGACTGGTTGTAACAAGGTGTATTTGTGTTTGTATGTATATATATATATATAGTCTCTGTGCAACAACTACAGACTGGTTGTAACAAGGTGTATTTGTGTTTGTATGTATATATATATATATATATAGTCTCTGTGCGACAACTACAGACTGGTTGTAACAAGGTGTATTTGTGTTTGTATGTATATATATATATATAGTCTCTGTGCGACAACTACAGACTGGTTGTAACAAGGTGTATTTGTGTTTGTATGTATATATATATATATAGTCTCTGTGCAACAACTACAGACTGGTTGTAACAAGGTGTATTTGTATGTATATATATATATATAGTCTCTGTGCGACAACTACAGACTGGTTGTAACAAGGTGTATTTGTGTTTGTATGTATATATATATATAGTCTCTGTGCGACAACTACAGACTGGTTGTAACAAGGTGTATTTGTGTTTGTATGTATATATATATATAGTCTCTGTGCAACAACTACAGACTGGTTGTAACAAGGTGTATTTGTGTTTGTATGTATATATATATATATATATATAGTCTCTGTGCGACAACTACAGACTGGTTGTAACAAGGTGTATTTGTGTTTGTAAGTATATATATATATAGTCTCTGTGCGACAACTACAGACTGGTTGTAACAAGGTGTATTGTGTTTGTATGTATAGATATATATAAGTCTCTGTGCGACCACTACAGACTGTTTGTAACAAGGTGTATTTGTGTTTGTATGTAAATATATATATTATAGTCTCTGTGCAACAACTACAGACTGGTTGTAACAAGGTGTATTTGTGTTGTATGTATATATATATATATAGTCTCTGTGCGACAACTACAGACTGGTTGTAACAAGGTGTATTTGTGTTTGTATGTATATATATATATAGTCTCTGTGCGACAACTACAGGACTGGTTGTAACAAGGTGTATTTGTGTTTGTATGTATATATATATATATAGTCTCTGTGCGACAACTACAGACTGGTTGTAACAAGGTGTATTTGTGTTGTAAGTATATATATATATAGTCTCTGTGCAACAACTACAGACTGGTTGTAACAAGGTGTATTTGTGTTTGTATGTATATATATATATATATAGTCTCTGTGCGACAACTACAGACTGGTTGTAACAAGGTGTATTTGTGTTTGTAAGTATATATATATATAGTCTCTGTGCAACAACTACAGACTGGTTGTAACAAGGTGTATTTGTGTTTGTATGTATATATATATATATAGTCTCTGTGCGACAACTACAGACTGGTTGTAACAAGGTGTATTTGTGTTTGTAAGTATATATATATATAGTCTCTGTGCAACAACTACAGACTGGTTGTAACAAGGTGTATTTGTGTTTGTATGTATATATATATATATAGTCTCTGTGCGACAACTACAGACTGGTTGTAACAAGGTGTATTTGTGTTTGTAAGTATATATATATATATAGTCTCTGTGCAACAACTACAGACTGGTTGTAACAAGGTGTATTTGTGTTTGTATGTATATATATATATATATATATATATATTAATATTATATATATATATATAGTCTCTGTGCAACAACTACAGACTGGTTGTAACAAGGTGTATTTGTGTTTGTATGTATAAATAATATATATAGTCTCTGTGCAAACAACTACTGACTGGTTGTACAAGGTGTATTGTGTTTGTATGTATATAATCTATATATAGTCCTCTGTGCGACAACTACAGACTGGTTGTAACAAGGTGTATTTGTGTTTGTATGTATATATATATATATAGTCTCTGTGCGACAACTACAGACTGGTTTGTAACAAGGTGTATTTGTGTTTGTATGTATATATATATATATAGTCTCTGTGCGACAACTACAGACTCGGTTGTAACAAGGTGTATTTGTGATTTGTATGTATATATATATATATAGTCTCGTGCGACAACTACAGACTGGTTGTAACAAGGTGTATTTGTGTTTGTATGTATATATATATATATAGTCTCTGTGCGACAACTACAGACTGGTTGTAACCAAGGTGTATTTGTGTTTGTATGTATATATATATATAGTCTCTGTGCGACAACTACAGACTGGTTGTAACAAGGTGTATTTGTGTTTGTATGTATATATATATATAGTCTCTGTGCGACAACTACAGACTGGTTGTAACAAGGTGTATTTGTGTTTGTATGTATATATATATATAGTCTCTGTGCGACAACTACAGACTGGTTGTAACAAGGTGTATTTGTATGTATATATATATATATAGTCTCTGTGCAACAACTACAGACTGGTTGTAACAAGGTGTATTTGTGTTTGTATGTATATATATATATATATATAGTCTCTGTGCAACAACTACAGACTGGTTGTAACAAGGTGTATTTGTGTTTGTATGTATATATATATATAGTCTCTGTGCGACAACTACAGACTGGTTGTAACAAGGTGTATTTGTGTTTGTAAGTATATATATATATATATATATATATATATATAGTCTCTGTGCGACAACTACAGACTGGTTGTAACAAGGTGTATTTGTGTTTGTATGTATATATATATATAGTCTCTGTGCAACAACTACAGACTGGTTGTAACAAGGTGTATTTGTGTTTGTAAGTATATATATATATATAGTCTCTGTGCGACAACTACAGACTGGGTTGTAACAAGGTGTATTGTGTGTTTGTATTATATATATATATATAGTCTCTGTGCAACAACTACAGACTGGTTGTAACAAGAGTGTATTTGTGTTTGTAAGTATATATATATATATATAGTCTCTGTGCAACAACTACAGACTGGTTGTAACAAGGTGTATTTGTGTTTGTATGTATAATATATTATATAGTCTCGGTGCGACAACTACAGACTGGTTGTAACAAGGTGTATTTGTGTTTGTAAGTATATATATATATAGTCTCTGTGCAACAACTACAGACTGTTGTAACAAGGTGTATTTGTGTTTGTATGTATATATATAAATATATATATAATTATATATATATATATATAGTCTCTGTGCGACACTACAGACTGGTTGTAACAAGGTGTATTGTGTATGTATATATATATATATATAGTCTCTGTGCGACAACTACAGACTGGTTGTAACAAGGTGTATTTGTGTTTGTATGTAATATATATATATATAGTCTCAGTGCGACAACTACAGACTGGTTGTAACAAGGTGTATTTGTGTTTGTAAGTATATATATATATATAGTCTCTGTGCAACAACTACAGACTGGTTGTAACAAGGTGTATTTGTTTTGTATGTATATATATATATATGTCTCTGTGCGACAACTACAGACTGGTTGTAACAAGGTGTATTTGTGTTTGTAAGTATATATATATATAGTCCTCTGTGCGACAACTACAGACTGGTTGTAACAAGGTGTATTTGGTGTTTGTATGTATATATATATATATATAGTCTCTGTGCGACAACTACAGACTGGTTGTAACAAGGTGTATTTGTGTGTGTATGTATATTATATATATATAGTCTCTGTGCGACAACTACAGACTGTTGTAACAAGGTGTATTTGTGTTTTGTATGCTATATATATATATTATAGTCTCTGTGCAACAACTACAGACTGGTTGTAACAAGGTGTATTTGTGTTTGTATGTATATATATATATATATTATATATATAAATTAATTATATAGTCTCTGTGCGACAACTACAGACTGGTGTAACAAGGTGTATTTGTGTTTGTATGTATATATATATATAGTCTCTGTGCGACAAACTACAGACTGGTTGTAACAAGGTGTATTTGTGTTTGTAAGTATATATATATATATATATATATATATATATATATAATATAGCTTCTGTGCCGACAACTACAGACTGGTTGTAACAAGGTGTATTTGTGGTTTGTATGTATATATATATATATAGTCTCTGTGCAGACAACTACAGACCTGGTTGTAACAAGGTGTATTTGGGTTTGTAAGTATATATATATATATATAGTCTCTGTGCGAAACACTACAGACTGGTTGTTAACAAGGTGGTATTTGTGTTTGTATGTATATATATTATAGTCTCTGTGCGACAACTACAGACTGGTTGTAACAAGGTGTATTTGTGTTTGTAAGTATATATATATAGTCTCTGTGCGACAACTACAGACTGGTTGTACAAGGTGTATTTGTGTTTGTAAGTATATATATATATATATATATATATATATATATATAGTCTCTGTGCGACAACTACAGACTGGTTGTAACAAGGTGTATTTGTGTTTTGTAAGTATATATATATATATATAGTCTCTGTGCGACAACTACAGACTGGTTTGTAACAAGGTGTATTTGTGTTTGTAAGTATATATATATATAGTCCTCTGTGCGACAACTACAGACTGGTTGTAACAAGGTGTATTTGTGTTTGTATGTATATATATATATAGTCTCTGTGCTACCAACTACAGACTGGTTGTAACAAGGTGTATTTGTGTTTGTATGTATATATATATATAGTCTCTGTGCGACAACTACAGACTGGTTGTAACAAGGTGTATTTGTGTTTGTATGTATATATATATATATAGTCTCTGTGCAACAACTACAGACTGGTTGTAACAAGGTGTAATTTGTGTTTGTAAGTATATATATATATATATATATATATATATATAGTCTCTGTGCGACAACTACAGACTGGTTGTAACAAGGTGTATTTGTGTTTGTATGTATTATATATATAGTCTCAGTGCAACAACTACAGACTGGTTGGTAACAAGGTGTATTTGTGTTTGTATGTATATATATTATATATAGTCTCTGTGCGACAACTACAGACGGTTTGTAACAAGGTGTATTGTGTTTGTATGTATATATATATATAGTCTCTGTGCGACAACTACAGACTGGTTGTAACAAGGTGTATTTGTGTTTGTATGTATATATATATATATAGTCTCTGTGCAACAACTACAGACTGGTTGTAACAAGGTGTATTTGTTGTTTGTATGTATATATATATATAGTCTCTGTGCGACTACTACAGACTGGTTGTAACAAGGTGTATTTGTGTTGTATTATATATATATATAGTCTCTGTGCGACAACTACAGAGCTGGTTGTAACAAGGTGTATTTGTGTTTGTATGTATATAATATATATATATAGTCTCTGTGCGACAACTACAGACTGGTTGTAACAAGGTGTATTTGTGTTTGTATGTAATAATATATATATATAATTTGGTCCTCTCTGTGCGACAACTACAGTAACTAGAGAAACCGATAACATCCCTGTAAACTGGGATCTCCCTTTCCTTGATCAATATGTTGCTATAATCTTTGGAGTAGCTCAGAGGGCTCTTCAGACATTTCTTCCACAGATTCTCTGTTTGCACACTGTGCAAGTGATAGTAAAGATTTGGAAATAAAACTTAATTGTCAATAGTATGTCTTCCTTCTTAGTTTACGACCATCAAACCTCTTGGTAAAAATACTGTTTTGTTACAGAGAGAGGATAGATGTGCCACATGACGAATTTCCCCAGTGAGAAGTTAAAGGGACAGTTTACTTAAATAATTTCTCCCCTTTAATTTGTTGCCAATGATCCACTTTACCTGCTGGAGTGTATTAATTTGTTTACAAGAATTTCCTTTACTCTTATATTGGCATTTGAAATAGTTGATTTAGCCTGTGGTATCCCCACCTATTCTGAAAGTTTTCTGGCCTTAGGTCCAAGCCACTGGGGTTATAGAAGAGATAAGGTAATCACATTTAAATTTTTCATTGTTCTCTCCAAGTATTGGTCTTCGGTTTACTAACAGATATAAGATAAAGCAGTTGTATTTACACAATGTGATAAAGTAATGAGATCTGATTATACCTACAAGCTCAACCCATTTTATTAGGTTATGGCTTCAAAACACAAAATCGGCTATTTCATATACATAAATAAACCTTAAAATCTAATTCTCATACATGTTATACTCTGCAGTTGGTAAAAAAAGTAATTGGAAACACATTAAGGGAAAAACAATTTTACAGTATACTGTCCCTTTAAGTAGAAAAAACTTATAATATAAGTAATCTCCTTCTTCATATACACACCCTTTTCCTTTTGTTTGGCTGATTACACCCACGTAGCAACTCTAGTAAAGAAGTTTACTGTGACCTCGCGCCCACGCCTGGCACCCAATAGAAAGTTAGCTAGTGGTTTTGTGTCTGTGCAAGAAGAAATGTCACTTTCCACTTCCTAGTTAGAAGGTATATAAGGGCCAACTCGGAGGCTTTATTTTAAACGTGCCGCTGTGCAGGCTGCAGTCGATTACCAGCATCTTTTTTTTTTTTTTTTTTTTTACAGAGATACAAACAGGTGAATATAATTCTCGGGGAGCATTTATGTTCTCCTTGTAAAACAGTCTGTATAAAAGGCATCACTAGACCACTAGCTAAGCGCAGGCAGTTTCACATTACTAAGGAATTTTCTTTTGAGATGTAACCAGTTTCATTTAAAGGGATTTTCTATTTTTCCTCTGTTAAAGCTAAAAAAAAAAGTATTGAAAATGTATTAGTTTTTTTATTTTTATTTAAAATGTTACTACTCTGTGCTGAATAATATAATAATATTATAATAATATCTTCTCAATGTTATCCTTGTCAAAAAAATAGAAGCCGTCCCTGTCAGTCAGTGAGCAATGAATACCAAGTTGTACGTTTAAAGGGATATGAAAGCCACATTTTTTATTTCATGATTTACTCTAATTTACTCCTATTATCAATTTTTTTCGTTCTCTTGGTATCTTTATTTTGAGAAGGCAGGAATGTAAGGTAAAGAGCTGGCCCATTTTTGGTTCAGCACCCTGGTAGCACTTGCTGATTGGTGGGTACATTTAAGCTTACATTCCTGCTTTTCAAATAAAGATATCAAGAGAACAAAGAAACATTGATAATATGAGTAAATTAGAAAGTTGCTTAAAATTGCTCTTTCTGAATCATGAAAGAAACATATGTGGGTTTCATATCCCTTTAAATATAACATTTAACTTGGACTTCTATCATGCGAAAATAAATAATTTGAATGATTCTCTTTGTGTTTACAAAAAACATCTACCTACCATGTCCTTTCAATGTCTGATCTTAGTTACACATGTGCTAAACAGTAAGGGCCAGTAAACATAGAAAATAATGTTATATAATTCTTTGTAATAAAAAAAGCCCGGCACTATTATGTTTTATAAAGATAGCACTAATATAATGTTATATAATTCTGCACTATGAGCAGAATTATATAACATTATTTTCTATGTTTACTGGCCCTTTAATATTAGCATTTATCACAGGTTTTAGTTTAATTAACTGAAAGGGTGTTTGATTCATGGACTAGACTTTCAGAGGTGGTGGCAAAGACAAATAAGGTAAAATAATTAACAGATATGCATGAGGCTAAGGATGAGTCAAGCTTATACTTAAAGGAACACTGAACCCAAATTTTTTTCTTTCATGATTCAGACAGAGCATGTAAATTTAAGCAACTTTCTAATTCACTCCTATTATCAATATTTCTTCATTCTCTTGCTATCTTTATTTTAAAAGCAGAAATGTAAATCTTAGCAGCTAGCCCATTTTAGGTTCAGCACCATGGATAGCGCATAACCCAGGTTCTCAACAAAAAATGGGCCGGCTCCTATGCATCACATTCCTGCTTTTTAAATAAAGATAGCAAGAGACAACGAAGAAAAATTAATAGGAGTAAATTAAAAAATTGCTTAAAATTACAAGCTCTATCTGAATCATGAAAGAAAAAAAAATGGGGTTAGTGTCCCTTTAAGAAGGAATCATAATCAGATGTGACAGGCCTTTTTGATCAGATCTGCTGCCATAATCTATTTTTCTTTGCTCATGAAAACTAAAGCCCAGGGACCATAATGTGACCTTATACTGTTGTTGTATGTGGCCCTTAGTCCCCTACCTCCCCCCATTCTTCTTACCTACCTGCCTTATAGTGCTGCTTTATGTGTGGGTCCCATGTACGTCTCTGAGCATATTAGGGCTGTACAATTACTTGCTAAAGAATTAAACATCTGAAAATTACATTTATTTAGTTTGCTTTTTATGTTTTGCTTTACAGAATTTAAGAAAATGGACTGTATAGTTCCATTGTTGTCCTAACTGTCCTCTGACTCCTCTGATCTATCCAAAGACATTAAATGTTGCAGAAGTTAAACAGGGCTGCATAGGACTATGGGATCCTTAGGGTAATAGGATGGACAGAGTTTACAGAGGCACAGGTGTCACACGCAGAAACAGTTGCATGGTCACAAAAAGGAGAGGCAGAGGCAATACAGACTGGCCAAGAGTGTAAACCAAAGCCATACAAATTAAATAAAGACCTTAGATCAGAGCTATGACCCTGCAGCCCATCTCAACCAGATGCCTACACCAGACAATAGATCAGACCATGACATTGCAGCCCATGTCAGCCAGATGTCTACACCAGAACACAGATCAGACCCATGACCCTGCAGCCCATCTCAACCAGATGCCTACACTTAACCACAGATTAGCAGCAAGTATCAGCAAGATACCTACACCAGACCTCAGATAAGACCCATGACACTGCAGCCAATATCACCCAGATGCCTACACCAGAGCACAGTTCAGACCAATGACCCTGCACCCCATTTCAGCCACATGGCTAAACCTGACTACAGATCAGACCAATGACACTGCAGCCAGTATCAGCAAGATGCCAACACCAGACCTCAGATAATACCTATGGCACTGCAGCCAATATCACCCAGATGCCTACACCAGAACACAGTTCAGACCAATGACCCTGCACCCCATCTCAGCCATATGGTTAAACCTGACTACAGATCATACCAATGACCCTGCAACATGTATCAGCAAGATGCCTAAACCAGACCTCAGATCAGAGCTATGACCCTGCAGCCCATCTCATCCAGATGCCTACACCAGACAATAGATCAGACTCATGACCTTGCAGCCCATGTCAGCCAGATGTCTGCAATAGAACGCAGATCAGACCCATGACCCTGCAGCCCATCTCAACCAGATGCCTACACTAAACCACAGATTAGACCAATGACCCTGAAGCCAGTATCAGCAAGATGCCTGCACCAGACCTCAGATAAGACCCATGACACTGTAGCCAATATCACCCAGATGCCTACACCAGAGCACAGTTCAGACCAATGACCCTGCACCCCATCTCAGCCACATGGCTAAACCTGACTACAGATCAAAGCAATGATCCTGCAGCAAATGTCAGTCAGATGACTACACCAGACCTCAGATCAGAGCAATGACCCTGCAGCCCATCTCAACCAGATGCCTACACCAGACAATAGATCAGACCCATGACCTTGCAGCCCATGTCAGCTAGATGTATGCACCAGAACGCAGATCAGACCCATGACCCTGCAGCCCATCTCAACCAGATGCTTAAAACAGATACTAGCTCAGACACATGACCCCGCAGCCCATGTCAGTCAGATGTTTGCACCAGAACTCAGATCACACCCATGACCCTGCAGCCCATTTAAACCAGATGCCTACACCACACCACTGATCAGACCCATGACCCTGCAGTCATTATCAACCACATACCTACAACAGACCACAGATCATACCCATGACCCTGCAGCTCATGTCAGTCAGATGCATAAACCACACCCCTGATCAGACCCATGAACCTGCAAATCATGTAAGCCAGATGTCTGCACCAGACCACTGATCAGACCCATGAAACTGCAATGGATTTCAGCCAGATGCCTGGCTACAGATCAGAACCATGGGCAATACAACTCTTGTCAACTATATTCCACACTAGACAACAGGTAAGATCCATGACGGTGGCACCCATGTCAGCCAGATGCCTGTGCCAGACCATAAATGATATCCATGACGCTGCAGACATTGTCAGCCAGACCATAGATGATATCCATGATGCTACAGACATTGTCAGCCAGACCATAGATGATATCCATGATGCTGCAGACATTGTCAGCCAGATGCCTATGCCATACAATAGATGATATCCATGACACTGCAGACATTGTCAGCCAGACCATAGCTGATATCCATGACGGTGGCTTTGTGTCAGCCAGATGCCTGCATCAGACGTCTGATAAAAACCCATGGTCACTGCAGACATTCTCAGCCAGGTGCCTGAACCACAAAACAGATCATACTAATGACCCTGCAGCCAATATCAGCCAGATGCCTACACCGGAACTCGGATCAGACCCATGGGCACTGCAGCTCTTGCCAACTATATCACAGACCAGACCACTGATCAGACCCACAGCCCTGCAGGCCATGTCAGCCAGATGCCTGCGCCTGACCACATATCAGACCCATGGACACTGCAACTCTTGCCAACTATATCACAGACCAAAGCACAGATGAAACCAGTAGCCCTGCAGCCCATGTGAGATAAGACCCATGATGCTACAACCCATGTCAGGGCAGATGTGTGTACCAGACCACAGATTAGAATCCATTGCCCTGCAGCTCTTGCTAACTTTAATCCCAGACCAAAGCACAGATGAAACCAGTGGCCCTGCCTGCAGCCCATGTGAGACGGTTCCCCACACTTGAACGCTGATGAGACCCAATCAGTTTAATGTACATTTTTTATTTAAAAAAAATTGAGCGCAAAATATCGCTACGGCAAAAGCGATATTTGCACTCAACTGAGTAATGCCAGGGCATGCAAATGTGCACTGGTATTACAAGTGAGGTGCAATGCAAACGCGACCTCGCGTTTTGCATTGCATGGAAGCATTGCATTTACAAAAGTGCGTTTCCATAGGCTCCAATGGGAGCCTTGTACTGATGCTGTCACACACGGCACAGAACCAAAGCGCAGCAAAATAAGTTGTGCAACAATTTTAAATATATATGTATGTGATTATACACCTGCTCCATTTAACCCCTTATAATTGCTTTGTGCAGTTTTTTTTTTAATTAAAGGTGAACCTCACACTTAAGTTTGGGGGCAATTATGGCAATTTTTTTAATTAACGAGAGGTCTGACGTCTTTTTAATTTTTGGAGCACTAATTGCTACCATGAGCTCGTGGTAGCAATAACTAGCCACTATAATGGCTGATTAATTAATCGCAAGCCTGCAAACGGGCAAATTTGCCTGTTTGTGGGCGTGCAATAAATTAGCGCTCCACTTGTAATCTAGCCCTTAGTATGAAAATATGGCTGATTTTACTTATTTAATCATATATCATTGAGTCACAGTCCTCAGCACTTGGCTAAAATTACATGATAAGAAAGCCGAACTCAAGAAAATTAAAAAGCAAAAACACCCTCTGCCCCCACATGTATTCCATCTGATTTAGATAAGAAATATTTTTTCATGAAAGGACAGAGAACCACAGTTTGTAAACTAACTCTTCATAGTTGTAGTACAAATAAGTATCAATATGTCCACTAGACAATACTGAACATCTATTGATAACTTTTAATACTACTATGTCCAATCTACCATTGAGAAGGATCCATTCACTGATATGCATTATTAGAGAAATCCGTGGGTTAAATTGCAGTAGCAATACATTCAGTCCTTGTTAACTCTTGCCTGGCCTGAACACACAAGGGCTAAGACACTGCTGCAGAGGTTTCCTGGGCAATCATGGAGTTGAAACAGTGCTGCAAGTGAGTTAGGAAGCAACAATTTTTATCCTTTGGTTAAACACTGCATATTGCTGATTCTTTATTGTCTACACATGACATTTCTGCGCAAGAAAGGGTTAACAGCATTGTTGTATGTTACAATGATGAGATTTTTTTTATATATAAATATACAAACACACAAAGTATAAAAACACACACATATAATTATAAATATATACATACAATACACACACAAACACATATATAAGTATAAACACACACATATATAATTATAAACTTACACACACAATTATAAAGACACACAAATATAGTATAAAGTATAAATAGACACATCAATTATAAATACACACACAGTTATAAATACACACACACACACACACACAATTATAAACACACACACACACACACACACATAATTATAGAAACATATAAGTATAAACACACAATTATAAACACACACACACACATATAATTATAAACACATACACACATATAATTATAAATAGACACCCCATAAGTATAAACACACAATTATAAACACACACAAATATATAAGTATAAACAAACACACATATATAAGTATAAACAAACACACATATATAAGTATAACCAAACACACATATATAAGTATAAACAAACACACATATATAAGTATAAACAAACACACATATATAAGTATAACCAAACACACATATATAAGTATAAACAAACACATATAAGTATAAACAAACACACATATATAAGTATAAACAAACACATATAAGTATAAACAAACACACATATATAAGTATAAACAAACACA
Organism: Bombina bombina; assembly: GCF_027579735.1. Taxonomy (NCBI): domain Eukaryota; kingdom Metazoa; phylum Chordata; class Amphibia; order Anura; family Bombinatoridae; genus Bombina; species Bombina bombina. Next base: position 53,465,128 of record NC_069504.1, on the reverse strand, counting down.
CATATATATATAAGTATAAACAAACACACATATATAAGTATAACCAAACACACATATATAAGTATAAACAAACAAACATATATAAGTATAAACAAACACACATATATAAGTATAACCAAACACACATATATAAGTATAAACAAACACACATATATAAGTATAAACAAACACACATATATAAGTATAACCAAACACACATATATAAGTATAAACAAACACACATACATAAGTATAAAAAAACACACATACATAAGTATAAACAAACACACATATATAAGTATAACCAAACACACATATATAAGTATAAACAAACACACATATATAAGTATAAACAAACACACATATATAAGTATAAACAAACACATATAAGTATAAACAAACACATATAAGTATAAACAAACACATATAAGTATAAACAAACACACATATATAAGTATAAACAAACACACATATATAAGTATAACCAAACACACATATATAAGTATAAACAAACACACATATATAAGTATAAACAAACACACATATATAAGTATAAACAAACACACATATATAAGTATAAACAAACACACATATATAAGTATAAACAAACACATATAAGTATAAACAAACACACATATATAAGTATAAACAAACACATATAAGTATAAACAAACACACATATATAAGTATAAACAAACATATATAAGTATAAACAAACACACATATATAAGTATAAACACACATATATAAGTATAAACACACATATATAAGTATAACCAAACACACATATATAAGTATAACCAAACACACATATATAAGTATAAACACACATATATAAGTATAAACACACATATATAAGTATAACCAAACACACATATATAAGTATAACCAAACACACATATATAAGTATAAACACACATATATAAGTATAACCAAACACACATATATAAGTATAAACAAACACACATATATAAGTATAAACAAACACACATATATAAGTATAAACAAACACACATATATAAGTATAAACAAACACACATGTAAAGAAATGGATAACATACTGACTAAGCTAGAAGTCAGTGTAGGAGCCACTACCCATCTTATCCTCCTCGTGTCTCCATAATCACAGTATTTCAGGGGTTAAGCTTGTGGTTAGTGTGATGAGCTTTGAATGGTGACACATTACTGAATTTCAGCTTCCCTCTGCACCTGTCTCACTGACTAACAAATTACACACAGATAATGTTACCGGCTCTCAGCACTTGTGTCATCTATAAACATTTTGTTTCCTTTAAGATTGTACAACAAAAAAATGTAGAACTAATATATATCGTAAGTGCCACAAGAAAGCATGATTCAGGGAATGGGATCTGCTATAACTAATCATTATGCACTGAGTATGTAGAGTATGGATGGGGAACGTACAAACCAGTGGAACATAGGATGTGCTGTAACTAAGTATTATGCACTGAGTATGTAGAGTATGGATGGGGGAACAAACAAACCAGTGGAACCATAGGATGTGCTGTAACTAAGTATTATGCACTGAGTATTTAGAGTATGGTTGGGGAACAAACAAACCAGGGGAACCATAGGATGTGATGTAACTAAGTATTATGCACTGAGTATGTAGAGTATGGATGGGGGAACGAACAAACCAGTGGAAACCATAGGATGTGCTGTAACTAAGTATTATGCACTGAGTATGTAGAGTATGGATGGGGGAACGAACAAACCAGTGGAACCATGGGATGTGCTGTAACTAAGTATTATGCACTGAGTATGTAGAGTATGGATGGGGGAACGAACAAACCAGTGGAAACCATAGGATGTGCTGTAACTAAGTATTATGCACTGAGTATGTAGAGTATGGATGGGGGAACGAACAAACCAGTGGAACCATGGGATGTGCTGTAACTAAGTATTATGCACTGAGTATGTAGAGTATGGATGGGGGAACGAACAAACCAGTGGAACCATAGGATGTGCTGTAACTAAGTATTATGCACTGATTATGTAGAGTATGGATGGGGGAACGAACAAACCAGTGGAAACCATAGGATGTGCTGTAACTAAGTATTATGCACTGAGTATGTAGAGTATGGATGGGGGAACAAACAAACCAGTGGAACCATGGGATGTGCTGTAACTAAGTATTATGCACTGAGTATGTAGAGTATGGATGGGGGAACGAACAAACCAGTGGAACCATAGGATGTGCTGTAACTAAGTATTATGCACTGAGTATGTAGAGTATGGATGGGGGAACGAACAAACCAGGGGAACCATGGGATGTGCTGTAACTAAGTACTATGCACTGAGTATGTAGAGTATGGATGGGGGAACGAACAAACCAGGGGAACCAAGAGATGTGCTGTAACTAAGTATTATGCACTGAGTATGTAGAGTATGGATGGGGAACGAACAAACCAGTGGAACCATAGGATGTGCTGTAACTAAGTATTTATTATGCACTGAGTATGTAGAGTATGGTTGGGGGAACGAACAAACCAGTGGAACCATAGGATGTGCTGTAACTAAGTATTATGCACTGAGTATGTAGAGTATGGATGGGGGAACGAACAAACCAGTGGAACCATGGGATATGCTGTAACTAAGTATTATTCACTGAGTATGTAGAGTATGGATGGGGGAATGAACAAACCAGTGGAACCATGGGATGTGATTGTAACTAAGTACTATGCACTGAGTAATATAATAATAATAATAATAACTAGTAATTATATAGCGCCTTTCTCCCAGTGGGACTCAAAGCGCTTTTTCAGCGCTCGCTCTCGGAATTAACCAAATCGGCAGCTGAATAGTAATAGTTGTTATTATTACCCAATTTAATGGTACTCATTTTATCGACCTCAGAAGGATGAAGGGCTGAGTCGGCCCTGCCAGGATTTGAACCTGTGACCTTGGATCTTTTTAACAGGCTTTTTTGTAGTCAGGGGCATTTACCAACTGAGCTACCTCACCGGCCTGTATGTAGAGTATGGATGGGGAACAAACAAACCAGTGGAACCATGGGATGTACTGTAACTAAGTATTATGCACTGAGTATGTAGAGTATGGATGGGGGAACAAACAAACCAGTGGAACCATAGGATGTGCTGTAACTAAGTATTATGCACTGAGTATGTAGAGTATGGATGGGGAACCAAACAAACCAGTGGAAACCATAGGATGTGCTGTAACTAAGTATTATGCACTGAGTATGTAGAGTATGGATGGGGAACGAACAAACCAGGGGAACCATGGGATGTGATGTAACTAAGTATTATGCACTGAGTATGTAGAGTATGAATGGGGGAACGAACAAACCAGTGGAACCATGGGATGTGCTGTAACTAAGTATTATGCACTGAGTATGTAGAGTATGGATGGGGGAACGAACAAACCAGTGGAACCATAGGATGTGCTGTAACTAAGTATTATGCACTGAGTATGTAGAGTATGGATGGGGAACGAACAAACCAGTGGAACATAGGATGTGCTGTAACTAAGTATTATGCACTGAGTATGTAGAGTATGGATGGGGGAACGAACAAACCAGTGGAACCATAGGATGTGCTGTAACTAAGTATTATGCACTGAGTATGTAGAGTATGGATGGGGGAACAAACAAACCAGTGGAACCATGGGATGTGCTGTAACTAAGTATTATGCACTGAGTATGTAGAGTATGGATGGGGGGAACGAACAAACCAGGGGAACCATAGGATGTGCTGTAACTAAGTATTATGCACTGAGTATGTAGAGTATGGATGGGGGAACGAACAAACCAGGGGAACCATGGGATGTGCTGTAACTAAGTACTATGCACTGAGTATGTAGAGTATGGATGGGGGAACGAACAAACCAGGGGAACCAAGAGATGTGCTGTAACTAAGTATTATGCACTGAGTATGTAGAGTATGGATGGGGAACGAACAAACCAGTGGAACCATAGGATGTGCTGTAACTAAGTATTTATTATGCACTGAGTATGTAGAGTATGGTTGGGGGAACGAACAAACCAGTGGAACCATAGGATGTGCTGTAACTAAGTATTATGCACTGAGTATGTAGAGTATGGATGGGGGAACGAACAAACCAGTGGAACCATGGGATATGCTGTAACTAAGTATTATTCACTGAGTATGTAGAGTATGGATGGGGGAATGAACAAACCAGTGGAACCATGGGATGTGATGTAACTAAGTACTATGCACTGAGTAATATAATAATAATAATAATAACTAGTAATTATATAGCGCCTTTCTCCCAGTGGGACTCAAAGCGCTTTTTCAGCGCTCGCTCTCAGGAATTAACCAAATCGGCAGCTGAATAGTAATAGTTGTTATTATTACCCAATTTAATGGTACTCATTTTATCGACCTCAGAAGGATGAAGGGCTGAGTCGGCCCTGCCAGGATTTGAACCTGTGACCTTGGATCTTTTTAACAGGCTTTTTTGTAGTCAGGGCATTTACCAACTGAGCTACCTCACCGGCCTGTATGTAGAGTATGGATGGGGAACAAACAAACCAGTGGAACCATGGGATGTACTGTAACTAAGTATTATGCACTGAGTATGTAGAGTATGGATGGGGGAACAAACAAACCAGTGGAACCATAGGATGTGCTGTAACTAAGTATTATGCACTGAGTATGTAGAGTATGGATGGGGAACAAACAAACCAGTGGAAACCATAGGATGTGCTGTAACTAAGTATTATGCACTGAGTATGTAGAGTATGGATGGGGGAACGAACAAACCAGGGGAACCATGGGATGTGATGTAACTAAGTATTATGCACTGAGTATGTAGAGTATGAATGGGGGAACGAACAAACCAGTGGAACCATGGGATGTGCTGTAACTAAGTATTATGCACTGAGTATGTAGAGTATGGATGGGGGAACGAACAAACCAGTGGAACCATAGGATGTGCTGTAACTAAGTATTATGCACTGAGTATGTAGAGTATGGATGGGGAACGAACAAACCAGTGGAACATAGGATGTGCTGTAACTAAGTACTATGCACTGAGTATGTAGAGTATGGATGGGGAACGAACAAACCAGGGGAACCATGGGATGTGATGTAACTAAGTATAATGCACTGAGTATGGATGGGGAACAAACAAATCGGAGGAAAGAATAATTTTTTCCAGGGAGAGCTTTACACCTAACAAGTAAATAGTCAGTACGTGACTTGTGTAGAATTGCTGCAAATAAAGCAGAGGAAGTAGGTGCTCGATAGTGTTGGATTTCACACAGCAATAGTATTACAACAAAGCAATGCATTTTGTCTGTTCCCACAGCACACTTCATCAAGGTGACAGCTATACACGGTGCTGTGCATCTCAAGCATCTAATCGCCAATCAAACATAAAGAAATATGCAGAATGGCTGAAACAAATGGTAATCTACAAAATGTCAACTCGCTGTTGTTCAGCAACAAGAAGAAGATTGTGCTTAAAGATTTATCCAATCCCTTCTTTTTGTTGTTACATATATGGATTTCCTTCTCGTGTGTGCATGTATGTATGTAATGTATGAACTGTTTATATATATATATACATATACACACACACATACATACATATATATATATATATATATATATATATATATATATATATATATATACACATACACACACACATGTAATACCACTAGTTTACCACACAGGGAGAATAAAGTTACTCCTCGATAATCTTATTAGTTAATATTTTACTAAAAAAAGAACAGAAATCATCTCTATTTCTTTACTGATTAAGCTAAACATTAGCTATCAGAATCATAAACGCACATGTCGGACCTCGTGTTTAACTTTCATACAATTTATCACTGTACTATATTTATAATAAGACGTATTTAGTGACACACATACACATAGTAGACTTACTTTTTATCATGTCCAACATCATTCATGGTTTGCACAGATGAGATTGCTTCTCCTGTTCGCCCCGTATTCTTCTACCCTCACCCTGATCCTTCTCTGAATCCTTTGAAAAATGAGTTGTTTTTCCTAATTCCTTGAAACTTGAGTCAGTCAGCAGCACGGTCACTTTCTGGAAATAGGAAGGAAGTCCAGGGTTAAGTGAATCCAGAGGAGACTTTGCTGTCCGTCATCCAGACAATACTTTACTAGGATACAGCATCCCCACTGCAGCATCACTGCCCCTTAACTCATCTAAAGTCTGGACCAAACTATGTATCCTGCATTAATAAGCAAAACATTCTAAAATCCAAATGCTTTTGTTACATGTGTTAGTTAAATGTAATAAGTATCTAAAAATATATTGATCCAAGCAGAGAGGATAAAATGAAATGAATAAATCCAATGTGATTTCCAAATGATAAAGTTTACAGGTCCTCTGTTATGGTCTATAGCCCCTGTGTGAGAGCTTTCAGCATCTCTGCCTTTTTTCCAAAGAGAGAGATCTGAGAAGTCTGCATCACGTTTATATGCTGTGAGTTTATCCGTGACTGCAGGGCCCTGCGGTAAGGATCACACTAGGAGCCAGAGATTTCGCAATAGCCTATTACTTAACCCCGGAGATCCACCTACTCATGATTACACTGAGCAATGAAAGGGCTCTGGGAGCTCAGGAAACTGTACTCAGACTGCCAGAAGCAAACACATGCGAGCGCTTTTCAGGACATTCAATGTAGCAAGTGATCACATATATTAACCCTTGTCATCCTGGAAAGGACTGTAGTGCAAAGAATGGATGGCTTCTTTAGTTGCTAAAGAGTTAACAGCTGCTCAGCACTAATAAAGGCATTCTGCTGAACTTGAGCTCAGATAGGAAGATTAAAGTCACTGTTTTTGCTTATGCACATGAAATAGCTTTGAATAAGCACATATTTGTAAAACATCTGCACTCAAAATAATATTGAAACAGTTATTTTATTGGAAAAATTGTCATTTTTTTTGCAATACAGGGACATATCCATGAAAAGATTCTTGAATAAGTTTATATTATCTGCTTTGTTGTGTCTGGTTCAGAGTAGATATTAATACACTCCAAGATTAGTCAACCAATCACTGTGTAGAATGTTTAGGATCAGAGTTCAGAATATATAAGGGAATTTGATTTTAAGCTTAATATCCCTTTAACATATCTGCATAAGTATAACCAAAAATTATCTATTGTTCCATCTATCTATCTTTCCATCTATCTATATCTATCTATCTATCTATCTATCTATCTATCTATCTATCTATCTATCTATCTATCTATCTATCTATCTATCTATCTATCTATCTATCTATCTATCTATCTTGGCCTTCTTATAAGCAGTTCACAAAATTATACCGATATTCAAGGTGAGATTATACCAGATATTTATACAGATTTATACAGGGACACAATCATTCTTCCCTTGCACCTTTACCCCTTTTTTATTTATTTTTTTACGTACAATATCTCTTAAATTCCCTGATTCCCTAAGTTTTGTCCACAGAAGTAGTGGATAGTTTGCTTATTTTTCTCTCGGATTAAATTGTTTGTTCAATGTAATTTACCATTGTTTTGTAATCTGCCCAGTTTGTACAAATCCTACTGCAGAGCAAGCACATCCTATTCTGCATGACTGTATACACCCACACACAGACAGGCACACACAGACACACATATACACACACACACACATATATACGCACACACACATATACACAGACACACATATACAGACACACATATACACATATACACACACACACACATATACACACTCACATATACACGTACACAAACACATATACACACACACACACACAGACACAAATATACACACACACACACAGACACACACACACAGACACACACACATATACACACACACACAGGCAGGCACACACAGACACATATACACACACACACACACACACACATATACACGCACACACATACAGGCACACACAGAAACATATATATACACACACACACACACACACACACATATACACGCACACACAGACAGGCACACACAGACACACATATACACACATACACATACAGAAACACACATATACATACACACACACACACATATACATACACACAGGCACACATATACACACACATACAAACACACACACACATACAGAAACACATATACATAAACACACACATATACATACACACATATACACGCACACACACATACAGGCAAACACAGAAACACATATATATACACACACACACATATACACGCACACACAGACAGGCACACACAGACACACATATACACACACACACATAAACACACACATACACATACAGAAACACACATATACATACACACACATATACATACACACAGGCACACATATACACACACATACAGACACACACACATAAAAACACATATACATACACACACACACACATATACATACACACATTTACACGCACACACACATACAGGCACACACAGAAACACATATATATATATACACACACATATACACGCACACACAGACAGGCACACACAGACACACATATACACACACACACATAAACATACACATACAGAAACACACATATACATACACACACACACATATACATACACACAGGCACACATATACACACACATACAGACACACACACATAAAAACACATATACATACACACAGACACACACACACACACACATATATATATATATACACACACACATATATACACAGACAGTGGTGGCTTGTGGGTTACTCAAATGCCCTAGGAATAAACTTATACCGGTTAGCTCCATGCCATTCAGCCTGAGTATAAAATGTAAACTTGTCGAGGACCGCCTACCTGCTTCTGTCAATGGTGAGCATCATGCCTGTGCAGCCAGGGGAGGGCTGGCAGCCTTAGGTCTGGGGGGGCAAGTCCAGCCAACACAGGCGACGGTGAATTTTGCCGCCCCCCCCCTCCAATAAAAAAATAATCACACACACGCACACATACACATATATACGCACACACACACACATATATATACACACACATACACATATATACACACACACACACACACACACATATATATATACGCACACATACACATATATACATACGCACACACACACATATATATACACACACATACACATATATACGCACACACACACATATATATACACACACATATATATACACACACACATATATATACGCACACATACACATATATACATACGCACACACACACACATATATATACATACACAATCATTTCTATGCTTGAAGGGTCTACAAATAAGAGACAAAATCACTACTCTGTTTTAGCTAATTACAGAACCAAGGGGAAGCATGGCAGTAAAATAAAATAAAGCGTATCAGTTTTAAAAGTGATAACTATACAATATAATATATTAGGTTTCTCTGGGTCTGGTGGAGCCCCCTGCAACTTGCTCTCAGTTGTTCCAAATAAATGTGTCCCTTTTGTATACATCAGTAAAATAAAGGGCCAGAGGAGTGCTGTGCCATGCTTTGAAAATGCACACACTGTCACCAACCAGGTGACAACATTTTATAAAACAAAACTATAGTTCAAAATGTAATGGATATGTGAGTTTTAAGTCCCTTTAAAATCTGTAATTTCTGACCTGAGTTAATTCTACGACGACTGACACAGCATCCACTTTGCTGCGCAGAGCATTTTCAGTAATGTGCTTGCGCTTACCGTTATACAGAGTTACAAAATATTTTTGCAATTTCTTTGAGTACCGTGACCACGCCATCGGCCGGCTTTATTTGTTGCTATAGTAACGGTCAAAAAGAGCTCTCTTCTGGATTGCTCTTTATATGAGGTGCTAACCAGCAGAAACAATATGACCAGTGGGTATTATAAGCAGATGAAGACCCAACAGGATAGGAATGGTTCAGGAATGTGATGACGTAACTGAGCGCATGCGCAGATCGGGATCGTCGCAGATTTCGCAATGACAACGCTCTCACTCGCACAGCAAAATCTGTGCAATTAAGAATGTTAAGGCCTGGTTTGGGGGCAGCGCTGCAGGCACTTAGAAATAAGTGCAGAGGACTTGAAGTCTATACTTCTATCTATCGCATGTGCAGTGCGATAGATAGAAGTAAAAAGGGAAATTTTTTTACAAAATTGAACTAGACTGGAACCTTTTTGGCTGAATAAATATAATTTTTTCCAATAGGGGGGCATTGGAAAAATTATTTTTATTCAGCCAAAAAGTTTTTTTTTTTCTTCTCTCTTTAGAGGGTTTACGTGGGCCTGTGCTCCTATAGAGAAGCCTCCACTGTATATACATACAAACACATATATACACATCTATAGAGGATATTATAAATGCAGTAGGAAAAATTGTGTGGCAATTAAAACATATACATCCTAAGAATAAAACAAGAGTCTTATAGTAATGGAAAGGACTATCAGATCAAATCCCTTAAGATATATATATAGTATATGTGTTCATGTAATAAGCTTATATATGAATAGGGAAGCGGATCTACTGGCTTTATATATATATATATATATTAACTGCTGGGTATCCTTTTATATCTACTGGGTTTTTCCTAATAAATGTAACCCCCATAATTAGTAAGTAAAGCATTTGAATGATAACATTTATGTAATTTTATTAATTAATAATAAATAATAATTTAATACATTTTAATATAATATTTTTTATAACAAATTATACCTTAAATTTAAAATTCATTTTTTCTTTCATGTATATAAAAAGATTGCCTCCATATCAGTGCAGTTTTTTTATATAGTGATTATGGTTATTTTAGCAGATTGATCTTATGTTATTAAAGGGGACACTAAACCCAAATTGTTTCTTTAATCATTCAGATAGAGTAGCAATTTTAAGCAACTTTCTAATTTTTTCTACAGATCAATTTTTCTTTGTTCTCTTGCTATCTTTATTTAAAAAGCAGGAATTAAAGCTTTAGGAGTCAGCCATTTTAGGTTCAGCGCCCTGGATAGTGCTTGCTTATTGGTGGCTACATTTGCCAAACCAATAAGCAAGCATATGCAGGTTCTCAACCAAAAATGGGCCGGATTCTTAAGCTTTTACATTCCTGCTTTTTAAATAAAGTAGCAGAAGAGAACGAAGAAAATTTTAAAATAGGAGTAAATTAGAAAGTTGCTTAAAATTGCTGCTCGGAACCATTAAAGAAAAAAAATGGGTTTAGTGTCCCTTTAAGTTACAAGGATATCATGTTATCTATGCTAGATTTAGTTAAAAGTTTTGTTAGTGTATAAAGGGCCCAGTTAAATAAGTTGTAGATGGTAATTAAGGAGGGGGCATTGCTAAAATAAGCAAATAAAAAGAACCTAAGTAAGGGCGGTTGTTATGAGGAAGCGGTTTACACCGTGAAAACACTAGCTGTAAACAAAGCGGTTTATTAAAGCAGCTTCCAATATAGTCTAAAGGACTTTTTTCATATTTATGTTATCAACATGAACTGGTGTAGTAAGGGTTTGACCAAACCCTGTAGTGCCTGCCTCACTCTGGATATAATGCAAACAGAGCACGCAATAAACAGGACCAGGTCTATACACACAACGCTTACCATACCTCAGAAGGAAGCACGTTTTCCTCCAGGATAACCTTGTACGTGGCTTGATTCATGCGTCCTTTACAAAGATAAATCTGCCTGATTTCAGCTCATCTTCTTGGATGAGTCCCCATCTTCAGCTTGCCAACACCTGGTTGTCTAATAGTTAGGACGTACAGTAGACCTGGAGAGGCCTATAAGCCACAGTGTCTTGCACCCACTGTGAATGAATGATCTGTGGTTATCTGGGGGTGTTTCAGCAAGGACCAATCAGGCACATTTATCTTTGTGAAGGGACACGAATCAAGTCAGGTACAAGGTTATCCTGGAAGAAAACCATTACAGAGAAGCATGTATATTATTACTATTGCTTATTTCCGAGTTACCTTCAGAGAAGGGCCACAGCACCAGGGGCTCTGCACTGAGTAGGGCCACTACTGCTGTAATCATGTGGTATTTCACTGTAATCTCCCAAGATTTTATGGTAAACTTCCTTAAAGGGTCATGAAACCCACTTTTTCTTTCTTGTATGATTCAGATAGAGCATACAATTTAAAATAGCTTTCCAATTTACTTCTATTACTATTGAAGGAGCAGCAATGCACAACTCCTGGGAGCTAGCTGAACACATCTGGTGAGCCAATGGCAACAATCCTTATATGTGCAGTCGCCAATCAGTAGCTGGCTCCCAGCTCTTAAGCCTACCTAGATATGCTTTTCAACAAAGGATACCAAGAGAACAAAGTCAATTAGCTAATAAAAGCAAATTGTAAAGATGTTTAAAATTATATGCTCTGTCTAAATCATGGGGGTTTCATGTCCCTTTAAACTGAGAAAGCAAATAAAGTGACTGTGTTTGCTGCTTTAAGTCCCTTTACAATGGGATGTGGCTACTGAGGACATTTTGAGGTAAACAATCTTCCTATTAACAGAGATGTTCATGTGATATTTGTAATCAGTTGTTTACAGATATGCTGCATCCCTCGCAAGTTATTCAGCATTTGGATAACGTCCCTTTAAAGAGACATACAAAGCGTATTAAAAATGTCCATGGTGCTCTATTCTAATCACCCCAATGCGTTAAATAGTTTTCAATACCAAAGTCAATCCAATCCAAAAGAAAACCCAGTTCTCACAATCCGTGCACTGAAAGAAAAACACGTTTATAATTTATATTCCATCCACCAAATAAAAATACCTTGCACCGCGTCTTTAGATGACCACACTTGGTCTATACAGCACGCTAATGCAGGGGCTCCTGGGTGCCACTGGCTCCTAGAAATTTACCCCTGCTCCTAACTGTTTATGGTTATTCTTCATAGATCTATATACAGATACAGCTGTCTGGCTATTAAATGTATGTCTGGCTGCTAATTATTCTTACTGGCTCCTAAATTTTAAATAGATTTGTCGACCCTTGGGTTAATGGATTACAGAACTAGGAATTGTTGCAGAAGATGGGTACCAATGATAATGATGACCCTGTTTAACAGAACACAAAGTCTACAAGGAAAACATGGAGGCTTTGGCAAAAACACTAAGAAGATAATGTTACATGTAAATTAAAAAAAATATTGTATTGCAGCCAAAATATTGCAAAACCACATTTCTGTTAAATACATCATTCAACATTAACCCTGAACCCTGCTTAATAGCAACAGTTAAACAAAGTGCCTTAAAGGGAAAAAACGTCGACACACTTACAAATCTAATTAATGTTGCGGGCACGCAAAAAAAAGAACACGAGAGAGTCCCTATAAACGTCATAATGAAGATAGAGCAATTTTAAAGGGACACTGAACCCACATTTTTTTTCTTTAATGATTTAGATAGAACATGCAATTTGAAGCAACTTTTCTAATTTACTCTCCCATTATCAAATTGTCTTTGTTCTCTTGGGTATCTTTATTTTAAAAAGTAGGAATGTAAGCATACGAGTCGGCCCATTTTAGGTTCAGCACCTAGGGTACTGCTTGCTGATTGTTGGCAAAACTTAGCTACCAATCAGCAAGCACTCTCCAAGGTGTTGAACCAAAAATTGCCCGGGTCCTAAGCTTTCATTCTGCTTTTTTTAAATAAAGATGCCAAGAAGAACAAATAAAAAATTGATAATAGGAGTACATTTTTAAGTGTCCAGTATTTTTGTATAGATGTTCACTGGAAAGCCTGCCAAAATATTGGACTGTCCAGTTAAATGAATGTGAAAGGGATATGAAGGGATTATTGTCCGACCCCTGCAGTAGGTAGAGTGGGCCAATGTGTTCGCTAATCTTTTGCTATGTGTTTTTTTATTACCGTAAATGTATTTATAAAAAAATAAATGGTATGCTCTGTCTAAATCACAAAAAAATGGTTTTTGGTTTTCCTATCCCTTTAAAATTTGATTAAAACAAATTCTGCAGTAGACTGAACAAAATCTATGAGTATTTTATTGGTAAGTGGATACAGCCTGCTATTGATATGGCAGTAAGTCATGTGTAGAAACATTCTTTCTAAAGCACGCTGTGGCTGCAAAGCGGTGAATACTTATAAAGAAACAAAATACAGGATGACCTGTAGGTGTCCGGGGCATGGTTAGGTGGTGGTCACACAATGGCTCCTCCCCAATGCTCTAAATTAGGCCCCACCCATCACCCAATTAATATATATTTTTAACTGAGTATTGATTGCATTCCCTTTAGAAGCCATACATGATTTGGGACCTCTTTGGCTGTTAGTGAACACATACACAGCAGTAATTATGTGTTAAAGTCAGCTCTAGAGCAGCACTGCACCACTGGGAACTTGCTGGTGATGGTGGCTATTTCTTTAATTAGCGTTGAGTAAAGCCATTTCCCTATATATGTGCAGATTGTAAGGTAATCATTGTGCACAGCATGCTGATATCATGATGTAGCTAAGAAGGGTATCTGCACTTAGATGTTGCAGTATTAGTCACCCTGCATGAAAAGCCTTCAGTGAAAATACAGGGATTTCACAACCCGCCATTCTTTAGAGTGCAGCTATTCCTGACTGGAAATGATTCATGAGCTAAGAATCACTGTGTACAAACGGCATTTCATTGTGATTTGTGACCTGTTGAATGTTTCAGGCACGTGCCACTGTGACCACCAAACAACTGGGTGTCTGAGTCACCCCCTCATGAGATGAGTTGTACTGAGTAATTCTCTCTGCTTTGCTTTCTCCCTCTTTAGCTACAGATTTCACTGAGTTGTGGACCAAGGGCTGGCAAATCGCCCCTGTAACTGGAGCCTCTGCCTGTCATCTGGTGCCCTGATTCACTTGTTAGGTTTTCTGAGAGGATGTTAGTCACAACTGGGAAATGTTACACATACTGCTCCCAGTGACCCTCAGCAAGAAATGAAAGTGATCACTGACACAGTATTCCATCCGTACACATCTTATACAGAAGCATAGACAGCGACCTGCTTGTACATTTTTATTTTTCTACCACTGAGATCAAACTGTTTGCCATGCTGAGTATAAATCCATCCTTTTTATTAGACTTTATTTTTCATTCTCCTGAAATATTACACACAATGACAGAGATAGATAAATAACCGGTTTACCAGCCAGTACAGCCAAAATAATGACCCAGTTCCCTAGTTGATCTAGTGTGTGTATAGTTTGTGTAGTGTTCTGTCTGTGTGTGTTTAGTGTTTGTATGTGTGTATGTAAAGTGTTGTGTGTGTATAGTAGTGTTTGTGTAATGTTTGTATATGTGTGTGTGCAGTGTTTGTGTGTGTGTGAATAGTGTTTGTATGGTATTGTGTGTAGTATTTGTATGTGTGTGTATGTAGTATTTGTATGTGTGTGTATGTAGTATTTGTATGTGTGTGTAATGTATGTAGTATTTGTGTGTGTAGTGTTTGTATGTGTGTGTGTGTGTATGTAGTATTTGTATGTGTGTGTAGCATTTTGTATGTGGTGTGTATGTAGTATTTGTATGTGTGTGTAATGTATGTAGTATTTGTATGTGTATGTGTGTGTATGTAGTATTTGTATGTGTGTGTAGCATTTGTATGTGTGTGTAATGTATGTAGTATTTGTATGTGTGTGTATGTAGTATTTGTATGTGTGTGTATGTAGTATGTGTGTGTGTGTGTGTAGCATTTGTATTGTGGTGTATGTAGTATTTGTATGTGTGTGTATGTAGTATTTGAATGTGTGTGTATGTAGTATTTGTATGTGTGTGTATGTAAGTATTTGAATGTGTGTGTGTGTAGGTTTTTGAATGTGTGTGTATGTAGTATTTGTATGTGTGTGAATGTAGTATTTGTATGTGTGTTGTAATGTATGTAGTATTTGTATGTGTGTGTAGTGTTTGTATGTGTGTGTAGTATTGTGTTCACTTGGGGTAGGTATTTGTTATTGTGTCTTTTTTGCCTTTGTAGGCATCGTATTTATTTTACCCCCTGTATAGTGCTGCAGAATTTGTTGGCACATTACAATAATAATAATAATCACAATAATATTAAACACACATATACACACAATGCCAAACTTTATTAGATCTAGGAGCTAATCAAAAAGTTAAAAGCCGGGCAAAATGTTAATTTCTTTGTGATAGTTAAACTGGATATATTTTTAAATAGCAGCATATTCAGGGGTATATAATGCATATTTAAGGGTATTATTTTAATAATAGTTCCAGGTAGACATTATGTACTTTATTAAAGAGCAGTATATTTGTGTACAAACTTCTAACATTCTGTCTGTGCCAATTGAACTGCATGCCCAGATCAGACCCCAGACCGGATGCAAACCCCGTGTAACTACTTTATGCAACGTGCCCTGAATCAATAATGGTAAATTTGTGCAAATCCTAGTGTATGGAACAATATATACTGTACAACCGGCTGAAAAAAACACAACCAAACATAAATAAAACAATACAAACATAAGTCACTGCTGTCACTTGTATTCAGGAGCACTGGTTACTATGGCAACTCATCACAACATAGTAAACACAAACTGGTCACAAATTGGCTGCAGCAAAAGATAAGCACTGGGTATCATTGTATGTGTGATGTTATGGTTCTGTTTAAAAAGGTTATAAAACACTAAATAATGCTAGACATAAGGATGTATTTAAATCAAGGATAAACCTTGTACGTATTTTAAAATATTATATTAGTTGTTTAACAACTTGCGCCAATTGGACGTAGGTACAACTAGGTCACATGGTACTTTGCCCAGTGTACTATTTGACGTAGGTACCTGTGTCCATCACTGTGGAGCACGCTGGGGTCCTTACTGTCAGCTTTCACTGCAGCTGGGTGGCAGAAGGCACCTGGCGTCAATATAGTAACGGAGCGCTGATCGCGGCCGACATCTTCTTCCAAGTGGGGGACAACTACCATTTCAGTAGCTCTCATTCTTCAAATTCAAATCAGCCAATAGGAATGTAAGGGAGGCTAAATTTAAACGCGTTAGCTTGAATTCACTATTCAGGTTACGGCGGCGATCGTACAAAGAGATCCTCCATGCTCCATGGCTCCACGGTCGCCAGTCTTGCTCAGCGCTCATCTCCGCTCCGGCTTGTTCCTGAATGAAGAAAATAGTGGTCCCCGCTTGGAAGATGTTGGCCGCTTGGAAAAAGACTTCACTGCCTGGAACAGGTGACTACTCCGCCGGATTTCAGGAACGGTGAGTACCTATTTGGGGGTTAGAGTTAGGATATTTTTTTAGATTAGGGATTTATTGGGCACTCTATAAAGAGGCTGAATGCCCTTTTAAGGACAGTAAAAGAGCTGAATGCCCTTTTAAGTACAAATGCCCCTTTAGGGGCAATGGGTAGTTAAGCATTAGATTGGGGGTATTTTTATTTTGTTTTGGTTTTTAATTTTCATAGGGGATTAGGTTAAATTTTTTTATTTTGGATAATTTTGTTTTTTATTTTGAAGTAATGTTAGCTTTTTTTTATTTTAAATTAGTATTTTTTAATTTATGTAATTGGGGTTAAGGGGTTTAGTATTTAATTAGTTATTTGCGTTGTGGGGGTTTTGGTGGATTAGGGGTTAATAGATTATTAGGATTATAGCGTTTTGTGTGGGGTTGTCGGATTAGGGGTTTAATAGTTTTAATGCATTAAGGGTTAATGGCAGATTAGGGGTTAATACATTTATTAGGTTTACTGCGATGTGGGATAATGGCGGATTAGGGGTTAATATAATTTATTAGTTATTGCGGAGGGATTTGCGGTTGACAGGTAGCTAGATATTGCGCATGCATTATTTCAGAATTTATGGTATTATAAAGTGCAAAAAGAAAAAGCTCTAATATGGTTGGAGCATTTTATTATTACACTTTTGCAAAGGGTTTAAACACATAATTAAAGTCTGCTCAACATCTGATGAGACAATGGGTGCCATTTTAATATATATATATATATATATATATATATATATATATATATATATATATATATATATATATATACATACACATACACACACACACATATACATTCACCGTCCTTTTTTTTTTTTTATTGAGGTATATCCATACATAACAAGATACCATTCACATTCAGTAAATAACAAAAATAGTCGAATACAAGTGCACAGACCATTACATAAAAAACTATGTCCACATTATACATTTTTCAAGTACACAAAGCCTGGAATGACTCATTGTTAGTGGAACTCAATATATAATGATACAGATATTTTAAACATATAATACAAACTCAAATAAATTTTCCTTTTCAAACATATTTCAAAATAGTAGTTTTGTCAACAAAATTGAGTTTTAACAACCACGCTCCTTCTATTCCAGCATCAAAAAATATCCAACTATGAATGATAAAGGAGTATGGGTTCACCCCTATGGTCGGTATGAAAAGGGGGAAGGGGAATATTGTGAAAATAACAGATAAAGCATATGTCCAATGCTATACAAGTCTGACAGGTGCTATACAGATATATTATACTGTAAATTTAACTAAGTAGAATTGCATAATACCAAAAGGTTTTGTCTTATCTATTTGTCAAGGAACAAAACTAAAGTATGCTAACAGTTAAGAATACAAGTAAGGATACAAGTACAAGTGTTAAGTCCATGATTTATGGATTATCTGTCTAGTAAGCATTACTCTATGCACCTATCGTAATTACACTTAAACTACCTGCAAGAAACATATACTTGCTAAAGTTAAAACAAATATTAAGATTTCGGGAAAAGAGCGACGGAATCTATGTCCCTGTGCTTATCCAGTAAGCAGATATAGCTAGAGGCTATGGGGGGGGGGGGGGGGGGGGGGCGGAGATAATTTCTAGAAAAATAACCATTAAAAGAAAAGACATCTTTGATATCATGGGATTATCTCACACACGCAGTTAAGATATACATATCGCCTTCTTCACTATGTAGAATATTTATACCTATGGGTCAGTAATAGCCTTGAAGTGAGAGTAACAACTATGTTAATAGTTCAGTATATAAAACTCAAATTAAACCAGAGACTAGCAGGCCCATTTATCAAAGGGCTTGCGGACCTGATCCGACACTGTGGATCAGGTCCGCAAGACCTCGCTAAATGCGGAAAGCAATAAGCTCTCCGCATTTAACATGCACCAGCAGCTCACAAGAGCTGCTGGTGCAACGCCCCGCCCCTGCTGACTCGCGGCCAATCGGCCGCCAGCAGGGAGCTGTCAATCAACCCGATCGTATTCGATCGGGTTGATGTCCGCGATTCCAGTCCGCCTGTTCAGAGCAGGCAGACAGGGTTTATGGAGCAGCGATCTTTAGACCGCTGCCTTCATAAGTTGTGTTTCCTGGCGAGTCTGAAGACTCGCCAGAAACACGGCCTTCAAGCTCCATACGGAGCTTGATAAATGGGCCTGTAGAGGTCTAAAGCAGCCTATATCAATAAATATCATCCATTATATAGGCGCATTTTGAACTCACTTGTGAGTGAGTAGACAACATTATAGCGCTGATCCAGGAGCACGGACCCTATGCCCCTGGGACTAAAGCAAAATGTATAGCCCCTCAGGTTATTATATAAGAATATGGTCTATATATAAAAGAAAGAATCAGGGCTGGAGGATTATATATACATAGGACATCTGTACAGCTTATATCCTAAGGTGACTATGGTCATGAGGTATGTAAAATTTTTATGTAATACTGACTACAAGTTATGCGAATTGTGCTATGGTTCACAATAGTTATATATAGGTATATGAAAATCAGCAAGGAGCACATGCTTACAGAGCAAATGGCAATGAGTAACTGTATATAGAGCCCCCTATCCATTAAAGACTCACACATTGCCCCCATGTGGTAGTAGCACATGTATATACATCTCAGACAATAAGGCAAACTAGTTAAAGGATTAACTTTATCAGAATGTGGCATGTACCCACCAATCTGAGGGCGACCATTACCTGTTGCGTGTTCCCCGGCCGCGGGCAGAGGAAACCACGTCTAACTATAGTGTGTGATGGGTAATGGCTCCCTAAGAAAATATAAATATTCATAAGTAACATCTATCCGTCTGATAAAGTGATGGATATATTCAAGTTTATATAAAATACAGTTCTCAATAACAGGAGGTACCTAGAACATTGCAAAAATACATGTGTTAATAAAATACTTATCTAAAGACTTTTTAATTTTAACAGAAGCTATATTGCCTAATAAGATAACAGGGCAAGAACATTAATGAACAGAAATAAAACATTTGCTCTTGCAGCTATAAACCTATGACTGAATATTACCAAGTAACAACAAACCAGCATAATGACCATAAAAAAAGTTTAGACATTTCTAAGCAGTAAAAAATCAGGGCAAAGGTAACATGCTCAGTCCGTGTTTGCCATTTTTCATGCCCCAAAAGTTCATCCAACACCAGACTTTCGCATATATGTCTCTTCGCCAAGTAGACAGTATTTGGCAGGATAGTCCAATTGCATATGGTGTCCAAATGACATCCCCGATACGCTCCACTGATCCGCATCAGTCTTTATTCTGGGGGATTTATCTAGGGACCTCCTAACCATCAAACAATAAGTATTGGTCTCCAGCAGCGACTTACTTTCATCCAGCCCACAGATCTCAAATAACATCGGCCCGCCAATTATTCCCAGAGTACAAGTCTCCTGCGGGTGACTGCGGGGCTACGATAGTACCTCGTGTCTCGCACTCCTTCAAGATCAGCTGCACCTCCGTTCTAGTGTCAACTCGGGGAGACAGCAGAGATGGCTGCGGACTCCGCTGGCTCCATGTCCCCGACACCTCAGAGTCACCAGTCGACCCGATCTCCAGCTTCTCATATTGCCTGTTATTAGGGTGCGGGGAGTAAGTGTGATTGTCTGTGAACCTGAGAAGCACCTCTCGTATCTCC
The DNA here is from genome assembly GCF_027579735.1 of Bombina bombina. Lineage (NCBI taxonomy): Eukaryota > Metazoa > Chordata > Amphibia > Anura > Bombinatoridae > Bombina > Bombina bombina. Next base: position 53,444,262 of record NC_069504.1, on the reverse strand, counting down.
TGGAATGCTGAATCTATAATATCACATAGTTCTTCCATATCTGTGAAGGGGGAAGTCATACAATCCAGTTTATTCTGGCCGAAGCTTATGGTAGCAAAGCTATGTAGTGCCACGAGGGCAATAAGATGGCCGTGTCCAAATATTATCTATACAAGGCGATCCCTCTGCAGAGTATTCAGCTCGACTGCAGCAGTAAATCAAGATTAAAGTGGTATCATCAGTTAGATCTTAGCTTGCTAAGCTTCTGTCACTCTTTTGAGATATGAAATAATTCATTGAACAGTAAATATTTTGCGTGTCAAAATAGATATTCTGGAGCTCTGATAAAGTGCGTCCATGCTGTTGCCGAGCTAGCTCCGCCCCCCCTTCACCGGCCTTTTTAATAGGTACATCTGTTCAATTGCTTGGTAACACAAATTGCTAATCAGCCAATCACATGGCAGCAACTCAATGCATTTAGGCATCTAGACGTGGTGAAGACGACTTGCTGAAGTTCAAACCGAGCATCAGAATGGGGAAGAAAGGGGATTTAAATGACTTTTAACATGGCATGGTTGTTGGTGCCAGACAGGCTGGTCTGAGTATTTAAAAAACTGCTGATCTACTGCGATGTTTACGCATAGCCATGTCTAGGGTTTACAGAGAATGGTCCGAAAAAGAGAAAATATCCAGTGAGCCGCAGTTGTGTTGTGTGGACGACAATACCTTGTTGATGTCAGAGGTCAGATGAGAATGAGCAGACTGGTTCGAGATGATAGAAAGGTAACAGTAACTCAAATAACCTCTCGTTACTACCAAGGTATGCAGAATACCATCTCTGAACACACAACACGTCGAGCTTTGAAGCAGATGGGCTACAGCAGCAGAAGACCACACTGGGTGCCACTCCTGTCAGCTAAGAACAGGAAACTGAGGCTACAATTCACACAGGCTCACCAAAATTGGACAATAGAAGACTGGAAAAATGTTGCATGGTCTGATGAGTCTCGATTTTAGCTGCAACATTCAGATGGTAGGGTCAGAATTTGGTGTAAACAAAATGAAAGCATGGATTCATCCTGCCTTGTATCAATGGTTCAGGCTGGTGGTGTAATGGTGTGGGGATATTTTTTTGGCACACTTTGGGCCCCTTAGTACCAACTGAGCATCATTTAAACACCACAGCCTACCTGAGTGTTGTTACTGACCATGTCCATCCCTTTATGACTACAGTGTACCCATCTTCTGATGGCAAATTCCAGCAGGATAATGCACCATGTCACAAAGCTCAAATCATCTCAAACTGGTTTCTTGAACATGACAATGAGCTCACTGTACTCCAATGGCCTCCACAGTCACCAGATCTCAATCCATTAGAGCACCTTTGGATGTGGTGGAATGGGAGATTTGCATCATGGATGTGCAGCTGACAAATCTGCAGCAACTGCGTGATGCTATCATGTCAATATGGACCCAAATCTCTGAGGAATGTTTCCAACACTTTGTTGAATCTATTTCACAAAGAATTAAGGCAGTTCTGAGGCAAAAGGGGATCCAACCTGGTACTAGCAGGGTGTACCTAATAAAGTGGCCGGTGAGTATATATATATATATATATATATATATATATATATATATATATACACAGGGAGTGCAGAATTATTAGGCAAGTTGTATTTTTGAGGATTAATTTTATTATTGAACAACAACCATGTTCTCAATGAACCCAAAAAACTCATTAATATCAAAGCTGAATAGTTTTGGAAGTAGTTTTTAGTTTGTTTTTAGTTATAGCTATTTTAGGGGGATATCTGTGTGTGCAGGTGACTATTACTGTGCATAATTATTAGGCAACTTAACAAAAAACAAATATATACCCATTTCAATTATTTATTTTTACCAGTGAAACCAATATAACATCTCAACATTCACAAATATACATTTCTGACATTCAAAAACAAAACAAAAACAAATCAGTGACCAATATAGCCACCTTTCTTTGCAAGGACACTCAAAAGCCTGCCATCCATGGATTCTGTCAGTGTTTTGATCTGTTCACCATCAACATTGCGTGCAGCAGCAACCACAGCCTCCCAGACACTGTTCAGAGAGGTGTACTGTTATCCCTCCTTGTAAATCTCACATTTGATGATGGACCACAGGTTCTCAATGGGGTTCAGATCAGGTGAACAAGGAGGCTATGTCATTAGATTTTCTTCTTTTATACCCTTTCTTGCCAGCCACGCTGTGGAGTACTTGGACGCGTGTGATGGAGCATTGTCCTGCATCAAAATCATGTTTTTCTTGAAGGATGCAGACTTCTTCCTGTACCACTGCTTGAAGAAGGTGTCTTCCAGAAACTGGCAGTAGGACTGGGAGTTGAGCTTGACTCCATCCTCAACCCGAAAAGGCCCCACAAGCTCATCTTTGATGATACCAGCCCAAACCAGTACTCCACCTCCACCTTGCTGGCGTCTGAGCTGGACTGGAGCTCTCTGCCCTTTACCAATCCAGCCACGGGCCCATCCATCTGGCCCATCAAGACTCACTCTCATTTCATCAGTCCATAAAACCTTAGAAAAATCAGTCTTGAGATATTTCTTGGCCCAGTCTTGACGTTTCAGCTTGTGTGTCTTGTTCAGTAGTGGTCGTCTTTCAGCCTTTCTTACCTTGGCCATGTCTCTGAGTATTGCACACCTTGTGCTTTTGGGCACTCCAGTGATGTTGCAGCTCTGAAATATGGCCAAACTGGTGGCAAGTGGCATCTTGGCAGCTGCACGCTTGACTTTTCTCAGTTCATGGGCAGTTATTTTGCGCCTTGGTTTTTCCACACACTTCTTGCGACCCTGTTGACTATTTTGAATGAAACGCTTGATTGTTCGATGATCACGCTTCAGAAGCTTTGCAATTTTAAGAGTGCTGCATCCCTCTGCAAGATATCTCACTATTTTTGACTTTTCTGAGCCTGTCAAGTCCTTCTTTTGACCCATTTTGCCAAAGGAAAGGAAGTTGCCTAATAATTATGCACACCTGATATAGGGTGTTGATGTCATTAGACCACACCCCTTCTCATTACAGAGATGCACATCACCTAATATGCTTAATTGGTAGTAGGCTTTCGAGTCTATACAGCTTGGAGTAAGACAACATGCATAAAGAGGATGATGTGGTCAAAATACTCATTTGCCTAATAATTCTGCACTCCCTTTATATATATATATATATATATATATATATATATATATATATATATATATATATATATATATAAAAAGATAAATATATATAGTGAAAAAGGAAAAGGCGCCCCCAAATGGTGTAGTATAAATACATTTTGATACAGACGGTACTAAAAACTACTCACAAGACGACAAGCACTACCAAAGTGCTCTATGCGCAAACTGAGAATTTGAGAAACAGTCTCTGATACTCAGGGAGAGGTTTCTGGAATAGGGGCTACCCAGAGGCTCTGATAATTCAAGGGTATGAAAAAGCTAAATCAAAGGATAGGGGAGTTTTTTTTTTTTTTAAAGACAAAACGTATGGTAAATAATACAACAAGAATCAAACAAGTGAAATTAAGGTTAATAACAAAACAGAAAAGAGAAATGACCTACGTTTACTGGGTTTAATAGCAATCATTGTTTAATTGAAGGAATCAAAGAAATATTGGTTCATCTTAAAAGGTGATTCCACTTGAAAAGATATAATAGGGAATGGCCCTTTGTGTACTTTCAGAAGAGTGCCCACAATCAAGAACAAATTAGCTCTGAGTAAAATTTAACAAAAAAGGGGGCTGTTAGGCACAGAAAATTGAATACTAAAATCAACTTGAAAAAGAGTAAAGTAGAGACTAATACTAATTTCAGTTTGAAACCTTTTGGGACTTTTAAGTGTGGTAAAAAGTTATGTGGGATGTGCAATTATGTTCCTGGTAAAATTAATGAGTTTACTTCCTTCTCAACTGGAGAGACTTTTATGATTAATACACATTTTGCATGTGATTCAACATTTGTAATATATCTTCTCCAATGTGTTTGTGGTCTTCAATACGTTGGTAGATCGTGTCAACCCATCAAGAAAAGATGTGGAGAACACAGCAGGAACATTAAACACAAACTCACTAACCTTAGTGTATCCAGACACATAGTAAGTGAACATTCTAATTGTATTGATGCCATTAGGATGATTCCTATAGATGGGGTTCCGGATACATGAGGTGTCAATAGGCTTACACATTTAAGGCAACGAGAGACCTTTGGATATGGAAACTTAAGACACTTACTCCATTTGGTCTCAACGAAAATATCGACATGACAGCTTTCCAATCATAAACTATTCACATATTAGCCCCTAGATTTCCTTTTATTACATTTGATATTAAAGCACATATACCTACACCGTATACAGTCATATTTTAAGTTCTATACACATCACTATATTAATTGTAGTCATATTAGTATGTTTTTGTTTAGCACTGAATTATATAATTGGTTTACTATTATATTCCTTATAAGTTTAAGGGTAATACATATATGTAGGTAAATTATTTTGAACATAGAATTTATTATGTATTTTGACGTGCTGTGGAAATACACAGCTGTATTTTATATTGTTATACAGATCACTTATATGCCGATCTGCTAGTTAGGTAATATACACTATTTAATAATGGTGAATATTTTGCCTACACATTGCAGACTGAATTGCACTTTTATTATAGCACTTATATTTACGACAACACAAAATTGTGAATAGCGTATAGTAATTTTTTCCATTTTTGCGCCAGCCTCTATTATAAATTGTTCTATCTGATTGGAGCGCATTAAATATGCTCCATTTCTTATGAATCGCCCCATACGCATGCGCACTTCTCCATAGGAAGCTGGTTTTACCCTTGCAACTTCTGGCATTTATATATTTGTTTATATATTTAATAATTTTTTTACAGTCTATGTACATCGTTATTGCTTATTCGCAATACGTTATGTGTATGTCATAATCTTGATACCCTCTATTTTCATCACGGACCGTATAACTGGTTTCAGTATAGATCCTATTAAGGTGTTTATAGGCATGGTATCTGACACACACATGCGCTTTAACGATTTGAGGACGCCAACGATCTTTAAATACTCGGTATGTTACATTATACAATTATTCACCTGAGGAAACAGTGTATCACTGAGAAATGCGCTGTGATTGTAATGTTTGTTAATATTTTAAAAATAGTAATATCTGGTCTGTGGTAATTTGGTTTTCGAGGTTTTGAGTTACTATTATTCCTAGTTCCATGAGTATTTATATGAAGGTTTGAGGAATCTTGGGATGCACCTCTGCGACACATTACACCTTAACCACTTTGAGATAGACTGGACGGCTTACATAAGGTCCAGATTGCGCATATAGCACTTTGGTAGTGCTTGTAGTCCTGGTAGTAGTTTTATTTAAAGTCTGTATCAAAATTTATTGGAAGTACTACACCATTTGGGGGCGCCTTTTTCTTTTTCACCTTCTAGATTTTCCCTGTTTATTGGATTACACGACTCTCGGAAACCAGGCAGCCAGACAATCCTCACCTGTATTGATCGCATTGCTAGTACTCCTATCCTGCGACTAAAAAATCCAAACTTTTTCAATTATATTTTTTTTAAATAATAAAATTATCAAAAAACATAATTTATGCTTACCTGATAAATTTATTTCTCTTGTAGTGTATCCAGTCCACGGATCATCCATTACTTATGGGATATTCTCCTTCCCAACAGGAAGTTGCAAGAGTTCACCCATAGCAGAGCTGCTATATAGCTCCTCCCCTAACTGTCATATCCAGTCATTCGACCGAAAACATGCAGAGAAAGGAAAAACCATAGGGTGCAGTGGTGACTGTAGTTTAAATGAAAAAATTACCTGCCTTAAAATGACAGGGCGGGCCGTGGACTGGATACACTACAAGAGAAATAAATTTATCAGGTAAGCATAAATTATGTTTTCTCTTGTTAAGTGTATCCAGTCCACGGATCATCCATTACTTATGGGATACCAATACCAAAGCTAAAGTACACGGATGAAGGGAGGGACAAGGCAAGTACTTAAACGGAAGAGACCACTGCCTGAGAAAAAAATCCTTTCTCCCAAAAATAGCCTCCAAAGAAGCAAAGTATGAAGTGCAGACCAAGACGCCGTCTTGTAAATCTGTTCAACAGAAGCCTCATTTTAAAAAAGGCCCAAGTGAAAGCCACAGCTCTAGTAGAATGAGCTGTAATCCCTTCAGAAGGCTGCTATCCAGCAGTCTCCTAAACTAAACGAATTATGCTTTTAACCAAAAAGAAAGAAAGAGGTTGCTGAAGTCCTTTGACCTCTCCTCTGCCCAGAGTAGACAACAAACCAAGTAAATGTTTGATGAAAATCTGAAGTAGCTTGTAAGAAAAACTTTAAAGCACGAACCACTTCCAAATTGTGTAAAAGACGTTCCATCTTTGAGGAAGGATTAGAATACAAGAATGGAACAACACTCTCTTGAGTGATAATCTCGTTGGATTACCACCTTAGGTAAAAAACCCAGTGTTGATATACAGGACTACCTTATCCGTACGGGGACTAGATAAGGAGAATCACATTGTGAAGCAGATAACTCGGGAGACTCTGCAAGCCGAGGAAATATCTACCAAAAAGGAACTTTCCAGGATAAAAAAGTTTGATATCTATAGAATGAAAAGGTTCACACAGAACTTTAAAATGGTCATCCAGCACCTGTATTCGAACCAACAACCTTTGAGCTGCAAAGCTACAAAGCTAACAACTAGGCTACATTAGCCACTTGGTCCTCGAAGAACCTTAATAATCAAGTTTAAGCTCCATGGCGGAGCAATAGGTTTAGACACAGGCTTGGTTCTAACCAAAGCCTGACAAAACGCCTGAACGTCTGGAGAATCTGCCAGACGCTTGTGCAAAAGAATAGACAGAGTAAGAATCTGTCATTTTAAGGAACTAGCTGACAACCCTTTTCTCAAAATCATCTTGGAGAAAAGATAGTTTCCTGGGAATTCGGACTTTACTCCATGAGTAACCCTTGGATTCATATCAATAAGATATTTATGCTATAGACAGGCTTTCATGCCTGTATTAAGGTATAAATGACTGACTCGGAAAAGCCATGCTTCGATAACATCAAGCGTTCAGTCTCCAGGCAGTCCATTTCAGAGAAGTTTAACATAGATGGTTGAAAGGACCCTGAGGTAGAGGGTCCTGTCTCAGAAGCAGAGACCATGATGGAAAGAATGACATGTCCACCAGTTCTGCATACCAGGTCCTGCGTGGTCACGCAGGCGCTAATAAAAACACCAAAGCAGTCTCCTGCTTGATCTTATGCAAAGGCCTCCAGAGGGAATTCCCCACTTCCCCGGGAGAAAAAGTCTGACGACTTAGAAAATCCACCTCCCAGTTCTCAACACCTGGGATATGGAGAGTTGATAGACAAGAAAGAGTCTCTGTCCAGTGAATTATTTAAAGATTTCTAACATCGCTAGGGAACTTCTGTTCCCCCTTGATGGTTGATGAAAGCCACAGTCGTGATATTGTCCGACTGAATCTGATGTACCTCAGAGTTGCTAACTGAGGCCAAGCCTGAAGAGTATGGAATATCGCTCTCAATTCCAGATATTTATTAGAAGGAGGGTCTCCTCCTGAGTCCACTATCCCTGAATCTTCAGGGAGTCCCAGACTGTATCCCAACCTAAAAGGTTGGCATCTGTTGTAACAACTGTCCCATCTGACCTGCGGAAGGTCATACCCTTGGACAGATGGACCCGAGATATTCACCAGAGAAGAGAATCTCTGGCCTCCTGGTCCAGATTTAAGAAGGGGACAAATCTGCGTAATCCCCGTTCTATTGACTGAGCATGCATAGTTGCAGCGGTCTGAAAAGTAGGCGTGCAAACGGTACTATGTCCCTTGCCGCTACAATTAGGCCGATTACATTCATGTACCGAGCCACCGAAGGGCGCGGATGGAATGAAGAACACGGCAGTAATTTAGAAGCCTTGACAACCTGGACTCCGTCGGGTAAATTTTCATTTCTGCAGAATCTATCAGAGTCCCTAGGAAGGAAACCCTTGAGATTGGGGATAGAGAACTCCTTCCTTGTTCACTTTCCACCCCTGCGATCTCAGAAATGTCAGTACTACATCCATATGAGACTTGGCAATTTGAAGTTCGACGCCTAAATAAGGGCCACTTCTAAAGATTCTTGGGGTTGTAGTTAACCCAAAGGAAAGAGCAACAAACTGGTAATGCCTGTCTAGAAAGGCAAACCTGAAAAACGTACCAACTATAGATAAGCTTTGTAAACACAGCCAGCAGAAGAAATTACACTCCCAGTCGGATATAGCAGAGATAAGGTAATACAATGTTGATTTTCCATTGTTCTCTCAAAGTACTGGTGATTGTTTTAAGGACAGATATAAGATAAAGAAGCAGGTATATGAACACAATATGATACAGTAATGAGATCTGATTATACCTACAAGCTCAACCCATTTTATTAGGTTGTGGCTTCAAAACACAAAACCAGAGCTTTAATATACACAAATAAGCCTTAAAAAGCTAATTTTCATACATTTTTTACTCTGCAGTTGGTAAAAAAAGCAATTGTAAACACATTAAGGGAAAAACTATTTTACAGTATACTGTCCCTTTAAGATGGTACGAATAGTTACCATCTTAAATGATGGAATTCTAAGGAATTTAGTTAAGATCTTTAAATTCAAAATAGATCTGAAGGTTCCATCTCCTAGGGAACCACGCACAGATTTGAGAAAACTCTGACCCTGTTCCTGTCTTGGAACTGGATGGGTCTCGTACACAATGTAAGAATGCCCCTTTCTTTATCTGGCGTGCAGATAATTGTGAAAGGTAAAATCTCCCCTATTTCTGAGGGGAAGCTTTGAAATCCAGAAGATATCTCTGGGATATAATTTCCAATGCCCGGGAATCCTGGGCACCTCTTGTCTGCGCCTGGGCGAAAAAAGAAAATCTGCCCCCTACAGGATCCGTTACCGGATAGGGGACCCTTATATGCTGTCAAAGATGCAGCAGCAGCAGGCTCCTTGGCCTGCTTATCTTTGTTCCAGGTCCGGTTGTTTCCAGACCATCATGGACTGAGCAAAAGTACCCTCTTGATTTGCCTAAGAGGAAGTTGATGCCACACCTGCCTTGAAGCTTCGAAAGGCACAAAAATTAGACTGTTTTGGCCCTTGACTTGGACCGGTCCTGAGGAAGGGCAAGACCTTTTCCTCCAGTGATATTTCCTTCAAACCAGGCCCTAATAGGGTCTGTCCCCTGAAGGGAAGTTAAGTAGCTTATTTATTAAAGTCACAACAGCTGACCATGAGATAAGCCATAGCGCTCTGTGCGCCAGTATAGTAAAAACAGAATTCTTAGCCGTTAGTTTAGTCAAATGAACAAAGGCATCAGAAACAAAGGAATTGGCTAGGTTAAGTGCTCTTAGCTTGACGAGAAAATTCATCCAATGGAGTCGCTACCTGTAAAGCCTCATCCAGAGACTTTAACCAGAATGCCAGAGCAGCAGTGACAGGAGCAATGCATGCAAGGGCTGCAGGATAAAACCTTGTTGAATAAACATTTTCCTAAGGTAACCCTCTAATTTTTTTTATCCATTGGATCTAAAAAAGCACAACTGTCCTCGACAGGGAAAGTGGTACGCTTAGCTAGAGTAGAAACTCTTCTCTCCACCTTAGGGACCGTCTGCCATAAGTCCCGTGTGGTGGTATCTGATAGAAACATTTTTCTAAAAATAGGAGGGGAAGAGAACGGCACACCTGGTCTATCCCATTCCTTATTAATAATTTCTGTAAACTTCTTTAGGTATTGGAAAAAGCATCAGTGCACACCGGCACTGCATAGTATCTATTCAGTCTACACAATTTCTCTAGCACTGTGATTGTAATACAGTCATTCAGAGCTGCTAAAACCTCCCTGAGTAACAAAAGGAGGATCTTAAGCATAAATTTTAAATGTAGAAATATCGGAATCAGGTTAAATCATCTCCCCTGAGTCAAAAATATCACCCACAGACTGAAACTCCCCTCAGCTTCTGAATATTGTGAGACAGTATCAGACAAGGCTCTTGACGCATCTGTATGCTCTGTATCTACCCCCAGAGCTATCTCGCTTTCCTTTAATTTCAGGTAGTCTAATACCACTGCCAGAGTATTATTCATAACTTTCGCCATGTCTTGTAAAATAAACGCTATAAGCGCCCTTGATGTACTAGGCGCCATTTGAGCGAGAGTCCCTGAAGCGGGAGTCGAAAAGTCTGACATGTGGGGAGAGTTAGTCGGCATAACTTCCCCCTTGACAGAATCCTCTGGTAAAATAAACGCTACGGGCACCCTTGATGTACTTGGAGCCATTTGAGCGTGAGTCCCTAAAGCGAGAGTCAAAGGGGCTGACACGTGGGGAGAGTTAGTCGGCATAACTTCCCCCTCGACAGAATCCTCTGGTGATAATGTTTTTAAAGACAAAAAATGATCTTTATTGCTTAACATGAAATCAGTACATCTGGTACACATTCTAAGATGGGGTTCCACCATGGCTTTTAAACATAATGAACAAAGAGCTTCCTCTATGTCAGACATGTTAGTACAGACTAATAATGAGACTAGTAAGCTTGGAAAACACTTTAAATCAAGTTAACAAGCAAATATAAAAAACGTTACTGTGCCTTTAAGAGAAACAAATTTTGTCAAAATTTGAAAAACAGTGAAAAAAGGAAGTAAATCAAACAAATTTTTTACAGTATATGTAATAAGTTAACAGAGCATTGCACCCACTTGCAAATGGATGATTAACCCCTTAATGCAAAAAACAGATAAAAAAAAAAAACAGAATTTATGCTTACCTGATAAATTACTTTCTCCAACGGTGTGTCCGGTCCACGGCGTCATCCATTACTTGTGGGATATTCTCCTCCCCTACAGGGAAAGGCAAGGAGAGCACACAGCAGAGCTGTCCATATAGCTCCCCCTCTAGCTCCGCCCCCCAGTCATTCGACCGACGGTTAGGAGAAAAAGGAGAAACTATAGGGTGCCGTGGTGACTGTAGTGTATAAAGACAAAAAAAATTTCAACCTGATTAGGAAAACCAGGGCGGGCCGTGGACCGGACACACCGTTGGAGAAAGTAATTTATCAGGTAAGCATAAATTCTGTTTTCTCCAACATTGGTGTGTCCGGTCCACGGCGTCATCCATTACTTGTGGGAACCAATACCAAAGCTTTAGGACACGGATGAAGGGAGGGAGCAAATCAGGTTACCCAAATGGAAGGCACCACGGCTTGCAAAACCTTTCTCCCAAAAATAGCCTCCGAAGAAGCATAAGTATCAAATTTGTAGAATTTGGCAAAAGTGTGCAGAGAATACCAAGTCGCTGCCTTACATATCTGATCAACAGAAGCCTCGTTCTTGTAGGCCCATGTGGAAGCCACAGCCCTAGTAGAGTGAGCTGTGATTCGGTCAGGAGGCTGTCGTCCGGCAGTCTCATAGGCCAATCGGATAATGCTTTTTAGCCAGAAAGAGAGAGAGGTAGCAGTAGCTTTTTGATCTCTCCTCTTACCAGAGTAAACGACAAACAAAGATGAGGTTTGTCTAAAATCTTTTGTTGCTTCTAAATAGAACTTTAAAGCACGAACAACATCTAAATTGTGTAATAAACGTTCCTTCTTTGAAACTGGTTTCGGACACAGAGAAGGAACAACTATTTCCTGGTTAATATTCTTGTTGGAAACAACTTTTGGAAGAAAACCAGGCTTAGTACGCAAAACAACCTTATCTGAATGGAAAACCAGATAGGGTGGATTACACTGCAAAGCAGATAATTCAGAAACTCTTCTAGCAGAAGAAATAGCACCCAAAAACAGTACTTTCCAAGATAATAACTTAATATTTATGGAATGTAAAGGTTCAAACGGAACCCCTTGAAGAACTGAAAGAACTAAATTTAGACTCCAAGGAGGAGTCATGGTTCTGTAAACAGGCTTGATTCTAACCAAAGCCTGAACAAAAGCTTGTACATCTGGCACAGCTGCCAGTCGTTTGTGTAACAAGACAGATAAAGCAGAAATCTGTCCCTTTAGAGAACTAGCGGACAACCCTTTATCCAAACCTTCTTGGAGAAAGGAGAGAATCCTTGGAATTTTTATTTTACTCCAGGAGAATCCCTTGGATTCACACCAACAGATATATTTACGCCATATTTTATGGTAAATCTTTCTAGTCACAGATTTTCTGGCTTGGACCAGAGTATCTGTCACAGAATTCGAAAACCCACGTTTGGATAAAATCAAGCGTTCAATTTCCAAGCAGTCAGCTGCAGAGAAACTAGATTTGGATGTTCGAATGGACCTTGTACTAGAAGATCCTGTCTCAAAGGTAGCTTCCATGGTGGAGCCGATGACATATTCACCAGGTCTGCATACCAAGTCCTGCGTGGCCACGCAGGAGCTATCAGAATCACCGAGGCCTTTTCCTGTTTGATCCTGGCTATGAGCCTGGGAAGGAGAGGAAACGGTGGAAACACATACGCTAGGTTGAACGACCAAGGCGCCACTAATGCATCCACTAGAATCGCCTTGGGATCCCTGGATCTGGACCCGTAACAAGGAATCTTGAAGTTCTGACGGGACGCCATTAGATCCATGTCTGGAATGCCCCATAATTGGGTTAACTGAGCAAAGTCCTCCGGGTGGAGTTCCCACTCCCCCGGATGGAAAGTCTGACGACTCAAATAGTCCGCCTCCCAGTTGTCTACTCCTGGGATGTGAATAGCAGATAGATGGCAGGAGTGATTCTCTGCCCATTGGATGATCTTGGTTACTTCCTTCATCGCTAGGGAACTCTTTGTTCCCCCCTGATGATTGATGTACGCAACAGTCGTTATGTTGTCCGACTGAAATCTTATGAACCTGGCTTTCGCTAGCTGAGGTCAAGCCAGGAGCGCATTGAATATTGCTCTTAGTTCCAAAATGTTTATCGGGAGAAGCGACTCTTCCCGAGACCATAGGCCCTGAGCTTTCAGGGAGTCCCAGACCGCGCCCCACCCCAAGAGGCTGGCGTCGGTCGTGACAATGACCCACTCCGGTCTGCGGAAACTCATTCCCTGAGACAGGTGATCCTGGGTCAACCACCAGAGAAGTGAGTCCCTGGTTACCTGGTCTACTTGAATTTGGGGAGACAAGTCTGTATAGTCCCCATTCCACTGATTGAGCATGCACAGCTGTAATGGTCTTAGATGAATTTGAGCAAAAGGAACCACGTCCATTGCTGCGACCATTAGTCCTATTACTTCCATGCACCGAGCTATGGAGGGTTAAGGAATAGAATGAAGAACTTGACAAGCGTTTAGAAGCTTTAACTTTCTGACTTCTGTCAGGAAGATCTTCATTTCCATAGAATCTATTATTGTTCCCAGAAACGGAACCCTTGTGGACGGTGACAGTGAACTCTTTTCTATGTTCACCTTCCACCCGTGAGATCTGAGAAAAGCCAACACAATGTCTGTGTGGGCCCTCGCTTTGGAAAGAAATGACACTTGGATTAGGATGTCATGATATTGTAATAAAAACCAATCGATTTTGCCCCTAACAGTGTCTACCAGCATAAAAATCAAAAAGGGGAAGCCTGTTATCTTTTTTGCTGAGGTGAAAGAAAAATGGCTTACCATTTTCCCTGAGGGGAAAAATGACTGTCATCTAGCATTAGCCTGTGTTGTTAGAAGGAGACTAGTCATACCTGAAGCAGATGAGTCTGCAAACTGTTACCCCCAACTGAAGTTCTCTTGTTTCAACAGTCCTGCGTGGTAACAGCAATGGATTCTAGTTACTTGTGCTAAAATCATATTCCTCTTAACAGAAATCTTCATCACTTTTCTGTTGTAGAGTAAATAGTACAAGCCAGCACTATTTTAAAATAACAAACTCTTGATAGAAGATATAAAAAACTACAACTAACACCACAAACTCCTCACCATCCCCGAGGAGATGCTACTTGTTCAGAGCGGCAAGGAGAATGACTGGGGGGCGGAGCTAGAGGGGGAGCTATATGGACAGCTCTGCTGTGTGCTCTCCTTGCCTTTCCCTGTAGGGGAGGAGAATATCCCACAAGTAATGGATGACGCCGTGGACCGGACACACCAATGTTGGAGAAAACGACATAGACATTTTTTAACAGACACAACAAAACTGCTACAGCTGAGCTGTGGATTACCTTCCCTAAAAACGATTTTGGAAGTCTTTTTAGCCCTTTAGAGATGTCCTGTAGTGTTCATGGGACTACTGAGGGAATCTGGATTATTCATTTTGTAATTTTAACTGCGCCAAAAAAGCGCTAAATTAGGCCCCTCCCACTCCTATTACAACAGTGGGAAGCCTCGGTTAACTGTTTTTAGGCTAAAATCAAGCCAGCCATGTGGAAAAAACTAGGCCCCAATAAGTTTTATCACCAAACATATGTTAAAAACGATTAAACATGCCAGCAAACGTTTTAAAACACATTTTGAAGAGTATATATCTCTATTAATAAGCCTGATACCAGTCGCTTTCACTCTATTTAAGGCTTTACTTACATTACTTCGGTATCAGCAGCATTTTCTTAGTCAATTCCATTCCTTAGAAAAATATTTTACTGCACATACCTTAGTTGCAGGAAAACCTGCACGCCATTCCCTTTCTGAAGTTACCTCACTCCTCAGAATGTGTGAGAACAGCAAGTTGATCTTAGTTACTTCTGCTAAGATCATAGAAAAACGCAGGCAGATTCTTCTTCCAAATACTGCCTGAGAAAAAACAGCACACTCCGGTGCCATTTAAAAATAACAAACTTTTGATTGAAGAAATAAACTAAGTATAAAACACCACAGTCCTCTCACGACCTCCATCTATGTTGAGGGTTGCAAGAGAATGACTGGATATGACAGTTAGGGGAGGAGCTATATAGCAGCTCTGCTATGGGTGAACTCTTGCAACTTCCTGTTGGGAAGGAGAATATCCCATAAGTAATGGATGATCCGTGGACTGGATACACTTAACAAGAGAAATTACTATTTTTCCCTGCCTGTAAGTCACAGTCTTCTATGCTTACGTCTGAAGTTTGGTTTTTGTGCTCTAAAATGCAAATAGTCAATTTAATTTTAAAACAACAAGTATTTCATTTACTTTACATTCTCATGGTGCCATGTTCAAAAAAAATATTAACAATGCTATAAAACGACCTTAGGTTACATATATAAGCTATATAATGACTAAATATTGCCTAATTGACATAAGATATTGTTGTTTACACATGGTCCCATACCCTCTCCAAACTGTCCCTTTTTAAAAATGCAGATATTCCAAAATCTATTCCGAAATCCAAGCCTGTTCCAATCCCAAGCAGTTTTGATAAAGGCTGTTCTACCTGTATACACAGACACACATTCTCTTTTTTTCTTCTCCTCAAGATTGCTAGCTAGAGTCAGGCTAGTTTGTGCAAGTTAGGATTTCTCATTTATACTAAAAGCTCAGGCAGTAACAACTTATGAATCTCTACAGAGTAATAATAATTACCACTGAGTGACACCATGCAGAATTTGTTACATTCTCTATTCCTGTGACATGAGAAATGCAGATGTATATTAAAGTTAAGACACATAACTAAAAAATGCAGCATGATGATTTAATACATAGTTATGAATCAAGATAGACTGTAACGGCACAATACTTTGATATATATTTAGATAAGGGAATGACGGCTGCCAAATTATTAGCATGTATTATGCAGAGTACGGCTTACACATTAATAAACAATCTGTAAGAAAAATAATGATCTGATACATATCCTGATACATATTTAGCCTACGGTACACACATTTCTGCATTATCTAATTTTACAAGATAGTAACTTGTTCTGATTACCTGTGTACAAGATTGACCCTTTTACAAATATAAAATTTAAGATAAGTAATGGTTATGCTGCAAACTGTCTGTTTAGCAGCCAAAAATCCAAACATTCTTGATTTACATATTTTTTGCATGTTTGTCTTATACAGCGGTTCCCAACCTTTTTTTCTCTCCCATACCCCTTGAGTAACCTTTTCATTTATGAGTACCCCCTCTCTTCATTACCCCCACCCATCCCACAAGCGTGTAACCTCAATTACTCAGCTGCATACAAGAAGCTTTATTGATCTATAGAGTGCTGTAGAGAACAGGATCAGGATGTATTCGAGTCCAGACAATGTGTGGATATAAAATATACACAAGCCGTTCTGCCACCGTGGTTCAGCACTACACCGCTACTGTTTTACTGTATGGAACTAAAATATATCCGGTGTTCTGAGTCTCTCTAGCTGCAGCAGACTAGCACTAAATAGCTAGCAATTCTTCTCGTATGCAGCTGAGTGAGAAGCTTATTTACTCATCATATGGTACCTGCTCCTGTCAGAGTTGCGATGTTGCACATCTCCATGGTCCGCATCACATACCCCTATGACAGACCATCCACCAAGCAGTTCAGATACTGTGAAAGGCTAGTAGGCTACAGCGTTGTGGTGTGTGTAACAGATAGCCAGGGCCTGGATCGCATCTGTGATATTTGCGCAGGGGAAGTTCCGCCAGTTGGAGGCACGGTGCACATGTAACAGGTTGTAGCACGGGCAGGCTTTAATAAAATACTGTTTTTAGTGGTCACTGGTCACCACCTCCGTCAGCACAATTAGGGGCAAAACACAGGATACAGTAAAGGGACTACAGTGCATTTTAAACGGTGCACAGTGTAAGTGAAACACCCTAACACTTACCTCAGAGCTGCCAAAGCTGTTCTGGCGGTTAAAATCATAAAATCAGCGCGTAGATCTTTCGCATCAAGCAGCAGCCAATTATTGCACTGCACTAAAATGTTAAGCATTATGAAAAGTTAACAACAGAACATTATGATCAGATTACCACCAACCACTGATCAGATTAAATTATAATGGCCAATCAGTTAGTTAGAAAATGACACACTAGGCAGAATAAACTGTAAGGCAGAATAAACTGAGTTTAGGACCATTCTTTGCGCAACGTACTTGCCTGTGCTGCAGAGCTGCACTTTCTATGATGACATCTCACATCGCAGTATGTTTTGTCTTGGGGTGCACTTCTGTTCCGCATATTACCAACAATATTTTCGTATACCCCCAACCGGTCCGCCGCGTACCCTGTACCACAGGTTGGGAACCGCTGGTCTAATACAAGTAACCTTCAGTATCAAGTAGATAAAACATTCCTTTTAAAAGGGTCCCTACTATTTGGATAAAGCTGACACAAACAAAATACTTAGTTGCGCAGTTGGAGTCTTGCTCCTGGTAAAAGTAGAAGTTTTTAAGCTATTAGCCATTTTAAGTTTGCTTAAACAAAATCAGAAAGATTATGCCCCTTTAAACATGTATTATATAATATTGATTCTGCTCTCCCAAAATGTCATAGCTGTACTGTTAAACTATACATGATCATTTATCCGGAACATAATGTATTGTGTCAGGACTAGCTCTGCAGGCTGAGAACTACAATGACGTACATACTAGGTGACAGGTTAACACCTCTGCCAAAGCTTTGTTTGCGTAGTTTAAAAGCATTATATCCTTTTCAAATTAACATTCAGCAAATATGAAAAAAAGGTTTTATTGCAATTCATTTGAACACCAAATTTGAAAAAAACCTTGTACTTTTTTCCATTTACTCGTCAAATTTTGTATGCGAAGATTAATTTATTGGCAAAAAAACTCATTTTTTTTTGCCCAGGTTAGTAGAACAAGCAACAAAGAATATTAAAGCTGTCTCTGTGTTACCTCACTTTATTCTGTTAAAGACAAACATAGCTTAGCATTCTGCCTTTTATTTCAAAATAACTTTTTTGTAGATTGTCCAGAATAAAAACCACAAGATAAATAGAGAATTTCTATTCAGAAAGTGGTTGCATTTGGCTGAAGAGTTTCCATGGCAACTGCTAAACTGTGGAAGTTAATATGAAGCCATAGATATTTGGAAATGCAAACCTCACTGTGTAAGAGCGGCATTCATTTTTGGGATGGACTGTCACCAAAAAATAAATCCAAACCGATTATTTTCCTGTATAGCATTAATGAGATATTATAGTGTTTTTTTTATAGATTATATATCAGCAAATAACCACTACCACTTTAATCAAAATTTACAATTTAAGAAGAGTTTAGGTGTACACCCCTTTAAAAGCCTGGTCCATGTTCTTTTTCTCTGTTGCTGTGGTCAATTAGGTACAGAGATAAATTAGCTTATGCTCTTAGTTAACCAATCACTGGGGAGAATGTTGGATACATACATTTCCCCATACTGAAGAATAATGAACACACTCCAGCTTCTCTGGAATGAGAAGAACAAGCACAATTTTTAGATGTACTTTATAACAAAATGAGTCAAAATATATAATGAATATATACTTCAATATGGTTTTAGTTTCTTAAATTAAAAGCAGTATCCTTTAGGAACATACAGCTATCTTGAAAAGCACTCTAAGCATTGAGCTTGTACCATGGGCATTCTGGATTGGATTACAAAATAGGTTACTGATTTGACGTATTTTATAACCATGCATACGCCAAAAAACGTGAAAATCAATGTAAGAATCCAATATCTTCATTTCAAAGCTGATATGAGAGAACACAAATGGAACAAATATAAGGGTTTGGAAAAGTAAAGATGATAGCCAAGAGAAACTCAGGTTGGTATTACCTTGGTTAAAGGGACAGTCTATTTGTATTGTTTAAAAAGATAGTTAATCCCTTTATTACCCATTCCCCCAGTTTTGCATAACCAACAGTTATATTAATATACTTTTTATCTCTGTGATTATCTTGTATCTAAGCCTCTGAAAACTGCCCCCTTATGTCAGTTCTTTTGACAGACTTGCATTTTAGCCAATCAGTGCTACATTTAGCCACCAATCAGCAAGCGCTATCCAGGGTGCTGAAATAAAGATAGCGAAAGAACAAAGAAAAATTGATGATAGGAGTAAATTAGAAAGTTGCTTAAAATTGCTTTTTATCTCTGTGATTATCTTGTATCTAAGCCTCTGAAAACTGCCCCCTTATGTCAGTTCTTTTGACAGACTTGCATTTTAGCCAATCAGTGCTACATTTAGCCACCAATCAGCAAGCGCTATCCAGGGTGCTGAAATAAAGATAGTGAAAGAACAAAGAAAAATTGATGATAGGAGTAAATTAGAAAGTTGCTTAAAATTGCATGCTCTATCTGAATCATGAAAGAAATAAATTGGGTTTAGTGTCCCTTTAATGAACTAATGTCAGATAAAAAAAAGTAATTTTGAAATTTAAAATTGTTATTCGTTTTGCAAATAAATAAAAAAATAATGATATCTCCAGTAAATATCATGTATACCTTTTGTTATCTGTTATAAGGATTTGAAGTACATAGGCATCTTTAGAAAAGCAAATAAAAAAAAGCAAAACACAATTAACTAAATGCACCCACGTAATAAAATTGTGTTGTAGCCTTAGGCAAGGTATACGTACAAGCTAGCAGCTTATATTCTTCATGAGATAGCACATGACAAATAGGACTAATATAGAAGTCTAAACTACCACTGTGACTCACTGAATGTGCAGTTTATTCATATGAGATATGGCCTCATAATTTGCCAGCAAATCCGTCAGGTCTGGATAGCTTACACTTCATCAGTTAAAGGGAAAGTCAAATTTAAACATTCATGATTCAGATAGTGTATGTAATTTTAAACAACATTTCAATTTACTTATCAAATTTGCTTTGCTCTCTTGGTATGTTTTGTTGAAGAGTAAATCTAGCACATGCCATTAGCAGTCTATGGCAGCAGTGTTTGCAACCATGTATAACATTGCTATAAACACTGTTGCAAATACTGTCACTAGATGACTAAAGACGTGCACGCTCCTGAGCTCACCTAGGGTTACTCTTTCACAAAGATACCAAGAGAACTAAGCAAAATTGATAAGTAAATAGGAAAGATGTTTACATTTTGATGCTCTATCCAATCCATGTAAGTTTATTTTGACTTTTCTATCCCTTTAAGGATTTGGCTATATCCATATTGTCAAGCTCTGAATGGTCAATATGTTCTTTCTGCTGATGTGTGCCTTCTTTTAGAAATGTATGGCTGGTACACGTCCCCTCTGTGAAATACACAGTGAGCTAAGAGAGACAGCACGAGCGGCACTGACCTCTCGGACAAGTTCTTACAGTTTTTGTCCTTCTCAGTTGAGTATGTCTCTCTATTTTCTTTTTTGCATATTCAGATTACTCTTGGGGTCTTCCCTTTAGTAAGAAGGGGAACCAAACAAGGGCTCCTAGCTCACATGCCCGAAAGAAGTTCAAATACACCTCACTGACCAGAGATGGTGTTATCAAAAGGTCTCACTGAGGACATGCCCCTTGGCTTTGGACCCTTCTCTTTGGAGTTGGGTTCTTGCTGCTATTGGGGTGCAACATTCATTGATGTGATCTATAAATAGCACAGTCTTGGCACATATACAAGCAGCTCCACAAATAAGCAGAACAGACAGCACATACCACACTGCTGGCAGGACTAAGCCAAAGGCTTCTTATTGTGGCCCTGAGCGTCCACTGCACAGTTCTTCCCAGGATAGCAAGCCCACCAGCCCTACCTGGCATCACAGCATTGCTCCTAACGGTCCTTACTGGGAATGACAGGCATCTTTAATGGTAAACAAACATTCTGGGTTGAGTTTCATCTAGATGACATTGGAGAAGTGAAGTCACATCCTCCCCAGGTCTTCACCATATTTTTTTAGCTAATTTGTATTGAGGTTTGCATCACAAAGGCACTACACAGAATAACATAAAATAATACTAGTATCACACAAATGTGAATAAAAACAATGAGCAAACATGTAGACTACAAAGTGATTACAAAAGTAGTGGCTGGCAGAATTCAGAATATGGTTTGTAAGAGTATGGGTGTGCCAGGTCGACAGACTGTTTGCGGGATACAATACGAGTAACAGAATGGGTGTGCCAGGTAGACAGACTGTTTGTGGGATACAATACGGGTAACAGAATGGGTGTGCCAGGTAGACAGACTGTTTGCGGGATACAATACGGGTAACAGAATGGGTGTGCCAGGTAGACAGACTGTTTGCAGGGTACAATATGGTTGGTAAGAGTATGGGTTTGCCAGGTAGAAAGACTGTTTGCGGGATACAATACGGGTAACAAAATGGGTGTGCCAGGTAGACAGACTGTTTGCGGGATACAATATGGTTGGTAAGAGTATGGGTGTGCCAGGTAGACAGACTGCTTGCGGGATACAATATGGTTGGTAAGAGCATGGGTGTGCCAGGTAGACAGACTGTTTGCGGATACAATACGGTTGGTAAGAGTATGGGTGTCCCAGGTAGACAGACTGTTTGTGGGATACAATATGGTTGGTAAGAGTATGGGTGTGCCAGGTAGACAGACTGTTTGCGGGATACAATATGGTTGGTAAGAGTATGGGTGTGCCAGGTAGACAGACTGTTTGTGGGATACAATACGGTTGGTAAGAGTATGGGTGTGCCAGGTAGACAGACTGTTTGCGAGATACAATATGGTTGGTAAGAGTATGGGTGTGCCAGGTAGACAGACTGTTTGCGGGATACAATACGGTTGGTAAGAGTATGGGTGTGCCAGGTAGACAGACTGCTTGCGGGATACAATATGGGTAACAGAATGGGTGTGCCAGGTAGACAGACTGTTTGCGGGATACAATATGGTTAGTAAGAGCATGGGTGTGCCAGGTAGACAGACTGTTTGTGGGGTAGAATATGGTTGGTAAGAGTATGGGTGTGCCACGTAGACAGACTGTTTGCGGGGTAGAATACGGTTGGTAAGAGTATGGGTGTGCCAGGTAGACAGACTGTTTGCGGGGTACAATACGGTTGGTAAGAGTATGGGTGTGCCAGGTAGACAGACTGTTTGCGGGGTAGAATACGGTTGGTAAGAGTATGGGTGTGCCAGGTAGACAGACTGTTTGCGGGGTAGAATACGGTTGGTAAGAGTATGGGTGTGCCAGGTAGACAGACTGTTTGCGGGGTAGAATACGGTTGGTAAGAGTATGGGTGTGCCAGGTAGACAGACTGTTTGCGGGATACAATACGGTTGGTAAGAGTATGGGTGTGCCAGGTAGACAGACTGTTTGCGGGGTAGAATACGGTTGGTAAGAGTATGGGTGTGCCAGGTAGACAGACTGTTTGCGGGGTAGAATACGGTTGGTAAGAGTATGGGTGTGCCAGGTAGACAGACTGTTTGCGGGGTACAATACGGTTGGTAAGAGTATGGGTGTGCCAGGTAGACAGACTGTTTGCGGGATACAATACGGTTGGTAAGAGTATGGGTGTGCCAGGTAGACAGACTGTTTGCGGGGTAGAATACGGTTGGTAAGAGTATGGGTGTGCCAGGAAGACAGACTGTTTGCGGGGTACAATACGGTTGGTAAGAGTATGGGTGTGCCAGGTAGACAGACTGTTTGCGGGGTACAATACGGTTGGTAAGAGTATGGGTGTGCCAGGTAGACAGACTGTTTGCGGGGTACAATACGGTTGGTAAGAGTATGGGTGTGCCAGGTAGACAGACTGTTTGCGGGGTACAATACGGTTGGTAAGAGTATGGGTGTGCCAGGTAGACAGACTGTTTGCGGGGTAGAATACGGTTGGTAAGAGTATGGGTGTGCCAGGTAGACAGACTGTTTGCGGGGTACAATACGGTTGGTAAGAGTATGGGTGTGCCAGGAATACAGACTGTTTGCGGGGTACAATACGGTTGGTAAGAGTATGGGTGTGCCAGGTAGACAGACTGTTTGCGGGATACAATACGGTTGGTAAGAGTATAGGTGTGCCAGGTAGACAGACTGTTTGCGGGGTACAATACGGTTGGTAAGAGTATCGATGTGCCAGATAGCGGGATACAATATCATACGTGGTCTGTTGCAGGGGCTAAGACTGACTTTGAGAAAGCATATGATAGAGTTGCTCATGACTTTATGTTTAAGTTTTAGTCCTTTGCCCTATTTGCTTTTTACTTGTGCAACTAAACTTTTGTTACAGAAATTCCCATGTATTAAAGGGACACTAAACCCAATTTTTTTCTTTTATGATTCAGATAGAGCAGCAATTGTAAGCAACTTTCTAATTTACTCCTATTATACATTTTTCTTTTGGTATCTTTATTTGAAAAGCAGTAATGTAAGCTAAAGAGCCAGTCCATTTTAGGTTCAGCACCCTGGATAGCGCTTGCTTATTGGTGGGTACATTTAGCCACCAATCAGCAAGCACAATCCAGGTTCTTAACCAAAAATAGGCCGGCTGCTAAGCTTACATTCCTGATATTTCAAATAAAGATACCAAGAGAATGAAGAAAAATTGATAATAGGAGTAAATGATAAAGTTGCTTAAAATTGCACCTGGGTTGCACTTTTTAAATGTAGCCACCAATCAGAAAGCGCTACCCAGGTTGCTGAATAAAAAATGGGCCGGCTCTTAAACTTACATTCATGCTTTTCAAATGAAGATAGCAAGAGAATGAAGAAAATTGATAATAGGAGTAAATTAGAAAGTTGCTTAAAACTGCATGCTTTATCTGAATCATGAAAGAAAAAAATTGGATTTAGTGTCCCTTTAAGATTATTTGATTCCAATTTTTTGTATGTTAAAGGGACAGTCTAGTCAAAATTAAACTTTCATGATTCAGATAGGGTATGTAATGTTAAACAACTTTCCAATTCACTTGTATTGTTAAATTTGCTTTGCTCTCTTGGTATTCTTTGTTGAAAGCTAAACCTAGGTAGACACATATGAAATTTGTAA
The DNA here is from genome assembly GCF_027579735.1 of Bombina bombina. Lineage (NCBI taxonomy): Eukaryota > Metazoa > Chordata > Amphibia > Anura > Bombinatoridae > Bombina > Bombina bombina. The sequence continues at coordinate 53,420,361 of NC_069504.1, read as the reverse complement.
GCCCTTGAAGGCCACCTCTTATCTGAATGCATCTGACAGTTTTTCACAGCTAGAGGGCGTTAGTTCATGTGTGCCATATAGATAACATTGTGTTCACGCCCTTGGAGTTACCTAGGAGTCAGCACTGATTGGCTAAAATGCAAGTCTGTCAAAAGAACTGAAATAAGGGGGCAGCAAGAGGAAGCTTAGATACAAGGTAATCACAGAGGTAAAAAGTGTATTAATATAACCGTGTTGGTTATGCAAAACTGGGGAATGGTAAATAAAGGGATTAGCTATCTTCTTAAAGGAACGGTCAAGTCCAAAAAAAACTTTCATGATTTAAATAGGGCATGTAATTTTAAACAACTTTCCAATTTACTTTTATCACCAATTTTGCTTTGTATCTCTTGGTATTCTTAGTTGAAAGCTAAACCTAGGAGGTTCATATGCTAATTTCTTAGACCTTGAAAACTGCCTCTAATCAGAATGCATTTTGACCACTAGAAGGCATTAGTTCATGTGTTTCATATAGATAAAATTGAGCTAATGCACGTGAAGTTACCCTGGAGTGAGCACTGATTGGCTAAAATGCAAGTCTGTCACAACAACTGACATAAGGGGGCAGTTTGCAGAGGCTTAGATACAAGGTAATCACAGAGGTAAAAAGTGTATTTATATAACTGTTTTGGTTGTGCAAAACTAGGGAATGGGTAATAAAGGGATTATCATTCTTTTTAAACAACAACAATTCTGGTGTAGACTGTCCCTTTAGACAATACAAATTCTGTTGTAGACTGTCCCTTTAAGGGAAAAGCATTAGGAACTAGTGGTTGAGGCGAAGGTTACTGTTAGGTATGTTTCTTAAAGTGATACTAAACACAATTTTTTTTCTTTTGTGATTAAGATAGAGCAAGACATTTTAAGCAACTTTCTAATTTACTCCTATTATCATTTTTTCTTCGTTTTCTTGCTATCTTTATTTGAAAAAGAAGGCATCTAAGCTAAGGAGCCAGCCAATTTTTGGTTCAGACCTTGGACAGCACTTGTTTAATGGTGGCTGACAATTAGCCGCCAATAAGCAAGAACAACCCAGGTTGTGAACCAAAAATGAGCCGGCTTCTAAACTTACATTCTTGCTTTTCAAATAAAGATAGCAAGAGAATGAATAAACATTGATAATAGCAGTAAATTAGAAATTTGCATAAAATTGCCTGCTCTATCTGAATCATGAAAGAAAAAAATGGGTTCAGTGTCACTTTAAGGACAGTGTATAGGGACAGTTTTAGGATAGCACTTTTGTTTTTTATTTCTTCATGCTATGCTAGAAAAGCAGTTGTGATTGTTTCTGTTTAAAGGAAATTTTATTTTATTTATTTTACTGTAAATCTATATTATTAAAGAATAATAATACGACATAAATCTGAGGTTTGTTGCTTTCCCCTGTCACAAGAAAATTGCCTGGAATTTTGGGGCTGTATTTTTGGTTCATATTATTATTATTATTATCGGTTATTTGTAGAGCGCCAACAGATTCCGCAGCGCTATATGCTACAATATATTTCCCCTCTGTGAAATAGCCACATACAGTATATTTCAAAGTAATTTATTTTAAGTAAAACTATAATGAAAATAATTTTTATAGACATGATCAAGAAAAACAGAAGTATCCATAAGAGGTCAAATCACAAGGCAGAATCAATTAAAGGGACAGTAAAGTCACTATTAAAGGGATTCTAAACCCACATTTTTTATTTCATGATTTAGATAGAGCAGCAATTTTAAGCAACTTTCTAATTTATTTCTTCATTCTCTTGCTATCTTTATTTAAAAATCAGGAATGTAAAGCTTAGGAGCCAGCCCATTTTAGGTTCAGGACCCTGGATAGCGCTTGCTTATTGGTGACTACATTCAGCCAACCAATAAGCAAGAGTAGCCCAGGTACTGAACCAAAAATGGGCCGGCTCCTAAGCTTTACATTCCTGATTTTTAAATAAAGATAGCAAGAGAACGAAGAAAAATTGATAATAGGTAAAAATTGCATGCTCGATCGTATGTAATTGGGCGGATTGATGTCCGCAGCCTCAGAGGTGGCAGACGAGTTAAGGAGCAGCGGTCTTTAGACCAATGCTTCTTAACTCCTATTTTTGGTGGGCCTAAAGGCTTGCGCGGTAACAGCTGAATCAAGATCAATTGGCCCCTATAAGTTCATTGGAAAGTTCTTTATAAGGCCGTGCACTATTCAATCCATTTAAGGCAGAAAATATACATCTATTTTACATAAAAATATAACTTTTTATACAATAAAACCTATATATGAAGAAAACATCTCAGAAGAAAAATTGCCCAAATATCACAACTCACAGAGATTTCTACCCTCTGCGCTGCAGACAATTTTTTTATGAAGGGACAGAAAGGCATGGGAAGCTGCACTAGGGCAAAAGGGGAATTAGAAGGGGGGCACCCTAACTAACAAAGACAATGAATAAATAAAATTAAAAAACAAAAATACTAATAAACAGGGTACTGGCAGACAGAGATGGTCACCCCTAGGGGGAGGGTTAAAGAGCTGTTTTGGGGATCAGGAAGGTTGGTGGGTTGAGGGGAAAAAAGCCCTAAAAGCATACTGGCAGACTGTCTGCTAGTACTGAAGATGGTGGTGACCAGTGGGGGGTGAAGGAGGGAAAAGAGCTGTTTAGGGGGGGATCAGGAATGAATCAGGGACTGGGAGGTGTCAGGTGGGAGGGTAATCAATACTCTACAGCAAAACTTAACCTTACAAGCTGATTAACCCCTTCACTGTCAGGAATTTCAAGTAAGGTGCACAGCTGCAGTTAGCAACATTCTAAATGCCAAAAAGCAATGGCAAAACCATTCATGTCTGCTAAATCTAAAGAAAGGTGACGCCAGAAAAGCTTTTACAACCATTTGTCATAACACTGCAGTAGTTGTGTGTAAATAATTTCAGTGAGAACCTCAATGTTTGTAAAAAAGTTAATAAATTGTTTTTTTACTTTTTTGGAATAGGATCATATCTGCAAATAGTGGAAAATAGTGGCCCAAAGTGTCCAAACATCTTATAATAGCTCATAATTATTCTATGTATCCATAGGTGAAAAGTTAAGACTTTTCTTAGGCTAATGCTTGGCTAAGTTCCATCTTCCAGATCTTACTCAAATTATTTTATTCAGAGAATAATGTGCATCATCTTAATCATCATCTGAATTCTTCAGGTATTTTATTTTCAGATCTGGGCTTGTAAAGCTGTAAAAAAGCCAGGAGCACTTTGTGCAAACAGCAAGTCACTTGTACCTCAATGCTTTAGGCTGAATGAATCACAATAGATTAAACCATTGGCAAAAGACAGCACTGTTTGTGGCGGGAAAGGAAGCATATGGAATAGCTGGAATACTCTTGTCATTCTGTCACTGATCATTTTTGAGTCTAACATTCATAACATCTAATGAAAAACATATTTTTGAACTGTGAAGTTACCAGACAAACCACAGAAAGGTCAAACTGTTTAAGATTTTAACCCATTAGCAGCAAAGAACCATATGAGAAAGGATATTCCAGAATGTACTAAAACCATTAGTGAGAAGATGTTGTAGCCATTTAAGAAGTTGATTTTTATTAAGAGGAAAACACAAAAGCAATAATAGTTTAGCAACCTAATTACCGGCAAATCAAGATTTTTAAGACAATTGTTTGAAAATGAACAGTGCAATCATACGTTTTATGAGAATATAGACAAAGAAAACTGATTGGTAACAAGTAAAATATTTCATCTGACATAGGGTCTGATATTCAGCTCCTCGCTGCTCAGGCGAGATATTCTAAGTCTCGTTGGTACAGCAAGGCACAAGGTTTTACTTGAGACATGTTTATGTGAAACAGAGACTCCTACGTAACAAAACAAGGTCTAAAAAAATCCCAAAGATTTTCTGTGATCCAACTGCCAATGAGGTTTTGCATATCAGGCCCATAGTGAGAGACATATACAGATAGTGAAGCAATCTTCCAGGAAAGAACAACAGTTCAGTGGCTTGTTCTATGGCCGGTTACCACCTGGGAGCAGCCTATTTTAGCCCAATTGTGCTTTTCACAGAGGAGAACTTTCCTGCAGTATATAAGTCTGATTCCGCCTAACAAGGTCGGTCCAGCCCTGAAACACCAGGCGATTCTCCTCTGTACAAGGGAAATGGCAACCCCAGATGACCGAGAGACACCAATGGAGAGAGATCGTATAAAAAGAGAAATGCTTTATGTATCATTCTTTCTGGCTTCTAATACCTAGCACATCGTGTCCCACTAGGGACAGTCACCAATATGCATGAGTCTGTCCTTTCTAATACCTAGCACATCGTGTCCCACTGGGGACAGTCACCAATATGCATGAGTCTGTCCTTCACCTGCAGAATGTGAGGCAAAGAGCGAAGGAAGACAGCGTTCATTTAAAACTGTAATTTAGGGTTTTTAGGATATTATGATATATTTTGACACAAAGTTATGAAAGAGTTAACTGACACAGGTCATGAGCTTGAGACTAACACACAAGGCAGATGTCCTCAATAATAAAGCAATGTTTGGCTAAGGCTCTCTTTTCTCCTTGACTGCTTGTTTCCTGCAGCTTAAAGGGACACTAAACCCAATTTCTTTCTTTCATGATTTAGATGGGATATTCCATTTTAACGCGACATTAAACCCAAATTTATTCTTTCATTATTCAGATAGAAAATACAATTTAATTTTTTTTCCAATTGCTTTAATTATCATATTTGCTTTGTTCTTATGATATTCTTTGTTGAAGAGATACCTAGGTAGGTAGCATGCACATGCCTGAAGCAATACATGACAGGAAATAGTGCTGCCATCTAGTGCTTCTACTAATGTATAACATTGCTGCAAAACTGCTGCCATATAGTGCTGCAGACACGTGCACACGCATGAGCTTAGATCCCTGCTTTTCAACAAAGGATAATAAAAAAATGAAGACATTTTGATAACAAGTAAATTTGAAAGTTGGTTTAAAGTTCTGTCTGAATCCTTAATTTTGTTGGGGGGGGGGGTTATGTCCCTTTAAGCAACTTTCTAATTTACTCCAATCATCAATTTTTCTTTGTTCTCTTGCTATCTTTATTTCAGTACCCTGGATAGCCCTTGCTGATTGGTGGCTACATTTAGCCACCAATCAGCAGGCGCTACCCTGGTGCTGAACCAAAAATGGGCCGGCTCCTAAGCTTCCTGCTTTTTCAAGTAAAGATATCAAGAGAACAAATAAAAATTAATAGTAGGAGTAAATTAGTTGCTTAAAATTGCTGCTCTATCTGAATCATGAAAGAAAGGATTTGAGTTTAGTGTCTAAAGGACCGGGGAAGTGCTACATTAAATGACATTATTTATTATATATGCATTATACTATAAAGCAATGAGACTTATTAGCATTGCAAACCACAATGTAAAGTTCATGCTCTGTATACCGCACGTTACCCAAAGCGGGCAGCGCCACTGATCTGTGTTCAGCCACTGGTGAGAGAATATCTAACCTACAAGATGGTGCCACCGAAGATACTGAGCTTTACCAACCAGCACCCTAAGAGGTTAAAATAGGAGAATAGCTTAGAAGCAATAACAAACTCCACATCTGAAAGTCCAAGTCAAAAACTCATAACACCATTATGGCACAGTCAATTTCCAACAAAAAGCTCCTCAATAATGGGTTAGGTTTGGACAGGGAGAGCACTGGTGTCACAAGGGCTGTAGGCTGGTGCAACGCTGTTACTCAGGACTTGTCCATCAGCTGATACGCAGCAGGATTGCTCATGCTCTTTTGTACTAAGGGAATCACTAGTTTTATTACTTCATAGCCATGTGACACTGTCTGCAAAGCACTTTATTTTGCCTCTGTGACCAGGAGTTTTTACATTCAAAGAAACCAGATATTTTGTAACATGAACTCCGGTCTTACCGTCATCTGAGAACAATATGAAGCAGGGTCAACCTGGATTTGCTCAGCAATACGTTAATACACAACCAAGAAAGACAATGGAGCCTATCTATCAAGCTCCGAACGGATGAGGCGGACAGGAATCGCCAGAAATCAACCCGATCGAGAACGATCGGGTTGATTGACACCGGCCGCGAGTCTGCAGGGGGCGGCGTTGCACCAGCAGCTCTTGTGAGCAGCTGGTGCAGTGCTGAATACGGAGAGGGTATTGCTCTCTGCATTCAGCGATGTCTGTCGGACCTGATCCGCAGTGTCGGATCAGGTCCGACAGACATATGATAAATAGGCCCCATGGGCTCCAGCCAGGTCTCTCTGGGACATATAAAAACCTTCCTGAGAATTCTGCCTAGACTGCCAGATCCCTGTCCTCAGACTACCCATACTACCCCAGACACCCAGGCCTCCGCTCTGTCACTACTCAGACTTCTCTCCTGATGCACCAAGCACCACCCAGCCCCGCTTGCTTGCGCTAGTTCCCAGAATTCATCTTTGTCACAATGTATGTAATGCAAAGCTGATACGGCCATAGGAACACTCGGTGGGAAGTGCCAGATGCAGCTATGCCTTCTGTTGCTTTGGAAAGTTTTTCAGCACTGGCCGGCCAACTGTTTCTTTTGTTATTTGGGCTTTTATATCCCTTTAATATTTTGTGATTCCTCTCCACCATAACTAGTTTTGCCTTAGTAATGAGCTATATGTGTAACTTACAGTGCGGCACGCGGTTATACCCAGCGTCTGACAAAGAAAACGCCACTCACTCTTTTGATGTAGTATCAGTTGCTGTTTATACATTTTATTTCCAGACGCAAACCCATAAACCTTCTCATGAGTCATGAAGCTCATTTTTTGTATCTAATTGAATATCCAATGCACAATCTCCATGACAACCTTATGTCTATATCAGGCAAACAACATATTTTATAGTTACTTAGATTATTGCAGGTGTAAATATATCTCTATTAGTTCCATACAACACAGGTGATCAGCAGTATCCTCTGCATGATTATACAAGTTTTGTTCATATCCTGTAGCTTTTATCCCACCCAAAATACCTTGTTAGAATTGTTTAATCCCATGTGAGATTCCCCCGATAACCATTAGCATGTAAACTTAAAGGGACAGTCAAGTCAAAATAAAACTTACATGATTTAGATAGAGAGCACAATTTTAAATAACTATCCAATTCACTTACCTTATCTAAATGCGCATAATATTTTTATATGCATACTTGCTGAGGCACCAGCATCCACTGAGCATGTGCAAGGTTCACAGGATATACGTTTATGTATTTTGTGATTTGCTGATGACTGTCACATGATGCATTATGATGGAAAATGTAACTAACTTTTACATTACTTCACTCATTTGAAAGTCAAACTAAGTGCTTTGACATTGTCTTTTTATTTTGCCTTTATTGGTTATTATATTGTACAGTGTTTTTATTGGTCCCTTAAAAGTGAGAGTAAAGAAGGGTTAAAATAAACCACTTTTGGTCGCACACAAAGGCAGAATGAACCTGGGTTACTTGTACACACAGTTGTTAATTTCAAGGCAATATGAACTCATTTATGCAAAACACGTATAAAACTTGCATCATGTACTTCCGCCTTAAATTCTTCGTATTGTCTTAGTATTATTCTAACAAACTTGCAGGGCTTTCCAAAGAAAAGCAAACAGTGAATTATATAAATAAATATGATATATTTCCAATTGTCTCTAAACCTATATTCATTACACTATTACTCAGGAATTCTGGTTATATTTACGAATCTTAATTGTTATTGTTCTAAAAAGCTAATAAAAAAAACAGATTTGCAGTAAATACACAGATGAATAGATTAAAAAATAAATAAAACCCTGACATTATTTATCAAGCATATGTTAAACTTAGATAACATTTCAGGATGATCATCTAATATAGTTCTATTTGAGAGCAATTACTTAAAGGGACAGTCTAGTCAAAATTAAAGTGTCATGATTCAAACAGGGTATGTCATTTTAAACAACTTTCCAATTTAATTTTATCATTAAATTCGCTTTGTTCTCTTTGTTGGAAGCTAAACCTAGGTAGGCGCATATTTAAATTTCTAAACCATTGAAGGCCGCCTCTTATCTCAGATACAAGGTAGATACAAGGTAATCACAGAGGTAAAAACTAACAGCTAGATTACGAGTTTGGCGTTATGAGTGAAAAAGCATAGTTATGCTTCATAACGAAGCTTTTTCCCTAACGCCGCTATTACAAGTCTTGCAGGTATAGGTGTACCGCACACCTTTTTGGCCGTCACGCAACGTCAGTACCGCACTTTAAAAAAAGTCCTTTTTCAATGGGTCTCCCATAGCGCTGGTATTTCTAAGATTGCCTGGGAGACCAAAAAGTGAGTGGTACACACTATACTGACAAGATTTGTAACGCTATCTAAAGTCAGTAGTTATGAGTTTTACGTTACAAAGCTGTACCATAAAACTCAGTACTAAAGTATTATACACTAACACTCATAAACTACCTATTAACCTCTAAACTGAGCCCCCCCGCATCGCAAACACTATAATACATTAACCCCTAATCTGCTGCTCCGGACATTGCCGCCACTTAAAAAACATAATTTATGCTTACCTGATAAATTTATTTCTCTTGTAGTGTATCCAGTCCACGGATCATCCATTACTTATGGGATATTAACTCCTCCCCAACAGGAAGTGCAAGAGGATTCACCCAGCAGAGCTGCTATATAGCTCCTCCCCTAACTGCCATTACCAGTCATTCGACTGAAAACATGCAGAGAAAGGAAAACCATAGGGTACAGTGGTGACTGTAGTTTAATGGAAAAATTACCTGCCTTAAAGTGACAGGGCGGGCCGTGGACTGGATACACTACAAGAGAAATAAATTTATCAGGTAAGCATAAATTATGTTTTCTCTTGTTAAGTGTATCCAGTCCACGGATCATCCATTACTTATGGGATACCAATACCAAAGCTAAAGTACACGGATGACGGGAGGGACAGGCAGGCTCTTTATACGGAAGGAACCACTGCCTGAAGAACCTTTCTCCCAAAAACAGCCTCCGAAGAAGCAAAAGTGTCAAATTTGTAAAATTTGGAAAAAGTATGAAGAGAAGACCAAGTTGCAGCCTTGCAAATCTGTTCAACAGAAGCCTCATTCTTAAAGGCCCAAGTGGAAGCCACAGCTCTAGTAGAATGTGCTATAATTCTTTCAGGAGGCTGCTGTCCAGCAGTCTCATAGGCTAACCGTATTATGCTACGAAGCCAAAAGGAGAGAGAGGTAGCCGAAGCTTTTTGACCTCTCCTCTGACCAGAATAAACGACAAACAGGGAAGACGTTTGTCGAAAATCCTTAGTTGCCTGTAGATAAAATTTCAGGGCACGGACTACATCTAGATTGTGTAGCAGACGTTCCTTTTTCGAAGAAGGATTAGGACACAAAGATGTAACCACAATCTCTTGATTGATATTCCTGTTAGTGACCACCTTAGGTAGGAACCCAGGTTTAGTACGCAGAACTACCTTGTCTGAATGAAAAATCAGATAAGGAGAGTCACAATGTAAGGCAGATAACTCAGAGACTCTTCGAGCCGAGGAAATCGCCATTAAAAACAGAACTTTCCAAGATAACAACTTGATATCAATGGAATGAAGGGGTTCAAACGGAACCCCCTGTAAAACATTAAGAACTAAGTTCAAACTCCATGGTGGAGCAACAATTTTAAACACAGGCTTGATCCTAGCTAAAGCCTGACAAAAAGCTTGAACGTCCAGAACTTCTGACAGACGTTTGTGTAAAAGAATGGACAGAGCTGAAATCTGTCCCTTTAAAGAACTAGCGGATAAACCCTTTTCTAAACCTTCTTGTAGAAAAGACAATATCCTCGGAATCCTAACCTTACTCCATGAGTAACTCTTGGATTCGCACCAATATAAGTATTTGCGCCATATCTTATGGTAAATCTTTCTGGTAACAGGCTTCCTAGCCTGTATTAAGGTATCAATAACTGACTCAGAAAAAACACGTTTTGATAAAATCAAGCGTTCAATTTCCAAGCAGTCAGCTTCAGAGAAATTAGATTTTGATGTTTGAAGGGACCCTGGATCAGAAGGTCCTGTTTCAGAGGTAGCGACCAAGGTGGACAGGATGACATGTCCACTAGATCTGCATACCAAGTCCTGCGTGGCCATGCAGGCGCTATTAGAATCACTGATGCTCTCTCCTGTTTGATTCTGGCAATCAATCGAGGAAGCATCGGGAAGGGTGGAAACACATAAGCCATCCCGAAGGTCCAAGGTGCTGTCAAAGCATCTATCAGAACCGCTCCCGGATCCCTGGATCTGGACCCATAACGAGGAAGCTTGGCGTTCTGTCGAGACGCCATGAGATCTATCTCTGGTTTGCCCCAACGTCGAAGTATTTGGGCAAAGACCTCCGGATGAAGTTCCCACTCCCCCGGATGAAAAGTCTGACGACTTAAGAAATCCGCCTCCCAGTTCTCCAATCCCGGGATGTGGATTGCTGACAGGTGGCAAGAGTGAGACTCTGCCCAGCGAATTATCTTTGATACTTCCATCATTGCTAGGGAGCTTCTTGTCCCTCCCTGATGGTTGATGTAAGCTACAGTCGTGATGTTGTCCGACTGAAACCTGATGAACCCCCGAGTTGTTAACTGGGGCCAAGCCAGAAGGGCATTGAGAACTGCTCTCAATTCCAGAATGTTTATTGGTAGGAGACTCTCCTCCTGATTCCATTGTCCCTGAGCCTTCAGAGAATTCCAGACAGCGCCCCAACCTAGTAGGCTGGCGTCTGTTGTTACAATTGTCCAGTCCGGCCTGCTGAATGGCATCCCCCTGGACAGATGTGGCCGAGAAAGCCACCATAGAAGAGAATTTCTGGTCTCTTGATCCAGATTCAGAGTAGGGGACAAGTCTGAGTAATCCCCATTCCACTGACTTAGCATGCACAATTGCAGCGGTCTGAGATGTAGACGTGCAAAGGGTACTATGTCCATTGCTGCTACCATTAAGCCGATCACCTCCATGCATTGAGCTACTGACGGGTGTTGAATGGAATGAAGGACACGGCATGCATTTTGAAGCTTTGTTAACCTGTCTTCTGTCAGGTAAATCTTCATTTCTACAGAATCTATAAGAGTCCCCAAGAAGGGAACTCTTGTGAGTGGAAAGAGAGAACTCTTCTTTTCGTTCACCTTCCATCCATGTGACCTTAGAAATGCCAGTACTAACTCTGTATGAGACTTGGCAGTTTGAAAGCTTGAAGCTTGTATCAGAATGTCGTCTAGGTACGGAGCTACCGCAATTCCTCGCGGTCTTAGTACCGCCAGAAGAGCACCCAGAACCTTTGTGAAGATTCTCGGAGCCGTAGCCAATCCGAATGGAAGAGCTACAAACTGGTAATGCCTGTCTAGAAAGGCAAACCTTAGATACCGGTAATGATCTTTGTGAATCGGTATGTGAAGGTAAGCATCCTTTAAATCCACTGTGGTCATGTACTGACCCTTTTGGATCATGGGTAAAATTGTCCGAATAGTTTCCATTTTGAACGATGGAACTCTTAGGAATTTGTTTAGGATCTTTAAATCCAAGATTGGCCTGAAAGTTCCCTCTTTTTTGGGAACCACAAACAGATTTGAGTAAAACCCTTGTCCTTGTTCCGACCGCGGAACCGGATGGATCACTCCCATTAATAAAAGATCTTGTACGCAGCGTAGAAACGCCTCTTTCTTTATTTGGTTTGTTGACAACCTTGACAGATGAAATCTCCCTCTTGGGGGAGAGAATTTGAAGTCTAGAAGGTATCCCTGAGATATGATCTCTAACGCCCAGGGATCCTGGACATCTCTTGCCCAAGCCTGGGCGAAGAGAGAAAGTCTGCCCCCCACTAGATCCGTTCCCGGATCGGGGGCCCTCGATTCATGCTGTCTTAGGGGCAGCAGCAGGTTTCCTGGCCTGCTTGCCCTTGTTCCAGGACTGGTTAGGTCTCCAGCCTTGTCTGTAGCGAGCAACAGCTCCTTCCTGTTTTGGTGCAGAGGAAGTTGATGCTGCTCCTGCTTTGAAATTACGAAAGGAACGAAAATTAGACTGTCCAGCCTTAGGTTTGGCTCTGTCTTGAGGCAGGGCATGGCCTTTACCTCCTGTAATGTCAGCGATAATTTCTTTCAACCCGGGCCCGAATAAGGTCTGCCCTTTGAAAGGTATATTAAGCAATTTAGATTTAGAAGTAACGTCAGCTGACCAGGATTTTAGCCACAGTGCTCTGCGTGCCTGAATGGCGAATCCGGAATTCTTAGCCGTAAGTTTAGTTAAATGTACTACGGCATCTGAAATAAATGAGTTAGCTAACTTAAGGGCTTTAAGCTTGTGTGTAATCTCATCTAATGGAGCTGATCCAAGTGTCTCTTCCAGAGACTCAAACCAAAATGCTGCTGCAGCCGTGACAGGCGCAATGCATGCAAGAGGTTGCAATATAAAACCTTGTTGAACAAACATTTTCTTAAGGTAACCCTCTAACTTTTTATCCATTGGATCTGAAAAGGCACAGCTATCCTCCACCGGGATAGTGGTACGCTTAGCTAAAGTAGAAACTGCTCCCTCCACCTTAGGGACCGTTTGCCATAAGTCCCGTGTGGTGGCGTCTATTGGAAACATCTTTCTAAATATCGGAGGGGGTGAGAACGGCACACCAGGTCTATCCCACTCCTTAGTAACAATTTCAGTAAGTCTCTTAGGTATAGGAAAAACGTCAGTACTCGCCGGTACCGCAAAATATTTATCCAACCTACACATTTTCTCTGGTATTGCAACTGTGTTACAATCATTCAGAGCCGCTAACACCTCCCCTAGTAATACACGGAGGTTTTCCAGCTTAAATTTAAAATTTGAAATATCTGAATCCAGTTTGTTTGGATCAGAACCGTCACCCGCAGAATGAAGCTCTCCGTCCTCATGTTCTGCAAATTGTGACGCAGTGTCTGACATGGCCCTAATATTATCAGCGCACTCTGTTCTCACCCCAGAGTGATCACGCTTACCTCTTAGTTCTGGTAATTTAGCCAAAACTTCAGTCATAACAGTAGCCATATCCTGTAATGTGATTTGTAATGGCCGCCCAGATGTACTCGGCGCTACAATATCACGTACCTCCCTAGCGGGAGATGCAGGTACTGACACGTGAGGCGAGTTAGTCGGCATAACTCTCCCCTCGTTGTTTGGTGAAATATGTTCAATTTGTACAGATTGACTTTTATTTAAAGTAGCATCAATACAGTTAGTACATAAATTTCTATTGGGCTCCACTTTGGCTTTAGCACATATAGCACAGATATCTTCCTCTGAATCAGACATGTTTAACACACTAGCAAATAAACTAGCAACTTGGAAATACTTTTCAAGTAATTTACTATAATATGAAAACGTACTGTGCCTATAAGAAGCACAGAAAAAGTTATGACAGTTGAAAATTAATAAACTGAAAAGTTATAGCATCAAATCTTTGTAAAAAACACAATTTTAGCAAAGGATTGCTCCCATTAGCAAAGGATAACTAACCCTGATAGCAGAAAAAAAAAAAATACAGAAATAAACGTTTTTTTATCACAGTCAACTACAATCTCACAGCTCTGCTGTGAGTGATTACCTCCCTCAAAACAAGTTTTGAAGACCCCTGAGTTCTGTAGAGATGAACCGGATCATGCAGGGAAGACAATAAACTTCTGACTGAATTTTTTGATGCGTAGCAAAAGCACCAAAAAAGGCCCCTCCCCCTCACACATAACAGTGAGAGAGATCAGTAAACTGTCATAAATTAAATAAAACGACTGCCAAGTGGAAAAAAATAGTGCCCAAAACATTTTTTCACCCAGTACCTCAGAAAATTAAACGATTTTACATGCCAGCAAAAAACGTTTAACATTAATAAATTGAGTGTTATTAAAAAGCCTGTTGCTAGTCCCTGCAAATTAGGCTAAAGTCTTATGCATACAGTATAATTCCAGTGAAGTGCCATTCCCCAGAATACTGAAGTTTAAAATATACATACATGACAGCCTGATACCAGTTGCTGCTACTGCATTTAAGGCTGAGTTTACATTATGTCGGTATGGCAGAATTTTCTCATCAATTCCATTGTCAGAAAATAATAAGCTGCTACATACCTCTTTGCAGATTAATCTGCCCGCTGTCCCCTGATCTGAAGTTTACCTCTCCTCAGATGGCCGAGAAACAGCAATATGATCTTAACTACTCCGGCTAAAATCATAGAAAAACTCAGGTAGATTCTTCTTCAAATTCTACCAGAGAAGGAATAACACACTCCGGTGCTATTATAAAATAACAAACTTTTGATTGAAGGTATGAAACTAAGTATAATCACCACAGTCCTCTCACACATCCTATCTATTCGTTGGGTGCAAGAGAATGACTGGTAATGGCAGTTAGGGGAGGAGCTATATAGCAGCTCTGCTGGGTGAATCCTCTTGCACTTCCTGTTGGGGAGGAGTTAATATCCCATAAGTAATGGATGATCCGTGGACTGGATACACTTAACAAGAGAAGAAAATGTATTAACCCCTATTTCGCTGCTCCCCGACATCATCGCCACTATAATAAACGTATTAACCATTAAACCGCCGCATCACTACATAAATATATTAACCCCTAAACCTAACCCTAACGTAACCCTAACCCTAACGTAACCCTAACCCTAAAACCCCCTAACTTAAATATAATTAAAATAAATCTAAATAAAACTTACAATTATTACCTAAATAACCTATTTAAAACTAAATACATACTTACCTGTAAAATAAAACTCAAGCTTGCTACAAAATAACTAATAGTTACATTGTAGCTATCTTAGGTTTTATTTTTATTTCACAGGTAAGTTTGTATTTATTTTACTATAATAAACATATTAACCCCTAAACTGCCGCACTCCCGCATTGCAAACACTAGTTAAATATTATTAACCCTTAATCTGCCGCCCTACCTACATTTATTAACCCCTAATCTGCTCATCCAACGTCGCCGCGACTATACTACATTTATTAACCCCTAAACCTAAGTCTAATGCTAACCATAACACCCACTAACTTAAATATAATTAAAATACATCTAAATAAAACCTACTATTAATAACTAAATAATTCCTATTTAAAACAAAATACTTACCTCTAAAATAAACTCTAAGCTAGCTACAATATAACTAATAGTTACATTGTAGCTAGCATAGGGTTTATTTTTATTTTACAGGCAAGTCTGTATTTATTTTAACTAGGTAGAATAGTTACTAAATAGTTATTAACTATTTAATAACTACCTAGCTAAAATAAATACAAATTTACCTGTAAAATAAAACCTAACCTGAGTTACAATAACACCTAACCTAACGCTACAATTAAATAAATGACCTAAATTAAATACAATTACCTAAATTAAATATAATTGCCTAAATTACAAAGAACAAACAAACACTAAATTACACAAAATAAAAAACAAAATACAAGATATTTAAACTAATTACACCTAATCTATTAGCTCTATCAAAATAAAAAAATCCCCCCAAAATAAAAAAAAAAACCCTAGCCTAAACTAAACTACCAATAGCCCTTAAAAGGGCCTTTTGCAGGGCATTGCCCCAAAGAAATCAGCTCTTTTACCTTTAAAAAAAAATACAAACAACCCCCCAACAGTAAAACCCACCACCCACACAACCAACCCCCTAAATAAAACCCTAACTAAAAAAACCTAAGCTCCCCATTGCCCTGAAAAGGGCATTTGGATGGGCATTGCCCTTAAAAGGGCATTTAGCTCTATTGCTGCCCAAGCCCTAACCTAAAAATAAAACCCACCCAATAAACCCTTAAAAAAACCTAACACTAACCCCCGAAGATCCACTTACAGTTTTGAAGAGCCGACATCCATCCTCAACGAAGCGGCAAGAAGTCCTCAACGAAGCTGAGAGAAGTCTTCATCCAAGCCGGGAGAAGTGGTCTTCCAGACAGGCAGAAGTCTTCATCCAGACGGCATCTTTTATCTTCATCCATCTGGTGCGGCTCCATCTTCAAGACATCCGGCGCGGAGCATCCTCTTCTTACGACGACTCCCGACAAATGAAGGTTCCTTTAAATGACATCATCCAAGATGGCGTCCCTTAGATTCCGATTGGCTGATAGAATTCTATCAGCCAATCGGAATTAAGGTTGGAACAGCCAATAGAATGCAAGCTCAATCCTATTGGCTGATTGCATCAGCCAATAGGATATTTTCAACCTTAATTCTGATAGGCTGATAGCATTCTATCAGCCAATCGGAATCTAAGGGACGCCATCTTGGATGACGTCATTTAAAGGAACCTTAATTCGTAGGGAGGCGTTGTAAGAAGAGGATGCTCCGCACTGGATGTCTTGAAGATGGAGCCGCTCCGCGCCGTCTGGATAAAGACTTCTGCTCGTCTGGAGGACCACTTCTCCCCGCTTGGATGAAGACTTCTCCCGGCTTCGTTGAGGACTTCTTGCCGCTTCATTTAGGACTTCTCCCGGCTTCATTGAGGATGGATGTCGGCTCTTCAAAACTGTAAGTGGATTTTCAGGGGTTAGTGTTAGGTTTTTTTAAGGATTTATTGGGTGGGTTTTATTTTTAGGTTAGGGCTTGGGCAGCAATAGAGCTAAATGCCCTTTGAAGGGCAATGCCCATCCAAATGCCCTTTTCAGGGCAATGGGGAGCTTAGGTTATTTTAGTTAGGGTTTTATTTGGGGGGGTTGGTTGTGTGGGTGGTGGGTTTTAATGTTGGGGGTTGTTTGTATTTTTTTTTACAGGTAAAAGAGCTGATTTATTTTGGACAATGCCCCACAAAAGGCCCTTTTAAGGGCTATTGGTAGTCTAGTTTAGGCTAGAGCTTTTTTTTTATTTTAGGGGGGCTTTTTTATTTTGATAGGGTTATTAGATTAGGTGTAATTAGTTTAAATATCTTGTAATTTGTTTTTTATTTTGTGTAATTTAGTGGGGTTTTTTTGTAATTTAGGTAATTGTATTTAAGTTAGGTAATTTATTTAATTGTGGTGTAAGGTTAGGTGTTAGTGTAATTCAGGTTAGGTTTTATTTTACAGGTAAATTTGTATTTTTTTTAGCTAGGTAATAATTAAATAGTTAATAACTATTTAGTAACTATTCTACCTAGTTAAAATAAATACAAACTTGCCTGTAAAATAAAAATAAACCCTAAGCTAGCTACAATGTAACTATTAGTTATATTGTAGCTAGCTTAGAGTTTATTTTATAGGTATTTAGTTTTAAATAGGAATTATTTAGTTATTAATAGTAGGTTTGATTTAGATTTCATTATATTTAAGTTAGTGGGTGTTAGGTTTAGGGGTTAATAACTTTAGTATAGTGGCGACAATGTTAGGGGCGGCAGATTAAGGGTTAATAATATTTAACTAGTGTTTCTGATGCGGGAGTGTGGCGGATTAGGGGTTAATATGTTTATTATAGTGGCGGTGCTGTCTGGAGCGGCAGATTAGGGGTTAATAATTTTATTTTAATGTTTGCGATGCGGGAGGGCCTCGGTTTAGGGGTTAATAGGTAGTTTATGGGTGTTAGTGTACTTTTTAGCACTTTAGTTATGAGTTTTATGTTAAAGCTTTGTAGCGTAAAACTCATAACTACTGACTATAGAATGTGTTACAAAACTTAACGGTATAGGGTGTACCGCTCACTTTTTGGCCTCCCAGGAAAAGCTTGTAATATCAGCGCTATGAAAATCCCATTGAAAAAAAAACTTTACGCAATTTGCGTAAGTTGATTTCCGTTATGGCCAAAAAAGTGTGCGGTGCCCCTAAACCTGCAAGATTCGTAATAGCAGCGGTAGTGAAAAAGCAGCGTTATAACCTGACAGCGCTGCTTTTTCACCATAATGCAAAACTCGTAATCTAGCCGTTAGTTTTTTTTTAGTTTTTTTATTTTATTGTTTTTTTTTAAAATGAGCTTTATTGAAGTGAAAGTGGTACATGAAGGTTTGCCGGTGCAGGAGCGCAGTGCTGCATGACAAATATAAGAAAAAAAACCTTATACAGCAGTATAATGATAGTCAACAAAAACATTTCTGATATTTTACACTTCTACATATTTTCACTCTCACTCTGTTGACCAATGTCCAGAGCGAGGGTTAACAAGATTTAAATTTTTCAAGTTTTGTGATTAGAACAGTAGAGCAGTATAGTCTAATCCATTTTACTGAGTGCACCCTCCCCGGGGAGGGAGGGCGAAGAAGAGAGAAAGGAATGTAACAGAAGAGAAGAAGAGAGATAGCGAGGGAAGAGAAAAAAAAAAAAAAAGGGAGGGGGAGGGGGGAAAGAGGGGTTCCCGCGACCACGTCCCAGCAACATCCAAGCGTTGGAAATGCGTCGAAATGCAGCTTTAAATTGTACCATGCCAAATTGCTCTAACCAGCTCGTAGGTGTCTAACTTATGTATTTTCAAGTAATGATATCTCACCATGAGTAGAACCTCCTCCACCTGTGATTGCCAATCCTCCACAGTGGGGGGGATCTTGTGCTTTCCATCTTTTGGGTATCAATTTCTTGGCACTGGTGATTAAGATTAGCAATAAAGCTAGGTGTGCCTGACTTTGTGTTTTAGGTAGTGTGAGGAAGAGCAAGAATTCTGGGGAGCGTGGGACCCTAATGTTTAAGGTTTCATCGACCCTTTCCAGGACCCCCGACCAGAAGGACCGCATCTTAGGACAAGACCACCAGATGTGTAAAAGAGTGTCGTGCTCCCCGCAGCCTCTCCAGCACAGTGGGCTCGAGGATGGGAATATCTTGTGTATTCTAGTGGGTGTCATATACCATCTGCTCAAAAATTTTAAATGTGTCTCCTGTATGTTCGAGGACACTGATGACCTCTTTGTGAGCATGAATCCCCTCATCCACGACTCACAATCTATCTCGGAGCCTAACTCCCTCACCCAGCCAACAACATAGCTGGGGAGTAAATCGGGCTCCCAGAGGATCACAATCTTGTACAATACCGAGATCAAATGTCTTAAAACTTCCCCGTTGGTGCAGAGCTTTTCGAAAGGCGTAAGCGCCCTTCCTAACTCATGTTTATGATTATGTCTAGAGATATAATTTATCAATTGGTTATAGTGTAACCATGAAGCAAATATCGAGGGTTGACTTTCTATTAGCTTATTTTGCGACGTAATCCTGCCATTCTCAACCACCCCCGGTGTACCGAACCCTCCCGCATGCTGTAGGGATTAATCTTTCGATAACCTACTAAATGATATGGGAGCTCAGGGGTTTTCAAAGACAGGCGCATCATTGGGGAGTGTCTGGAGGAGTTGTGAGTAGATGTTGCTACTGTCGCCATCCAAAGGCTAAAAGTGTCGCTAGTAGAGTATATTTTAGATAAAGTTTTAGGTCTGAGTGAGGGGGATAACCACGCGAGGGAGCCACGTTGTTAACTTTAAGTATTTGTCTATCCAGCAGGATCCAGGCCTTATGCTCATTGTTTTGTGACCATTGCACTATCCTTTGCAGACCACTGCCCTTTCTATATGAGGATATGTCCGGCAAGCCCAGCCCCCCTCTATCTCTCGGAGAAACATGTTTCGTCTTGATAATTCTAGGTCTGTGATTAGACCAAATGAACTGGTCAATGAAGCTTTGTAGGTGATTATATACCCCCTCAGGAAGTGCTATTGGTAGGGTTTGAAGGAGATATAAAATACGTGGCAGAATGTTCATCTTGACCACTCCTATTTTTCCCAGCCAAGAGATATATTTATTCCCCAACGAGGAAAGATCCGCTGCAATATCGTTCCGAAGGGGAATATAATTAGTTTTATAGAGGTCTGAGGGGTCTGGTGTTAAATAGATACCAAGGTATTTCAATCTGTTCCTCGCTAGGGTGAGGCCATAGTCTCTCTGCAAAGAGTGTACTACCTCTGGATTGGCGTTTATATTTAACAGTTCCGACTTATTTAGGTTTAGGAGAAAGTTCGAAGCTTTGCCATAAAGTCTAAGTTCCTGCAGTAGCTCAGGGATAGAGTCCTGCGGATTGGTGACCGTGTATAGGACATCGTCAGCGTACAACGCCTGCTTGTATTCTGTATTATCTACCCTGATTCCCGATATATTGGCATTAGATCTAATCTTTTGTGCCAGAACTTCAATGGACAGGGCGAAAAGTAGTGGGGACAGGGGGCATCCCTGCCTAGTGCCATTACCGATGTCAAATGACTGCGAAAGGGTACCGTTAATTCTAATTTTGGCATTAGGGTTCGAGTATAATGCAAAGATGGTATTAACAAAAAAAAAACCAAAGCCCATCTTCTCCAGCACACGGCGCAGAAAAGGCCATCCCACCCTATCGAATGCCTTCTCCACATCTGTGGAGAAGAGCACTGTAGGGATATTGGAAACCCTGGCATGGGCGATAAGCTGTGTGACTTTAACGGTATTGTCCCTAGCTTCGCGGCCCGGCACAAAACCCACCTGGTCGTTATTAATCAGATATGGCAATAATCTATTAAGACGCGTTGCAAGAATTTTGGCCAGCAGTTTCATATCAGAGTTAATGAGGGAAATGGGTCTGTAGTGTCCGGGAGAGTTAGTTTTTTATTTTGTGCAATTTAGTGTTTATTTTTTTTTGTAATTTAGATAATTGTATTTAATTAATTCAATTTATCTTATTTTATTGTAACGTTAGGTTTTAGTGTTAGGCAGGTTAGGTTTTATTTTACAGGTAACTTTGTATTTATTTTTGTATTTATTTTAACTATGTAGTTAGTAAATAGTTAATAACTATTTACTAACTAGTCTACCTAGTTAAAATAAATACAAACTTACCTGTGAAATAAAAATAAAACCTAAGCTAGCTACAATATAACTATTAGTTATATTGTAGCTAGCTTAGGTTTTATTTGATAGGTAAGTATTTACTTTTAAATAGGAATTATTTAGGTAATAATTTTAAGTTTTATTTAGATTTATTTTAATTATATTTAAGTTAGGGGGGTTAGGGTTAGTCTTAGGGTTACGTTAGGGTTATGCTTATGATTACTTTAGGGTTAGGTTTAGGGGTTAATAACTTTAGTATAGTGGCGGTGACATTGGGGGCGGCAGATTAGGGGTTAATAACTGTAATGTAGATGGCAGCGATATCGGGAGGAGCAGATCAGGGGTTAATAGTTTTATTTAGGTGGCAGCGATGTTAGGGGCAGCAGATTAGGGGTTAATAACATTATGTAGGTTGCGGCGATGTTAGGGGCGGCAGATTAGGGGTGTTTAGACATGGTTTTTATGTTAGGGTGTTTAAACGCAACTTTTTCTTTTCCCATAGACATCAATAGGGCTGCGTTATGGAACTTTTGTTTCCGCAATCGCAGGTGTTAGGCTTTTTTTTTAGCCGACTCTCCCCATTGATGTCTATGTGGAAATAGTGCCTGAGCACGTCAAAACACTGCTTATATTTGGGTGAGGTATGGAGCTCAACGCAACCATATCGCCTGCACAAGCGTTTTTTTCAAAACCTGTAATAGCAGCGCTATAGGGAGGTTAAATACCGCCGCATTTGTGGCGGTCGTTAATATACCTATAGCGCTCAAAACTCGTAATCTAGCTGTAAATTAATATAACTGTCTTGGATATGTAAAACTGAGGAATGAGTAATAAAGGGATTATCTATCTTTTAAAAAAAAATACAAATTCTGGCGTAGACTGTCCCTTTTAAATATTTCTGTTGTGCATTAATAAAATACAACTGCAAACTTGTATCAAGCATTTATCGCCCAATAGTAATAACGTGTGACAAACTAATCAGGAGCTACACCCATCAGGTGGGACAACGAACAGTTTACAAAAACATTTGGGCTGAGATATTAGCTGCAATGACTTGTTATTCAGATACTGTAGCACAGTACACCACGATCTAGTGTCCATTTGTAAGAATGTGTGTTTCAGCCTATAAAGGTTTTGCTTCACAAGACTAACCCCTGTAATTAGCTGTGTCGTAAAGCCAATCAGACATCTTACATTTATACCCCAGAAACTAATACAAACCAGAAGGGTCATCACGTTTGACTGTATTTCCTTCTGAAGTGTACCCTTAAAGGGACATGAAACCTTTATACGTTAAAGGGATAGAAAGATCAAAACTGAAATCTGCACAGGCGCATTTCAGTTTGAAATAGAAGCATTTTGGCAATACACTTCCATTAGCAAAAATGCTTCTAGTAAAAGCTATTACTTTTTTTCAGCGGCATACGCACATATGCTGTGAAGGCCCCATGCACCAGTAAACACCACACCCTCTCAGGAGTCAGCAGTGGCTTGTATGACATAAATTAAGTCTCCACAGATACAATACACACCACTGGCAGCTTTCTGAGAAGGTGTGTGGTGTTTGAATACTGGTGCATAGGGCCTGCACAGCATATGTGCGTATGCCGCTAAACAACTTTTACTAGAAACATTTATGCTAATAAAAGTATATTGCAAAAAAACATAATTTATGCTTACCAGATAAATTCCTTTCCTTCCGGATAGGGGGAGTCCACGGCTTCATTCCTTACTGTTATGAAATAAAACCCCTGGACACCAGGAGGAGGCAAAGACACCCCAGCCAAAGGCTTAAATATCCCTCCCACCTCCTCATTCCCACAGTCATTCTGCCAAGGGAACAAGGAAAAGTAGGAGAAACATTAGGGTATAAATGGTGCCAGAAGAATAAAATAAATAATAGGGGACCGCCCATAGACAAGAAAAAATGGGCGGGGCCGTGGACTCTCCCTATTCGTAAGGAAAGGGATTTATCTGGTAAGCATAAATTATGTTTACCTTTCTAAGATAGGGAAAGTCCACTGCCTCATTCATTACTGTTGGGAAAACTATAGACAAGCTCCAGAGGACATTGAATGAATAACGGGAGGGAACAAAAGATAGAGGAGGACCCTATTCTGAGGGCATCACAGCCTGCAAAACTTTTCTCCCGAAAGCTGCTTCAGCCGACGCAAAAAAACATCAAACTTGTAATAAATTTAAAAAGTATGTAAGGAGGACCAGGTACCCCCGCCTTACATCGTTCTTAAAGGTCTAAGAGGAAGCCACTGCTCTAGTGGAATGAGTCGTTATCCTCTCAGGAGGACGATGTCCCGCTGTCTCGGAAGCTAAGCGGATGACATTCCTTAACCAAAAAGATAGGGAAGTGGCCTTCTGCCCCTTAGGCTGCCCCGAAAACAACAACAACAAAGTTCTATCTTCAGGCTACTAAGGAGTTTAGACAATCTTTCTCTTTTAAGGCGCAAACCACATCCAAATTGTGAAGTAAGCGTACCTTCGAGAAGAAGATTAGGACACAAGGAAGAACCACAAATCTCCTGCTGATGTTGCGATCTGACCACAACCTTAGGAAGAAAACCTAATTTAGTACATAAAAACTGCCTTATCTGCATGAAAAATCAGATAAGGGGCTCACATTGCAAAGCAGAATCTCCGAAACTCTGCGCGCAGATGGCAATAGCCAATAAAAAAGAGAACCTTCCAAGATAACAATTTAATCTCAACGGAATGCAGAGGCTCAAACGGAACCTGTTGCAAACCCGAAGAACAAGATTTAGGCTCCAAGGAGAAGCCCCAGATAAACACAGATCTGATCCTAATCAGAGCCTTAACAAAGGAACTGCACGTCTGGAAGCTCAGCCAGTCTCTTGTGCAATAAAAACGGACAGGGGGGCCGAAATCTGTCCCCTCAGGGAACTAGCACAAAGGCCCTTCTCAAGCCATCCTGGAAGAAAGATAAGATCCTGGTAACCTTAACTCTGTGCCAGGAAAAAACACGCTCATCACACCACAATAGTAGGTCCTCCACACCTTGTGGTAGATCGGTGAGTAACTGGTTTATAAGCTTGAATAAGAGTATCAATGACACTCTCAGAGAAACCTCTCTTGGCTAATACTAAGTCATTCAATCTCCACGCAGTCAGCCTCAGAGATCTTAGATTTGATGAACAAAATGGACCTTGTATCAGCAGGTCTTGCAACAAGGATAACTTACCCGGAGGAGATGAGGACATCCCACACTAGATCCCCAAACCACGTCCTTTGCGGCCACGATGGTGCAATCAGGATTACTGATGCCCGCTCCTGCTTGATGCGGGCCACTACACGAGGAAGAAGCGGTAGTGGAAGAAAAAGATATATGAGTTTGAACCTCCTGGGCACTGCTAGTGCAGCTATTAGATCCGCTTGGGGATCCCTCGACCCCGTATCTGGGTTAGCTTGGTATTGAGATGAGACGCCATGAGATCTATCTCCAGCGTCCCCCACTTGCTGCATTTCTCTGCAAACACCTCGGGATGGAGGAGGCCATTCCCCTGGATGGAAGGATTGCCTGCTGAGAAAATCCGCCTCCCAGTTGTCTACAGACCCAGAATGTGGATCACTGACAGCGAACAAGCTGTGGGCCTCCGCCCACTCCAGAATCTGAGATACTTCCTTCATCGCCAAAAGAACCTTCCTCGTTCCCCCTGATGGTTGATGTAAGCCACCAAAGTTATATTGTCTGATTTGGAATCTGATCAAACTGGGACCAAACCCAGAAGTGGCCAAGCCTTCAAGTTCCAAAATATTGATTGGAAGGGAGTTCTCCTTTTGAGTCCACAACCCCTGTGCCTTACTGGCACCCCAAACAGCTCCCCACCCGGGTAGGCTTGCCTTCATAGTCACAATCTCCCAGGATTGTCTTAAGAAGCATGTCCCTCGGGACAGATGATCTGGACAGAGCAACCAAGAGAGCGATTCTATCGACCGGCTATCTAATACAATCTGTTGAAACAGATCTGAATGATTGCCGTTCCACTGCCTCAGCATGCACAGTTGTAAGGTCTAAGACGGAACCTGGCAAAAGGAATGATGTCCATGCAGGACACCATGAGACCAATTACCTCTAAACACTGAGCCACAGAGGGACTTAAGGAGGTCCGGAGGGCAAGACATGCCGAAGTTAGCTTACAACGTCTCTGGTCTGTAAGAAATATACTCATGGACATGGAGTCTATTTAAGTACCCAGGAATTCCACCATAGTACTTGGGATAAAAGAACTCTTTTCCAAGTTTATCTTCCATCCATGTGATCGAAGAAGACTGAGAAGGGACTCTGAGAATTCTTCCGCAAGACAAAAGGATGGTGCTTGCACCAGAATATCGTCCAAGCATGGGACTACTGCAATACCCCTGAGTTCTGGCAACAGCTAGAAGACCCCCCAGAACCTTCGTAAAGATCTTGGAGCAGTAGCTAGGCCAAACGGAAGGGCAATGAACAGGAATGCAAACCTCAGGAACTGAAAGTGTTCCCTGTGTATTGGAACATGAAGGTAAGCATCCTACAGATCTATAGTGGTAATAAACTGGCCTTCCTGAATTAAAATGGACCTTATCATCTCCATCTTGAAGGAGAGACAATGAGAATTTTGTTGAAGCTACTTTAGGTCCAGAATTGGGCGGCGAAAATTCCCTCCTTCTTTGGGACCACAAAAAGGATTGGATAAAACTCCAAACCTCTTTCTTTGAAAGGCACCAGGACAACAATTCATAAGGAGGATAGATCCCAAACACACCCTTGAAAGGCATCCCTCTTTTTCTGGTTGGTAGGACAGATTTGAGACAAGGAATCTGCTCCTTGGCGGATGAGATTTAAAACCTATCTTGTATCCCTGCGATACCACCTCTTGGACCCACAGATCCTGTACATCCGTGAACCAGGAGGGCCCTGAAAAAGAGACAGTGTGCCCCCTACAACCATCCGATCCGGATGGAGGAGGCCGCCCCTTCATGCCGATTTGTTTTCGGCGGGCTTCTTGTTCTGCTTGGATTTATTCCAGGACTGAGCCGGCTTCCAAATACTCTTGGGTTGCTCGAGCTTGGAGGAGATTGGTTGTCGTTGGATTTTTTAGAATGAAAACTAGGAAGATTGTCAGTCCCTTAGACTTGTTTTTCCTTATCTTGAGGTAGGAAGGCACCCTTGCCTCCGGTAACCGTAAGAAATAATGGAGTCCAGGCCTGGACCCAATAAAATCTTTCCCTTAAAGGAAGAGAATAGAGTCTGGGCTTAGAGGTCATATCCGCAGACCAAGACTTTCAATTAGATCGCCCGGCGGGCTAGGATCGCAAAGCCAGAGGCCTTTGCATTTAGGCAAATTATTTGCATGTTCGCATCACAGAGAAAGAGAATGAGCAATTCTCAGAGTTTTAATTCTGTCTTGAATATCCTCAAGGGGAGACTCCACCTCAGTGAGTGCCGACAAAGAGTTGCACCAGTAGGTAACCGCTCTGGCAACCGCGGCCAACTGCAGCCGTCCGGTTGAAACAAAAATCCTTTATGTTGAAACATCTTATCTCAGAAAGGTTTCCATTTTCTTATCCATCGGCCTCTCTGAACGAAGAACTATCCTCAAGAGGTATAGTAGTACGTTAGCAAGCATAGATAGCACCATCCACCCTTAGAATGGAGCCCTACAAAATCCAGTTGTGAGTCCGGGAAAAACTTTTTAAAAGTAGACGAGGGGGGAAAAGGAAAAACTAATTCTTTCCCATTCATTCTTAATAATGTTCGCCATCTTAACTTTCCTGTAAACTCTGTCTAATTTTAGGTATCATAGGTTCTTCAGGCAGTGCGGCCTCTGGAACCTCTAACGTAGACAGAGCCTCCTATTAATAAAAACGCAAGTGCTCAATTTTAAATCTAAAGTACGGTTCCTCCGCAGCAGGCTGGCTTAGACGCTAAGGACTTCGACCCAGAGAGTTCACCCTCTAAAGCTACAGGTTAACTCATCATCGGATAACTGGGACATAGAGCTAAATCTGATAAATATTTAGATGACTCCGGGTCAGGAGAGCTATGTTTAACCTCTTGCGTTTGTTAGAGCGAGGTAATGCACTGAGGGCCACAGACCCCGCCGTTTGTAACTGCGCGACAAAGTCCACAGGAAAAAGGCCCCCTCTGGATGGAGGATTAGATGTGCTTAGGGGAACTTCATGTGGAGTGGATAATGTAGCAAGGGTAGTAATCTCACAGGATGCCGAGTCCTGAGAGGTAGACGGCTCAGAGGGACTAAGAGCCTTAGCAGGCTTGTCTCCCTTCTTAGACTATTATAACGGTGTTAAGGCATGTGGAACATAATTGAGTGGGCGGGAAAACCACTGCCTCCTCACAATATAAACAGGTATGATTTAGTACAGAAAGAGGTACCCTCTAACATGTCAGAGTTCTCCATAGCTCAGATTATATCCACAGAAGGACACAAATAAAAAACATTTTTTTATTATAGAAAACTGCAACCTTATAATCCAATGGCTGGGGCATTCACAACCTTCTAGACCCAGACAGTAACAGAGGAAACGCTCTCCTCAGGTTC
Source organism: Bombina bombina (assembly GCF_027579735.1). Lineage (NCBI taxonomy): Eukaryota > Metazoa > Chordata > Amphibia > Anura > Bombinatoridae > Bombina > Bombina bombina. The sequence goes on along the minus strand of NC_069504.1, from coordinate 53,392,930 downwards.
AAGTCTAGCCAGAATGGAGGAAATTAACATAGACCAACCACAACCGGTGCAAGAAAAGTACTCTCCCTTGTTATTACAAGTATAGGCAAGTAATAGGAGCTGTACAACACTTTCAAAAACAAAAGTGAAACCTGTTTGTTCTTGCCAAAACACACAGTCTATCAGCCCGGAAAAAATTACACAAAGCAGCATGTAAATAATTTATACACGTGATTAACTAATCACAACTGTTCAATAAACCCCCTTTAGAGGATATTAACCCTGGATCCTATCAAGGTATAAAGGAGCCACACTGTGACCCTGTTATAGCGTTTTGTGTGTAAAAAATGAAACAATCTTACCTCCAGGATCCATGCTGTGGAACACAACACAGCCTCTTAAGCATGACAGTCCTTATAGCAGTGCTCCTGACATGGACTTGAATGAAAGAAAGCAGGCAGTGAAACTCGTCAACACAGATTGCTTAGGAGCTGTTAGCAGTAGTCTGGATGGTTTCGCAGAAAAACTTTCCCTGCATCTCCAGACTCTAACTTTCATCAATACTGTCACTGAGAGGCTGGCATGACTACTTAAAACTCCAGTCCTATCTCGAAGGGCAGATACCCTTTTTCAGGACTCTCCAAATCTTCTGCCACTTCTCTGCCACCTCCTAACGTGACGAAAGGCAAAGAATGACTGGCAGGGGCGTATTAAGGCATAGGCCAACAAGGCCGGTGCCTAGGGAGGCAGATTTTTAAGGGGCAGCAGATTTTGAGGTCCCTAGGGCCACTCTACTGAGCTCAGGGGCCGGGTGGCTAAATCAACCAATTACAAATGACTTAAATGGCTGGCCCAGCTATTGCTATCCTATGGGATTGTATGTGGATGCTCATGTCGTGGTGACAGTGGAGGCGGAGCTCACTTGCGCAGCCTGGCCTGGACTGAGAGGGAATGCGGTATTCTTCCTGGCTCCACTGCATGATTGAGATTCACACAGACTACACAGTGCAGTGTGCACTACACCGTGACCACTGTGAAACAGCGTATGCCTTTCTCCCTTCAATACATCTTCATTAGGCATTAAAATACTTAAACGGATTAGTCACTAAATACTTGTACGTTTACTGTTTGTCTATCTGTCATACATACAAAGAATAAGTATTTATTGCTGAATCTGTACAACTATGTGACTTAAAACACAACTGAAAATATGTTGTATGTATTTAATACATTCAGAAACAATACAAGTATATATTTTATTATGATTGTATCATGTAACTTTATCCCCTAGGAATCAATTCCTAAACCTATCATAACTACTGTTGTATTTTTTAAGTACTTTTAAAGGCCAGTTTGTATATTCATGACATATTTATCCAAGCAGATATTTTGCTTAAATAACTGTCAATCACCAAAGAAGATGTTTAAGGTTAAACAACTACCTACTGACAAACTATCATACAGTGAAGGATATATTTTCTGATATAAACACTTTAATCATCTGACTTGCAAAATAATGTCTTTATATATGTATATATATATATATATATATGTGTGTATATATATAATATATATATATATATATATATAGTATATATATATATATATATATATATATATATGTATATATGTGGTGTGTGTGTGTGTGTGTGTGTGACCAGAGTGAATGCAAGCCCTGATGAACATCTACTTAAAAAGACATCATTTATTTACACCCTGCCCCAAAAATATTATGTCTTAAAAAAAGGCCTTAAACCTGGGGTGGGGTGGTGTTGGGGGGGGGCAGCAGAATTTTGAGTGCCTAGGGCAGCACAAAACCTAAATACGCCCCTGATGACTGGGGGTAATGAGGAAGTGGGAGGGATATTTAAGCCTTTGGCTGGGGTGTCTTTGCCTCCTCCTGGGGCCAGGTGTTGTATTTCCCAACAGTACAGAATGAAGCCGTGGACTCTCCCTATCTTAGGAAGGAAAGCTCCTATTTGAAACTGGTATGCTCCTGAGCATATTTATATTTTTCTATGCGTTTAAACACGTTTTTTTCTCACTACAATAGAAATACTATGAATAAACAGCAGGTTGTTACTACTGCAGAAGGCAATGGGTTAAGGACATTCCTAGTGACTCAACTCACTGTTTTGGGTGTGATTTTTACGCTATTAATAAAGAAGACAAAATGAAAGGCCTTTGAAGATTTTTTTTTTTGTCATATGTCACATGAGTAATGTGGTTGATTAACCATAAATGACTGTGGAATTTCATTACCAATTTCCAACTCATCTTACTCACCTTCTGGTATGGCAGCTGGATGCTATTTTCGCTCCGTCCACTAGATGTCAGTAACTCAATCATTACTAAAGGATACAATGTATCATTCTATAATGGCACAAACAACATAGCAATCATGAATTAAAGGGATATGAAACCTAAATGTAATCTTTCATGATTCAGATAGAGCATGCAAGTTTAAGTAACTTTCTTCGTTCTCTTGGTATCTTTATTTGAAAATCAGGGAATCTAAGCTAAGGAGCTGGTCCATTTTTGGTTCAGACCCTGGATAGCGCTTGCTGATTTGTGGCTACATTTAGCAAAGTGCTACCCAGGTTCTGAACCAAAAAATGGGCCAGCTACCTAAGCTTACATTCCTGTTTTTAAATAAAGATAGCAAGAGAACAAAGAAAAAATGATAATAGGAGTAAATTAGAAAGTTGCTTTAAAATTGCTTGCTCTATCTGAATCATGAAATAAATGGATTTTATGCCTCTTTAACCACACTGCCCTTATCATCTAAATAGTACGTATTGCAGATAGCAAGAGTGAGCCACAGATCATCAAACACTATTCTTCTAAGTTGTCATGCAATCACCTCAGCTGACTGTCTCCGAGACAGTTTCTGATCTGGACAGCTCTGCAGTTCATGAGCGGCACCTTAGCTATGTGTTTAACACCCCTTTGCATTGCATTGCAAGTTCACTGTGTGCACAATAACATAAGAGCATAACATTTTGATTTATAACGTCTCAAATGTTTTAGTGCAAATGAAGGGTGTTTTTTAGGGTTTTTATCTAATCTGTAGTTTGTATGTTGTATAATCATATTGTGTATAAGCTAGTTATCCTAGTTATATTTTCCTTACAAGTAATCATGAAATAAAAAAGAGAACCTGATGACCTGTTTTAACATTATATTATAACTAACGTGAATCTTCTTCACATCCTGCAAAAATTCTAGAGATACAATTTTTTTTTTTTTTTTTTTTTTTTTTTTCTTCAAAAAAAGCTTTATTGAGTGAACATATATAGAACATTACAGTCGGTTCAGTGTGCATGTACATAACATGAGATAACAAGTCAAAGATGTTATTACATATTCCAGTTTAACATGTTCTGCATTAACAATTTGTTTGTTCACTGTGGGATATATCCTACATATTTAACACCTTGTCTAAGCATATGTTGATTCAATCAAAAAGTTTCAATGTAGGAGCATTTGCTTGTATTTAAGATAGTAGTGGTTCTGTTTTATACTCATCTATTACACCAAGTATCAATCAGATAAGCATCTTTCTTTCAGTGCTCCATTACCACAGTTTATCTCAATAAGCTATTTTAAGGGGGGGAAAAGAAGGAAAAAGAGAGGGGTAAAATGTGAAGTCAAGAAGGGGAAAAGAAGAAAAAAAAAAAAAAAAAAAGGGGCTTTGGGGGCTTCATGACTCAGTTATTCTGTTGTTAATACCTAGACCTCTTCGGCAGGCAACCTGACCCTACACAGTTTTGCCTTCCCAAATTAGCGTCATGTACTCATGGGGTCTCCATCTTCCCAGCTTTCAAGTAATGAAATTTCTCAAGTCCTAGCAGATCCCACACCCCAGCCCCTCCCACTCTCCTAGACTTGGTATGTGCAATGATTTCCAATGCTTCGGGATGAGACCTTTCGCACAATTTAGCATCAGGAGGAACAGATGGCGCTTCGCCTCCATTGCAATTTTAGGCATGTCATGATATATAAGATAGCTTGGATTAGGGGCAATATGATGTTTAAAAGTCTACTGCTCTCACGAAGCACAACTTCCCAAAAGGGCTATATCAGTGGACAATGCCACCATATGTGTAGCAGCGTACCCTCCATTCCACAGCCCCTCCAGCACTCCCCCATTTGTATGCGGGTATATTTTCCTCAATCTTTGCGGAGTCAAATACCACCTGCTTAGGAATTTGTAATGCATTTCTTGAAGCCTTGCTGAGACCGAGGGCCTTTTTTGCTTTACTAAAGATAGTCAGCCAGGATTTTGCATCCATCTCCAAATTGAGCTCTCTTTGCCAAGCAGCCGCATAGGAAGGGACCGCCGCTCCACTCCCCTCCAATAATAATCGATAGAGGAGCGAGATTAGATGTTGTGGAGTGTTTGCCGCAGTGCAAAGCGTCTCAAATGTCGTTCTCTTGTCTAGTAAAAGAATCCCTATCCCGGGAGTTGTTGAAGTAATGAGTTAACTGTGCTACTCGATACCAAGAAGAGAACAAATCTCTATTCCACTCAACCAGAGCTTCTTGTGTTTTAAGCTTACCCTGACTAGTGGTATTATATATAGCCGCCTCTGCTAGTGTGTAAGAGGAACCCGAGACATGTCTCCTGTTTTCCAGCCCATTTTCAGGATTTTCTCGTACTGGGGTGACCGGCGAGGAAGAGGTAGAGAGATGACTCTCCACCCTGACTAGCCTATCCCAACATGCAAAGACATCTTCTATCAAAGGGTAACGGGAGATACAGCTGGGGCGGTGTTCAGGTTTCATCCAAGCGAGTGCTCCAACATTACCCCTACCAAGGATTTCCCTGTCAAGTCCAAATCCACGCCTTATGTACTGAGTTTTGGCTCCATCTCTACAATGCGTGAAGGCTTATTGCTTACAATATTCCCTCAGAAGCGGAACACCAGCTCCGCCTCTGTCTCTAGGAAGATACATTGTTCTTTTGCTGATTCTGGGTCTCATTCCGTTCCAAATATAAGACTCAATCTCTGATTGAATCTGTTTGCACTATGTGTCCAGCTGCTGATAGAGGAATGGTTTGCATAACATAGAGCACTCTAGGCAAAATATTCATTTTTGCAACATGGATTCTTCCCATCCATGAGATGGTCTTATTTTTCCATGTTACAAGATATCTTGTGATGTCATCTCTAATGCGTTTGTAGTTCAGATCTGCATTTCTTTTACCGAGGGGTCAGTATAATGCCTAAATACTTATGTGCTTCAAGGCTATTTTGAGGGGACAGTGATGTCTCTGATTTTCGAACGTGGCTGGAGGTATGGTAACATTCAATATTTCGGACTTAGAAGGGCTTGAGCAGAAAGTCTGAGACTCGTCAAAGGCTGCAAATTCCTCCAGCGAGGCCTTCAGCCGAGGAAGCACTATCTGCAAGTGTTAGCAGGACATCGTCCGCATACATTGCTAGTTTATGTTCCACTCCCCCCACCACAATGCCTTGTATGACAGGATTGGCTCGTATTTTGCATGCCACAACTTCCATGACTAGCGCAAAAGAGCAGAGGCGACAGAGGGACACCCCCTGCCTGGTTCCATTGGATATTAGAAAGGCCCATGAAAACATGCCATTAACTCGGACTTTAGCATTGGGATTGGAATATAATGAGAATCACATACAACTAATAAAGCGTGGCCCAAATCCCATTTTATCAGGTGTTGGTGCATGAAAGACCAGTTGACACCGGTCAAACGCCTTCTCCCGCATCCGTCGATACCAGCATCAACGGAGCGGAGTTGGCCTGGGCAAAAGATATTAATTGGGATCACCTTGAGCGTTTTATCCCGCGCCTCTCTTGCGGACAAAACCTGCTTGGTCGGGCCGAGACCAATTGGGGTAGATATTTTTTAAGTCGATTGGCTATGACCTTAGCTAGAATCTTACATCAGAGTTAAGTAGCGAGGATCGGTCTATAGCTGCTTGGCTGATTCCCCGGTTTATCTGGCTTGTGGATGACCGATATGAAGGCCTCAAGCATCGAGCTCGGCAACGTGGGGTTCCTCTGATAGTCTATTGAACATGCGTAACATATGGGGCATTAGAATGTCTGCAAAAGGATTTATAATAACGAGTGCCAATCCCATCAGGGCCAGGGCTTTTGCCGCTCGGCAGATCTTTTATAGCCCAAAGTATCTCCTCAGCCGTAAAGGGAGAATCCAAGTGATCCGCCTCTGCTGTAGACAGTTTTGGCAGCTCAACACTCGCTAGATAATCTAGGATTGCTTGTTCAGAGGTCTGTCTGTTGCGATCCTCTCCCTGCTCCCCGGTCATGGGGTGCAAGTTGTAAAGAGATTCATAAAATCTCCCAAATGTGTTTGCAATGGATTGTCCATCTCTATGGATTTCTCCATTGCTGTTTGTCATCTCAAACACGTATGAGTTCAATCTACTACGTGCCAAGGGCTCTGGCCAGTAGCCTTCCGGCCTTATTACCTTGTTCCAAAAAACTGCTGTCTCATCCTCAGTGCCTTCCTCTGCTGCTCCTCCTGGAGATGGCGCAGCAAGGCGGATCTGGCAACCTCCAGTTCCTCCTGTACTGCTTTGTCGGCTGGTGAGTCCTTGTGCGCCAATTCCTTTTGAGCAACCTGCGCCAGAAGCCTCTCATACATGTCTTTTCTATTTTTACGCAGAATTGCGTTGTGCCTAATCAATATTCCCCTGGAGGACACACTTGTGTGCCTCCCAGATTGTGGAATCATTCAGGCCTTCTGTTGTGTTTAACCGAAAGTATTCCTCCAAATTTTTGCGTAATTCTTGTTTTAAGGGTTGGTGGTCCAGGAGGAATTCATCCATTCTCCAAACAAAGGGAGGACACTGGAATGTCTTGGCCAATCAATGGTGCATCTGACCGGGCGGTGGTCAGACCAGGTGATTGTGTTGATGCTACTGCCTGTGGTGATAGTGAGACCCGCCGAGTCTGTAAACAAGTAATCTATCCTCGTATACTTCCTATGCGGATGCGAGTAAAAGGTATAATTCCTAGCTGTAGGGTGATAAGTGCGCCAAATATCATGCAATACATGATCTTTCAAGGACTTGATGAGATGTTTGATGACCTTGTGGGGAGTGCTGGAGAGGCCATCAGATGTGTCCAAATGCGGGGGCTCAAAGTATGCATTAAAATCACCACCCAGATATAAAATTCCCTTCTGTACTTCTAAGATTTTGAGCATAACCATTTTAAAAAATAGATCTTGTGCTGTATTTGGGGAGTAAAGGTTGGCCAAAGGTAATGGGTCTACCATTACAGCGTTCCCGTCAGTATCAAATATCTGCCATTAGGGTCTCTGACTGCGTGCTCTAATTGAAAGGGTACTGATGATCGGAATAAAATGCCCACCCCATTTTTTTTGGAAGGCCCTGATGCGAAATAGGCTACTGGGAAATGTCTATTAAACCATTTAGGTTCCCTGAGTCTGGAGAAATGCGTCTCCTGTAGTAGTATGATGTCCCCACCCATTCTAATGTAGATCTCTAATGATTAATGATCGCTTCTCCGGGTTGTTGAGGCCCTTAGTATTATGGTTAGCAGTTCAATGTGGTGTTTCCTCTCCTGGGGTGTAGATGAGCCATATCTGCCCCAGGAGGTATGCAAAAGAGAAGAAAAAAAAAGGGGGGGGGGTTTTGAGAAGATATATAGAGTTAGTTGAAAAAAGTTAGAGTAGGGTAGTTGGATTTAAGTAGGTGAAGAAAGCTGATTAATAAAGGTGGGGGGGGGGGGAAGGTGTGGTGGTAGAATGTATAGAAGAATAGGAGTGGGATGTAAACCCTCCAAATGTCACAGTCGACTCTGGGGGTAAATATACAGTTAGGAAGTCTGAAAAATAAGATCAACAAAGTTGTACAACAGGGGGTAGTAACCCCAATACTCTCATATATAGATATATTGACATATATGATTAACTTTGTGGGGCGTTTGTAACTCAATAACATTTTAAATCAAACCGTTGCTAGAATTTAAACATGAACAGTAACAAAAATTTAGAACCCGAAAATTACATAATGTCCCTCCAGCAAATGGCAAAACATATATTCCTACGCCAGGATTCAACCATAATATCTGAAGTTATATCTAAGACTAATACCCTTCTTAGTTCATGCTAAAAGGTTCCACTAGTTTCTATATTCTTTATGGGAGGCTCGGAGTAACAGAAGATAAGCAACATATGAATGACTAGCGAAACTAATTGGACAGGATATTAGTTTAGTACTCCGTTAGTCGTAATGAAAGAGTCAGTACGACCAGGCATATAAAAGCTCACCTGGGTTATAACTATTGCAGCGCAATTTATGGTGGTTTATACTAGGCAGATCTGTCCCTTCCACAGTATCTCTTAAAGGTAGTTCCTACAAACTGCACTGACTGAGGGGGGGTTTATCATGTATATTTAATCCTTCAATATGACTAGTATGTGCTCCTTTTACCCATTCTCACTGCCTTTTTTGCTCGTGCATATTGCACAGTGCTTCACTATATTATTAGTGTTTATCATACGTAGAGGGCACCTCTGAGGTCTCTATAGTAATCTTAGGAGAGGGACTATTCAATCTGGTTATGCTTGAGTATCCCTGAACCTATGACAGATATTCTTAAATATAAACAATAGTTAAAACAATTCAACACTGTTTTCCTGTTCACATTAGGCACAATACGCAATATCACAACTTAAACATTATATGCAGTGTTCAACAGTTCAAATTTACAACCTAGATATTATGTTCCGGCAATCCGCTGTACAGCGGTCAAAGTCTAGGATGGCCAAGTTGTAAGTTCAAGTTCCCCAGAAATGATCTCATTTGAGGTGCGTGGGCCATATCTGCCACCCTCATGCTAAACTAGTCAACAGTGGGTGCCAAAACATGTTGTTTGGCAAACAAGAGAAGAAAATAAACTATACTTATCTGTCCAGGGACACAGCTCAGGTAGGAAGTCTCAAGTAGTGGGGTCATTTCAAAGTAGCCACTGTTCGCCATGCCATCTGGCATGTTTCTTCAAGGGTCTTTAAAGTTGAGGTCTGCACTTTTAGATGGGTCTCGGCCTAATTTCCCTCGTGGCATTCTCCTGGACCAGCTGGAGCCGGGCACTACTGCTGCATTTAGAGGTCTCGATCTGTATGCCCAGGGCTTGGTTGAAAGTAGGGAGATCTGCAGGCTGTTTTTTGAAGACTGCTGTCGTTCCATTTTTGGTGGCCTATTATTACAATGGGAAACCCCACCTATATTGGATTTGTTGCTCCTTAAGCGTAGCGGTGATGTTATCGTAGCTCCCGTCTCTTCTGAAGGGTAAGCCGGACACCAAATCTGTAAGATCTGAATTTCAGCCGCCCCTCAAACATCAGCGGGTGTCTGTTCCTGGAATGTCGGAGAAGTTCCTCCTTATCCTTTGTAAGATAGAAGTTTAATAATGATGTCTCTGGGAGTCGCTCTGGCTGGTGGTCTGGGCCGCAGTGCACCGATGAGCTCTTTCTACCTGAATCTCTGCTGCGTTTGGATCGTTTTTAAGGAGTTCTAAATAGCTCTTGAATATATTGTCCTATTTCAGGTGGGCTTACTGCCTCTGGGACCCCACGGATGCCGCAGATTGTTCCGCCGGCTCCTGTTTTCTAATCTTCTATTCTCTTCTGTCAGGTTTTGTACTACTGCTTCCTGCGGACTCGCACACAGCTTGTATTGATGTTGGAAGATCAGAGCGCAGGGTTTCCTGCACTTCCTCAACCTGTGACACCCTGTCTGATCCACCATAGCAATGTCTTTTTTTAATCACCGAACATGAGCTTCACATCCATCAATAGCTTCTTTTATCGTCATTTTTAGATGACAGGTGCTTTTAATGTCATTTTTCTGGTAAGGGAAGCCATAGTGTGCTAGATCTGAGCTTTGAGTAGCGCCTGGTTGCCCCGCTAGTGTCTGAGGTATCTGTTAGTGCTTGGGTTTTGCTCAGGAGGTAGTAAATAATTCTCCATGTTAGTAGACTGTGAGCTCTTTGCTGGTTTAGACATTCTCCTGTTAGACATCTCACAGGGGTTTATCACTGCTGGCCAGAAGGTCCTGTGTTCAATGTTTCCTTTCAAATGTTTGTGGCAGCTTAACTCAGTGCTGTAGCAACTCCACATAATCTCTTCTACAGCAGTGATACCTAATGAAATCCTAGGGACCCTCTATTATCAACAGTGTAGGCCCACTTGTATTCTCTGTATAATGTATGAGTGTACTTGCTAGCCTGACTCTCCACTGCTGCCAGATAAAATTACTTCCACAATACTTTTCACAGTAGGGTTATATGTGATGGGTCTGTGTAGGTCAATGGTATTCATATAGGTGCTGCAGTTTTCTGACCGTTAACACTCACCCAGACGAAGGGGGTCACACTGCCTCGTTTCTATGTCCCAGCCGTTTATTGCATAACCAGCCAGAGAGCGCTCCCAGCACCAGGCTGCGCCGGAGATAGTCTGATCGGGAGTGCAGTCGCTGTTTGTGAGGGCTTAACTCTCAGCCCCCTCTACTTTTCTTACGGAGCAATATCTTGTTGGCCGATTGTACAGGCTAATACCCCGGACTGTCTGTGTACCGTATACAGCTCTGCGCGCTCCGCGTGGTGTCCCGGCACTATCAGTGCATGACGTGCTGTGCTCCGTAATAGGCCCAAGTGCGCAGCTGCTTCACTCCTTTAATTTAGCCTTTTATTTGCATTAATTAAGGTCCGGGTTGCAGAATTGTATGCTGCAACTGTTCAGCTTTACTTTGCTTACTATATATTGTTTTCTAGCATGCTAAGAGTTACTCCTCCCTGCCATGAGAGCATTGGGGCTTCAGAGCTCGATCAGTTTGCGGCCATCAGCTAGCGTGGCCAGGCTCCGCCCCTAGAGATACAATTTTTAACCTCACATTACTAACGAGATGTTTGAGATTATTTCGCACCCCAAGGCAGAACATGCTGTACTTGAGATGTCATCAAAGAAAATGCAGCATGTCTGCAGAAATAATTGGACACATACACAAATTATAAGTGCTTTAAACGTCAGACTGTTATCCTCAAACTGTGCTGTGCTTTAGCTGCACTTAACTTTTCCTTATCACCGTGCAGCCAGAGCGAAGCGCTGTTTGAAGAAAACAGTCAAATATGGAGCAGCACTGCAGAGCGGTAGCGCAGATTGATGGCGGTCTCTCAGGAACTTTTTCAACCCGCCGCTTTGCCTTTCCCAGTCTGCAAAAGCTGTGACTCCTAAAAGTAAGACATTCTTGTTAGCAATGCACTATTAATTACTACCTTTCTTCACCTTATAATTATGTGATGTTAGACCAAGAGCAAAGGAAACAAATTTATTAAAGAATCATTTTAAAAAAAACTCACAAAAATGTTTTAATTCTCTTTGCAACAAAATTTTTTGCAATGCAATTTTCAACTGCTGCAATATATTATTAAACCTTAAAAATGGATTTATTCTCACAGTTTAATTAACACACATTGCAGCTAATTAGTGCTTCAGTGTAGCTGCCTCATTTTAAAATTGAATATAATTTCAAAATGATCTGCAGAAAATGTTCACTAAAATAATTCTCATCACAGAAAGTGAAAAAAAAGTTCTCTGGGATCTCGCAAGAGCTTTACATTATCGAGGCCCCTAACACAGATACATGGAACAACCGTTTTATATTATAGGGATATGAAAGTCAAACTTTTAGCTTTCTCAGATAGACAATTTTAAGAGACTTTTCAATTTACTTGTATTAAATGTTAATTTGTTCTTTTGGTATTCTTTCCTAAAAAGCATACCTAGGTAGGCTCATTAGCAGCAATGCACTACTGGGAGCTAGCTGGTGATGGGTTATTACACACACATGCCTCTTGTCATTAGCTCAGCAGATGTATGCGGCTAGCTCTCCCTAGTGCATTGCTGTTGCGAGCTGACTTTATCTATGTGTTTAACCTCTTGCAGAAGTTACACACATAGTTAAAATGCAAGCAATAGTACAATAAAAAATGTTCTAACACATTGTAGCATTTTCTTTTTGCACCTTTATGTCGCTTTAACAATTCAATGCAAGAAATATTCATGTTGGTACCACTTATTCAAAAACACATTTCCTAGGCCCATTGCGTAACTCTGATCCCAAAACAAAGAATAAGATAAAGGTGCGCTGAAGGTCTATGCAAGCGGGTTTTTATAAAAAACCTAACCTCTCCAAAAGGGACAAAAACTCAATAAACCTTACCAAATCAATATATAAAACCTGCGCCAAAGTGAATGTAAATTTTGATGCTAAAGTGCCCGGTTTTTAAAAATTCGATTAAAAACAGGGGCACTTTAATTCATCAAAATTTACATTTCACTCCTGTTGTGAAAAAAACTTACCTTTTAAACTTCCCAGCAGCTCCAGCTTCCTCCACCAGTTGCAAAGCCTCTTCCTGGGTCTAAAATGAGGAATCCGGCTTCCTCCAATCACGGCATTGAATCAGACACTGATTCCCCTGGGGGGGGAAGCTGTGATTGGAGGATGAACCTATCCATCATTTCTGACAGAAATGGCTTGCAACGACCGGAGGAAGCTGGAGCTGCTGTCAAGTTTAAAAGGTAAGTTTTTTTTCACAACAGGAGTGAAATGTAAATTTTGATGAATTAAAGTGCCCCTGTTTTAATCAAATTTTTTTAAAACCGGGCACTTTAGCATCAAAATTTACATTCACTTTAACAACCTTTGTCAATCATAGATTGACAAAGGTTGGTTACCTCTTTATTTTATTGATTTGGTGAGGATAATTCTGATCCATTCAGTGCACAAATCAAACACAAATGAGGTCTCCTATCTCGAGGAAACACATCACTGGACGTGTTTAGAGTTAGTATATTTGTCTCAACAACTGAACCTTTAGATCTATAATGATATAGGCGCTTAAATGATTTATTTACAGTATAGGTGCATTTATGGTGCAGTGACAAAAAACATAATTATTCATTTCACATACTTTTCATCATGATGATTTTTATAAGCAATGGTTTTAATGAAAAAGCGCACACACACATATAAGGTTGATCTGCGGGGAAGCTTACAGCAATCTATTTATAAAGCCTATTGCCATCTTGCGCTAACAACAAATAATGTACTAAATAAACCCCATTTACACAAATAGTTTATTTGCAAAGTAAAAAAATATTCGACTGACTGCGCATCTGAAATGTCTCTGGAACTTGTCTAATCATAAGCGCCATCACTCTATTAATAAATAACCCCAATGATAAGAACATTTCCCTTCCTTAATGCGTGACTTCCTGTCTCACAAGACTTTTTTCCCCCCATTTATTTATTCCCCATTTATTTTTTGTTAAAAGATTTCCCAGCAAAAGCAAAGTTCAGGTTGTTATCTGCTCTATCAGTAGCTGTTTAGGAAATCAAATTAATTAAATGCAAGTCAATGATACTTCAGGTGTGGCTGAAGGAGATGACAAAAACTACAATGTATCCAATAACAAGATTACTGCTGCACTTTCTTCTAAATTACACTTACTGTAAATTTGTCTTAAATGTGTAAGTTACTTATTAACAGATATTAAGCAAAGCAAACCTCCGGTTGGTACAATTAGCAAAACACAAATTTGGCAAGTTCTATGTTTGGCATGACCCCCCTGCCAAACGGGAATCTCTCATCAAATTCTGCTTTGATAAAATGAATTGCAATAAATAAATGGAATTTTGATAAGCATTTAGCAAATTCCTAAAATATGTCTGCTTCTATTAAATAAATGTTCTTCCGGTCTCTGCTACATGGGATTTTCTCCACTGATAAACTAATATATCTATCGCAGTCCCCCCAAAAACATTCAATAGGATGTACATGAAACCTTTTTTTTATTCCCGCAAACTCTATTTGAGGTTACAGCTGCAGTGACATAAAACTATAAAAATGCAATTTACAACCATGATTTATTTTGATGGCTTTTACTGTTAAATACCTTGCTTAGCATTGTACAGAAGAGTGACAATGTATATGACTTGTTTGATACTCATAGGCTAAAGCACTGTGCGAATGGCGACCAATATGTTGTCAGCTGCACTTAAAGGGACACTAAAGTCAAAAATGTAACTTTCATGATTCATTTTAAAGCAACTTTCTAATTTACTCCTATTATCAATTTTTCTTCCTTCTCTTGATATCTTTATTTGAAAAGCAGAAATGAAAGCTTAAGAGCCGGACCATTTTTGGTTCAGAACCTGGGTTATGCTTGCTTATTGGTGGCTAAATGTAGCCACCAATCAGTAAGCACTAGTCAGGGTGCTGAATCAAAAATGTGCTGGCTTCTAAGCTTAAATTCCTACTTTTCAAATAAAGATAAAAGAGAAGGAAGAAAATTTGATAATAGGAGTAAATTAGAAAGTTGCTTAAAATTGCTGCTCTATCTGAATCATGAAAGAAATAAAAATAAAAAATAAAAAAAAGATAGTAAAGTCCAAATTAAACGTTCATGATTCACATAGGGCATGTGATTTCAAACAACTTTCTAATTTACGTTTATCATCAAATTTGCTTTGTTCTCTTGCTATTCTTAGTTCAAAGCTAAGCCTAGGTAGGCTAAATTTGTCAAATGCTAATTTCTAAACTCTTGAAGGCCGCTCTTATGTGAATGAATTTAACAGTTTTTTCACAGCTAGAAGGGCGTTAGTTCATGTGTTTCATATAGATAGCATTGTGGCTCATGCACGTGAAGTTATTTAAGAGTCAGCACTAATTGTCTGTAATGCAAGTCTGTCCGGCTCCATATGCGGCAGATGCCTGGACGTTCAGGAGCTCCAGCTCTCGGCTGTAACTTAACAGCTGAGAGTGCTGGAGCTTACTGAAACAAAGATGTATATATACGCATCTTGCAGTATGATGGGCAAGGAACTGCAAGACACACACATATATATATATATATACACATCTTGCAGTATGATAGGCAAGGAACTGCAAGACACACACATATATATATATATATATATACACATCTTGCAGTATGATAGGCAAGGGACTGCAAGACACACACACACATATATATATATATATATATATATACACATCTTGCAGGTATGATAGGCAAGGAACTGCAAGACACACACATATAATATAATAAACATCTTGCAGTATGGATAGGCAAGGAACTGCAAGACACACACACATATATATATATATAATATATATATATATATATACACATCTTGCAGTATGATAGGCAAGGGAACTGCAAGACACACACATATATATACACATCTTGCAGTATGATGGGCAAGGAACTGCAAGACACACACACATATATATATATACACATCTTGCAGTATGATGGGCAAAGAACTGCAAGACACACACATATATATATATATATATATATATATATATATATACACATCTTGCAGTATGATGGGCAAAGAACTGCAAGACACACACACACATATATATATATACACATCTTGCAGTATGATGGGTAAGGAACTGCAAGACACACACACACACATATATATATATATATATATATATATATATACACACATCTTGCAGTATGATGGGCAAGGAACTGCAAGACACACATATATATATATATATACACATCTTGCAGTATGATGGGCAAAGAACTGCAAGACACACACACATATATATATATACACATCTTGCAGTATGATGGGTAAGGAACTGCAAGACACACACATATATATATATATATATATATATATATACACACATCTTGCAGTATGATGGGCAAGGAACTGCAAGACACACACATATATATATATACACATCTTGCAGTATGATGGGTAAGGAACTGCAAGACATATATATATACACACACATGTCTTTTTGGGTAAAGGGGTTAAATTGCATGATCTATCTGAATCATGAAACTTTAATTTTGACTTAATAGAGACATAAAACCCAAAATTTTCATTTCATAATTCAGACAGAGAATACAATTTCTATAACGTTTCCAATTTACTTCTATTATCAAATTTGCTTTGTTATCATGTTATTCTTTGTTGAAGAGATATCTAGATAGGAAGCGTGCACATGTCTGGAGCAACCCATGACAGGAAATAGTGCTGCCATCTAGTGCTCTTGCTAATGTGTAAACATTGTTGCAAAACTTGCTGCCATATAGTGCTGCAGAAACGTGCACACTCCTGAGCTCACCTTTCTGCTTTTCAACAAAGGATAACAAGAAAATGTGACAGTAGAAGTAAATGGGAAATTTGTTTATAATTGTACTTTACTGTCTGAATCATGAAAGAAAAGGTTTGGGTTTCATGTCCCTTTAAGTCCTTTTAGCTGTGGAATTCAATAAGTGAAAAATGTTCCAATAAGTATCAAGGAATTTGGATTGTGAACTGTAAAACAGGACTGGGCATTTTCCCAACAAACCAGGGGTGAAATAGGCCTAGGCCAACAAGGCCGGTGCCTAGGGCAGCAGATTTGGGGAGGGGCAGCACATCTGCCCTATGCTCTCTCTAAAAGCCACCACACAGTACAGTGAGCGATAAGTGCAGGGCTTTTACAGAGAAGACAAGGCACGTGCGCTGATTAAGGTCGCTCTTCACAGGCAGTGCTCCTTTAAACCGTTGCCTGGGGATATGCTTACAAGGCGAGGCTGGAGGAGAAGACCTTGTGCCGATATGCTGCCTCCCCTTGTCAGCTGTGGTGAGTCTGCGAGCGCAGTGCTTACTGCAGGTCCTAGTAACTAACAGACTGGATGTGTCTGTGCACTGCTTAGATCAGCTTGTGATGTCTAATCATAAACTCTCAGCACTAATGTATGTTAGCTACTAATAGCTAGCTTTCTCTGCATTCATGTGATGTCTAATCATAAACTCTCAGCACTAATGTATGTTAGCTACTAATAGCTAGCTTTCTCTGCATTCATGTGATGTCTAATCATAAACTCTCAGCGCTAATGTATGTAGCTACTAAAAGCTAGCTTTCCTCTACATCATGTGATGTCTAATCATAAACTCTCAGTGCTAATGTATGTTAGCTACTAATAGCTAGCTTTCTCTGCATTCATGTGATGTCTAATCATAAACTCTCAGCGCTAATGTATGTTAGCTACTAATAGCTGGCTTTCTCTGCATTCATGTGATGTCTAATCATAAACTCTCAGCGCTAATGTATGTTAGCTACTAATAGCTTTCTCTGCATTCATGTGATGTCTAATCATAAACTCTCAGCACTAATGTATGTTAGCTACTAATAGCTAGCTTTCTCTGCATTCATGTGATGTCTAATCATAAACTCTCAGCGCTAATGTATGTTAGCTACTAATAGCTTTCTCTGCATTCATGTGATGTCTAATCATAAACTCTTAGTGCTAATGTATGTTAGCTACTAATAGCTAGCTTTCTCTGCATTCATGTGATGTCTAATCATAAACTCTCAACGCTAATGTATGCTAGCTACTAATAGAGAGCTTTCTGTGCATTCATGTGATGTCTAATCATAAATTCTCAGCACTAATGTATGTTAGCTACTAATAGAGAGCTTTATCTGCATTCATGTGATGTGTAATCATAAACTCTCAGCCCTAATGTATGTTAGCTACTAATAGCTAGCTTTCTCTGTATTCATGTGATGTCTAATCATAAACTCTCAGCGCTAATGTATGTTAGCTACTAATAGCTAGCTTTCTCTGCATTCATGTGATGTCTAATCATAAACTCTCAGCGCTAATGTATGTTAGCTACTAATAGCTAGCTTTATCTGCATTCATGTGATGTCTAATCATAAACTCTCAGTGCTAATGTATGTTAGCTACTAATAGCTAGCTTTCTCTGCATTCATGTGATGTCTAATCATAAACTCTCAGCGCTAATGTATGTTAGCTACTAATAGCAAGCTGTCTCTGCATTCATGTGATGTCTAATCATAAACTCTCAGCACTAATGTACGTTAGCTACTAATAGAAAGCTTTCACTGCATTCATGTGATGTCTAATCATAAACTCTCCACACTAATGTATGTTAGCTACTAATAGCTTTCTCTGCATTCATGTACCCAAGGAATAAACAGTAAACGGACACTTTATACGCTTCATTACTTGAATGATGGTAATTACTGTATGTTGTTGCATGTAAAGGGCAGTGATTGTTTCAAAGTGTATTCTTCTTTCCCTTTCTCCCTCCCTTCCTACCTCACCTCCCTTCCTCCTTTCCCTCCCTGCCTTCTTTCTCTCAACTTCCTTCATTGCTCCCTTCTTCCCCTCCCCCCTTTTCCCCTCCCCCTCCCCACTTTTCTATTCTCTCTCCCTCCCTTCTTTCTTTCCCTCCCTTTTCTCCCCTCCCCTTCTTTTCTCTCCTCTCAGGGAGAAAATGGTATGAGATGCATGCAATTCAACCCACCTGTATGCACGTGTTTTCCTAGCCCATTTTCTTTTGAATTGTTATGAAAAAACAAAAAACATTTTACACACTGTTTTGAGTGCCTAGGGCAGCATAAAACCTAAATACGCCACTGCACCAAGCTGATCATGTAAAAAGTGCTTCCGAAAAACAATGAAAATGGCAGATTGTGATTTCGCTGAAAGAATCTGCTCCAATTAACGTGACAATTTAATTATCAAACAATGAATTATGATCACCCTTATAATTTGCAGTCATTACTAATGCAAAATGAGAGAGACAAGTAAGACTCCCGAACAACAGAGCAGTTTGCTGCTATCTGCAATAGGTGGCGCTGTCATAAACCTGATATTTTCACTTAAAGGGGCAGTCAAGTCCAAAAAAAACTTTCATGTTTCAAATAGGGCATGTGATTTTAAACAACTTTCCAATTTACTTTTATCACCAATTTTGCTTTGTTCTCTTGGTATTCTTAGTTGAATGCTAAACCTAGGAGGTTCATATGCTAATTTCTTAGACCTTGAAGGCCTCCTCTAATCTAACTGCATTTTGATAGTTTTTTACCACTAGAGGACATTAGTTCACGTATTTCCTATAGATAACATTGAGCTCATGCACGTGAATTTACCATGGAGACAGCTCTGATTGGCTAAAATGCAAGTCTGTCAAAAAAACTGAAATAAGGGGGCAGTCTGCTGAGGCTTAGATACAAGGTAATTACAGAGGTAAAACGTGCATAATTATAACTGTGTTGGTTATGCAAAACTGGGGAATTAGTAATTAAGGGATTATCTATCTTTTAAAACAACAAAAATTCTGGTGTTGACTGTCCCTTTAATAAATAAATATATCATGAACCAAAAAAATACAGATGATGAAAATAGATCAAAAAAACTTTACAAGTCCATTTACTTATTAGGAATGTTAGAAATTAGCAGAACACGCGTTTTTGCTTCTCTGTGCAGATTTATAACTTTTTTCTTGCTACTTTCCTCTGTACGGTTTAGGTTCACTATACGTCAGTGCCGAGATATTTAATACTTTTCAAATGAGTGAGAGCGCTAGTGATTAAAGGGATATTGTACTGCAAAAAACACATGCATGTCATTTTAGTACTACTGACCCTGCAAGTGTTTTAAACACATAGTTAAAGTCCCACTTAGAAGCAGCAGAGAACTGGTAGCCTGAGCACACATGGATGGTGAGCCAATCAGCAGCAGAAGTCACACAAACCCACTAATCACTGGCTGTGTCTTCTCTGGAACATCTACTGTTTGCAGTTCCCGAACAACACTTTAAACTCTGCACAGGGTTAAACACATAGACTGATCTAAAAAATGAATATACTTCTTTTATCTATTATACTTCTTTCTCTTGGTCTCCTTAGCTGAAATGTATGCCTTTTCCATAAAGCAACGCAGATGTAAGCCAAGTGCATGTGTCTAGACTCTAGAGAACTATACGGAAGCGCCGTGTGTTGCAATGTTATACAAGCAACCTGTAGAGGGAGCTGTAGAGTGCAGTAGCTTCAGCCACTCTCAGGTAAAGCATGTTTGTTGAAACTTATCTCCTTTCTACAAAAGCATACTGCAGTAGGCTCAGGAGCATGCACTTTTCTTGAGCAGTATATGATAGTAGTGTTTGCAACAACGTTATGCATATAGAGCTTTAAGATGTGCACGCTCCTAACCGTATCTCAGTATGCTCTCAGGGAGAGAAGCTATGTTTCAACAAAGAAATGAAGATAAATTGGAAAATAAGAAATTTTAATTTTGATTTCTATATGTCTTCAAATTACTTAAAGGGACTTTTCTGTTGTGTTGCTATATAATAACATGACTCAAGTCTATTTAAAAAATAAACTTCTTGTTTGGCTGCAGTTATATTTCAACAGCAAAACTCCGCTCCCCTTTTGCCTTATTTGGAGTAGCCAATCTGGGCTTTAGTCTGCAGACCACAAGGCTAGCAACGGTCATATTGTTAGTGTAAAATGCTGTTTTTTGCAGTTATCTGATAAAGCTTACTAGGGATATATATGTAGCAGGGTTAGCCTTGAGAAGTCAGCCGGGTGCATTTGAAGTTCGGAGAATTAGAAAATCCTCAATTTTCAGAGATAAATTACATGAAAAGGGGACACAAAATATTAAAATATATTGCAACATTGTTTTACAACAGATAACTAAACATGGATATTAAAATCTCAGTGTTTACTGATCCTTAAATCAGAGGTCAAAACATCTGTTTCAAATTTAGGCGCCAGTAAGAGTATTTATGCGAGTGGTATTTGTATATAGATATATGGAGATTAATCGAAAAAGTTAGGGGCCAGGGGTAAAATTCTAGGAGCCAGTGGCTCCCAGACTCCTGGGTTTGTTGAGCCATTATTTAAAGGGACAGTCTAGTCAAAATTACATGTTCATGATTCAGATAGAGTATGCAATTTTAAACAACTTTCCATTTTACTTTTATCATCAAATTTGTTTTGTTCTCTTGGTATTCTTTGTTGAAAGATAAACCTAGGTAGGTTCATTGCTAATTTCTAAGCCCTTGAAGGCCACCTCTTATCTCAGTGCATTTTGACAGTCTTTTTAGTTAACGTGTGCCCTATAGATAACATTGTGCTTACTCCTGTGGAGTCAGCACTGACTGGCTAAAATGCAAGTCTGTCAAAAGAACTGAAATAAGGGGCAGAGGCTTAGATACAAGATAATCACAGAGGTCAAAACTGGGGAATGGGTAATAAAGGGATTATCTTTCTTTTTAAACAACAAGAATTCTTTTTTCCCATCAGACATTTTGTTTTGCCTGAGAATAGAAGAGTAATGAATCATAGCAAAAGAAACATGAAACAGTCCTTTTCACAACCCCTACTCCTGCATCTCACTGCTTTTTCTTGACAAGGTAGCTGCTTTGAAGTGAGCAAATGCATCTTTATGGGTGTGTCAGGAAACATTAAAGTAATTAACCCAGTGAGATATTTGTGCTTTGGCCACAACCATCATCCTTATTTTGTTAAAAGAAAACATTTGCTCTTGCAAGTGGATAACATTCTTGCAAAACTGCTGCTATACAGTGCTCCAAACACGTGCACGCTGCTCAGATTTTCAACAAATCATAGCAAGAAAACAAAAAAAAATATGGTGATAGAAGTAAATTAGAAAGTGATTTCAAATTGCATGCTCTATCTGAATCATGAAAGAAACAAACAATTGTTTCCATGTCCCTTTAAACGATACAAAGCACAAATTAATTGCATAATTTAACAAAAATTGATTTAATGCAACACATAGAAAAAATGCAATATTAGCTATTTTAGCTTAATAATGGTCTAAATTTTAACCGGGTGGTCAGTAAAATCAGCCGGTTGATGTGCCCATTAAACAGGCCATGTGGAGAACACTGAGAATGTTTTTTTTAACAATCTTAATAAATTAAACACACACTGCTGCCTGCATTTGTTCAAGTCAATTTATGCTGCAGCGCGTCTTCTCATTAGTGACCTACAGCAACTGTTTCAGTAATATCTCAAGGCTAATAAGGACAATGCATGCTTATGAGCCTATCTCAGTATGCTCTCATGAACTGGAGTTAAGTTTATAGGAGAACAAAGTAAATTTGATAACAGAAGTAAATTAAAAAACTTTTTTAAGAAATGATATGCTCTATGAATTATGAACAATTTAACTGACTTTTATGCCCCTTTAATAAAAAAAAAGAACCTCTCAGGCAAAATCATCCACTCAACATGTACTGCATGATAGCCAATCATAGGAGACAAGTTGTGTGTCCAGTCTTCTAAACTGCCAATGGGAGCGGCTTCCTACACAGCCATGTGCTAAAACTACAGGATGGGAGGGGCATCAGTTCACTGTGTTAGACACATGGCAGTTGGCACTAATTCTAAGAAGTGCTAGAAACTAACATCTTACGAAAGAAAGGGAAGCAAATCAAGTGGTTTGTGAATTCCCCCCATGAAGAATTAAACATGAGATTAGCCAAGTGACTTTCTGTTGGTATTTTATGCCACTATATTGCCTGTATATATCCAATGCTTGTAAGATATAACTGAGTTTTTGTCCCTAATTATGCAAGAACGTTTCTGTAACCATCAGAGCTTTACAAAATGTGTATCTGTTTGTCTGTATCTATCTTCAGACACATTGCGCACACACACACACACATTACATACACACACATTACACACATTACATACACACACATTACACACACACACACACACACACACATTACACACACATTGCACACACATTACACACACACACACACATTACACACACATTGCACACACACACACATTACACACACACATTGCACACACATTACACACACACACATTACACACACACATTACACACACACACATTACATACACACACATTACACACACACACACACATTACACACACATTGCACACACACACACACACACATTGGGCACACACACACACATTACATACACACACATTACACACACACACACACACATTGCACACACACACACATTACACACACACATTGCACACACATTACACACACACACATTACACACACATTGCACACACACACACACATTACACACACATTACACGCACACACACATTAAACACACATTACACACACATTGCACACGCACACATTGCACACACATTACACACACATACACACACACATACACACACACATGCATTACACACACACACATACACACACACACACACACATGCATTACATACATATACCCTCCTATATGTAAAAGCAGAGGAACACTATATTAAGACTTTATTACCCAACAGCAGAACAAAAAAAGGAATCAACATTGTCGGATGTGAAACACGATCTAACAAGATAGCGTCCACTTTAGCAAAGATTAAAAGACATTTTAATGGGATTAATCATCGATCAAAGTGTATGTTTTCTGCTGTCTCCCACTCAATACGTCAGAGAGCCAAGCTCATACCTGAGACGTGTGTCATTCTGTCTTGCAATGCTCACAGAGCAGGTGTATAATCCCAGCAGCTCCCCTACCTCAGTATCTCCACACCAATATACAGAAGTCAAATGATTTATCAACAAGAACTCCAGTACCATAGATGTGAATGTTGTAGATAAAGTCCTAATAAGTTCTTGTAATTAGCTGCTTTTTATTCTATTTGTAGTTGTGAATACATTTTATTCTTACCAGAAAATCTGCACATTTCCCCTTTGTTATTCTTAGCAAAAAATCTGTACATTCCCGTTGTTATTCTTACCAGAAAATCTGTACATTTCCCTTGTTATTCTTACCAGAAAATCGGTACATTTCCCTTGTTATTCTTACCAGAAAATCGGTACATTTCCCTTGTTATTCTTACCAGAAAATCTGTACATTTCCCTTGTTATTCTTACCAGAAAATCGGTACATTTCCCTTGTTATTCTTACCAGAAAATCGGTACATTTCCCTTGTTATTCTTACCAGAAAATCTGTACATTTCCCTTGTTATTCTTACCAGAAAATCGGTACATTTCCCTTGTTATTCTTACCAGAAAATCTGTACATTTCCCTTGCTGGTTCAGGGTCTGGCACTTGCTATCTAGTCTGTATACCAGAGGATGGCACCTCTTCTGCACGCGGGGTCTGTGAAGCTGCGTCTGACTTTACATCTCTTCTCTCTGAATAAAATGAGCTCTTGCAAACGGTTTCAGTAGTAATATGATGGGGGGGGGGGGGCTAACCTGGCTGAGTCAGAGTTGGAGACAAGTCCTATTCTGCAGGATGTATTGAGCAACTGAGATGCAACCGAATATGTGACTGCTGATACCATACACTGCCAGGGAAATTCGCCTTATATACATTAAAGGGATAGTCTAGTCAAAATTAAACTTTCATGATTCAGATAGCACATGCAACTTTCTAATTTACACTTATTATCAATTTTTCTTCGTTCTCGTTATCTTTATTTGAAAAAGCAAGAATGTAAGCTTAGAAGCCGTCTCATCTTTTGTTCAGCACCTGCTGATTGGTGGCTACATATATTCTAACATATCCCTGGATGCTAAATATATTCTAACATATCCCTGGATGCTTCCATGTTACTGACAGCTCCCGCTAGAATAGCAGGTAAATTCTAGTGACATTAACTACACCCCCCTCTCCCATGTAGCATCAATGGTTAAAGGGACAGTCAAGTCCAAAATAAACTTTCATGATTCAGATAGGGCATGTAATTTTAAACAACTTTCCAATTTACTTTTATCACCAATTTTGCTTTGTTCTCTTGGTATTCTTAGTTTAAAGCTAAACCTAGGTAGGCTCATATGCTAATTTCTTAGACCTTGAAGGCCGCCTCTAATCTGAATGCAGTTTGACAGTTTTTCACCACTAGAGGGCATTAGTTCATGTATGTCTAATAGATAACATTGAGCGCACACATGTGAAGTTACCTATGAGTCAGCACTGATTGGCTAAGATGCAAGTCTGTCAAAAGAACTGCGTTAGTTATGCAAAACTGGGGAATGGGTAATTAAAGGAATAAGCTATCTTTATAAACCACAAAAATGTTGGTGTTGACTGTCCCTTTAAGAGGCTACATAGTAGATATTAGACAAAGAGCGTGGCAAAATATGATTTTGTTTTTCACAGCTGTGAAGCCTACAATAGCGATAGTCTAGTCAAAATTAAAGTTTCATTATTAAGCTAGAGCATGCAATTTTAAGTAACGTTCTAATTTACTCCTATTATAATGCTCCTAAGATTTACATTCCTGCTTTCAAAATAAAGATACCAAGAGAACAAAGATAAATTGATAATAGGAGTAAAATAGAAAGTTGCTTAAAATTACATGCTCAATCTGAATCATGAAAGTTTAATTTTGACTAGACTATCCCTTTAATTTTAGATGCAGCTAGAGGGGGAAACAAAGGGAGTTTTGGGGGCCTTAAACCAGAGCCACAGGGCCTAATTTTAAGGTGCCAGTGGCACCCCGGTACCTGGGTTTATCAAGCTTAGTCATAAGCAACACTTCTAGTCTAGTGTGTGAACGAAGCATCAACCATGCAGCTTTTTGTGGAATGATTCTGACTTGGGAGCTGTGTTCCTAAATCCTTATAAATATTACAACTAAATCTCACCCAGAAAATGCCTAACCTGCCCATGAACCAGTCAAACAAGCCCCCACACCACCCTGCCCCACCCCGGAATGCAATGGCTCCTCCCCCTGGACCACAGTGGCTTTGGCCCAAGTTGCTCATTTGAGCTTTGGGGCATAAAGATGTCATACTGGGTTTTAAAAATAAAAAAGAACATACAAAAGGTATGAAAAAGTACATGTGTAACATGCTGAGACAGTGCTGCTCAGAAACGGGGAACAGTTGTGATCCATTTCAATTTGTTACACCAAAACCACATACGAATAAAAGGAAATTCCCTCCTACATGCAAATTATTAAATGATCTAGTTCTAATATTACAAGAAAACTATCGTGACTATGAGCTTGTGTGACATTCTTTACAGTAAGTAACAAACAATTTACTACATTACATTTTATTCAAGTCAGGTTCTATCCCAGTATGGCTAGTAAAGCACTAAATAGAATATATACAATACTGTATGTCTCTTTACTGTTCAATGTGTAAAGGGACAGTAAAGCCAAAGTTAAATGTTCATGATTCAGATAGATTATTCAATTTTAAACAACTTTCCAATTTACATCTTATATCAAATTTGCTTTGCTTTCTTAGTAACCTTATTTGAAGAGTAAACCTAGGTAGCCTGATAGAAGCTCAGGAGTGTGCAGGTGTCTTTAGCAATCTATAGCAATGTTATACATAGTTGCAAACACTGCTGCCATAGAACGCTAAAACACATTAAAGTGAAAATCAACTATAGCGTTTTTGAAACGCTAGGATTGACTGCTGTAACAAAAAAACATAATTTATGCTTACCTGATAAATTTATTTCTCTTGTAGTGTATCCAGTCCACGGATCATCCATTACTTATGGGATATTAACTCCTCCCCAACAGTAAGTGCAAGAGGATTCACCCAGCAGAGCTGCTATATAGCTCCTCCCCTAACTGCCATTACCAGTCATTCGACCGAAAACATGCAGAGAAAGGAAAACCATAGGGTACAGTGGTGACTGTAGTTTAATGGAAAAATTACCTGCCTTAAAGTGACAGGGCGGGCCGTGGACTGGATACACTACAAGAGAAATAAATTTATCAGGTAAGCATAAATTATGTTTTCTCTTGTTAAGTGTATCCAGTCCACGGATCATCCATTACTTATGGGATACCAATACCAAAGCTAAAGTACACGGATGACGGGAGGGACAGGCAGGCTCTTTATACGGAAGGAACCACTGCCTGAAGAACCTTTCTCCCAAAAACAGCCTCCGAAGAAGCAAAAGTGTCAAATTTGGAAAATTTGGAAAAAGTATGAAGAGAAGACCAAGTTGCAGCCTTGCAAATCTGTTCAACAGAAGCCTCATTCTTAAAGGCCCAAGTGGAAGCCACAGCTCTAGTAGAATGTGCTGTAATTCTTTCAGGAGGCTGCTGTCCAGCAGTCTCATAGGCTAACCGTATTATGCTACGAAGCCAAAAGGAGAGAGAGGTAGCCGAAGCTTTTTGACCTCTCCTCTGACCAGAATAAACGACAAACAGGGAAGACGTTTGTCGAAAATCCTTAGTTGCCTGTAGATAAAATTTCAGGGCACGGACTACATCTAGATTGTGTAGCAGACGTTCCTTTTTCGAAGAAGGATTAGGGCACAAAGATGTAGCCACAATCTCTTGATTGATATTCCTGTTAGTGACCACCTTAGGTAGGAACCCAGGTTTAGTACGCAGAACTACCTTGTCTGAATGAAAAATCAGATAAGGAGAATCACAATGTAAGGCAGATAACTCAGAGACTCTTCGAGCCGAGGAAATCGCCATTAAAAACAGAACTTTCCAAGATAACAACTTGATATCAATGGAATGAAGGGGTTCAAACGGAACCCCCTGTAAAACATTAAGAACTAAGTTCAAACTCCATGGTGGAGCAACAGTTTTAAACACAGGCTTGATCCTAGCTAAAGCCTGACAAAAAGCTTGAACGTCCGGAACTTCTGACAGACGTTTGTGTAAAAGAATGGACAGAGCTGAAATCTGTCCCTTTAAGGAACTAGCGGATAAACCCTTTTCTAAACCTTCTTGTAGAAAAGACAATATCCTCGGAATCCTAACCTTACTCCATGAGTAACTCTTGGATTCGCACCAATATAAGTATTTGCGCCATATCTTATGGTAAATCTTTCTGGTAACAGGCTTCCTAGCCTGTATTAAGGTATCAATAACTGACTCAGAAAAACCACGTTTTGATAAAATCAAGCGTTCAATTTCCAAGCAGTCAGCTTCAGAGAAATTAGATTTTGATGTTTGAAGGGACCCTGGATCAGAAGGTCCTGTTTCAGAGGTAGCGACCAAGGTGGACAGGATGACATGTCCACTAGATCTGCATACCAAGTCCTGCGTGGCCATGCAGGCGTTATTAGAATCACTGATGCTCTCTCCTGTTTGATTCTGGCAATCAATCGAGGAAGCATCGGGAAGGGTGGAAACACATAAGCCATCCCGAAGGTCCAAGGTGCTGTCAAAGCATCTATCAGAACCGCTCCCGGATCCCTGGATCTGGACCCGTAACGAGGAAGCTTGGCGTTCTGTCGAGACGCCATGAGATCTATCTCTGGTTTGCCCCAACGTCGAAGTATTTGGGCAAAGACCTCCGGATGAAGTTCCCACTCCCCCGGATGAAAAGTCTGACGACTTAAGAAATCCGCGTCCCAGTTCTCCACTCCCGGGATGTGGATTGCTGACAGGTGGCAAGAGTGAGACTCTGCCCAGCGAATTATCTTTGATACTTCCATCATTGCTAGGGAGCTTCTTGTCCCTCCCTGATGGTTGATGTAAGCTACAGTCGTGATGTTGTCCGACTGAAACCTGATGAACCCCCGAGTTGTTAACTGGGGCCAAGCCAGAAGGGCATTGAGAACTGCTCTCAATTCCAGAATGTTTATTGGTAGGAGACTCTCCTCCTGATTCCATTGTCCCTGAGCCTTCAGAGAATTCCAGACAGCGCCCCAACCTAGTAGGCTGGCGTCTGTTGTTACAATTGTCCAGTCCGGCCTGCTGAATGGCATCCCCCTGGACAGATGTGGCCGAGAAAGCCACCATAGAAGAGAATTTCTGGTCTCTTGATCCAGATTCAGAGTAGGGGACAAGTCTGAGTAATCCCCATTCCACTGACTTAGCATGCACAATTGCAGCGGTCTGAGATGTAGACGTGCAAAGGGTACTATGTCCATTGCTGCTACCATTAAGCCGATCACCTCCATGCATTGAGCTACTGACGGGTGTTGAATGGAATGAAGGACACGGCATGCATTTTGAAGCTTTGTTAACCTGTCTTCTGTCAGGTAAATCTTCATTTCTACAGAATCTATAAGAGTCCCCAAGAAGGGAACTCTTGTGAGTGGAAAGAGAGAACTCTTCTTTTCGTTCACCTTCCATCCATGCGACCTTAGAAATGCCAGTACTAACTCTGTATGAGACTTGGCAGTTTGAAAGCTTGAAGCTTGTATCAGAATGTCGTCTAGGTACGGAGCTACCGCAATTCCTCGCGGTCTTAGTACCGCCAGAAGAGCACACAGAACCTTTGTGAAGATTCTCGGAGCCGTAGCCAATCCGAATGGAAGAGCTACAAACTGGTAATGCCTGTCTAGAAAGGCAAACCTTAGATACCGGTAATGATCTTTGTGAATCGGTATGTGAAGGTAAGCATCCTTTAAATCCACTGTGGTCATGTACTGACCCTTTTGGATCATGGGTAAAATTGTCCGAATAGTTTCCATTTTGAACGATGGAACTCTTAGGAATTTGTTTAGGATCTTTAAATCCAAGATTGGCCTGAAAGTTCCCTCTTTTTTGGGAACCACAAACAGATTTGAGTAAAACCCTTGTCCTTGTTCCGACCGCGGAACCGGATGGATCACTCCCATTAATAAAAGATCTTGTACGCAGCGTAGAAACGCCTCTTTCTTTATTTGGTTTGTTGACAACCTTGACAGATGAAATCTCCCTCTTGGGGGAGAGAATTTGAAGTCTAGAAGGTATCCCTGAGATATGATCTCTAACGCCCAGGGATCCTGGACATCTCTTGCCCAAGCCTGGGCGAAGAGAGAAAGTCTGCCCCCCACTAGATCCGTTCCCGGATCGGGGGCCCTCGATTCATGCTGTCTTAGGGGCAGCAGCAGGTTTCCTGGCCTGCTTGCCCTTGTTCCAGGACTGGTTAGGTCTCCAGCCTTGTCTGTAGCGAGCAACAGCTCCTTCCTGTTTTGGTGCAGAGGAAGTTGATGCTGCTCCTGCTTTGAAATTACGAAAGGAACGAAAATTAGACTGTCTAGCCTTAGGTTTGGCTCTGTCTTGAGGCAGGGCATGGCCTTTACCTCCTGTAATGTCAGCGATAATTTCTTTCAACCCGGGCCCGAATAAGGTCTGCCCTTTGAAAGGTATATTAAGCAATTTAGATTTAGAAGTAACGTCAGCTGACCAGGATTTTAGCCACAGTGCTCTGCGTGCCTGAATGGCGAATCCGGAATTCTTAGCCGTAAGTTTAGTTAAATGTACTACGGCATCTGAAATAAATGAGTTAGCTAACTTAAGGGCTTTAAGCTTGTGTGTAATCTCATCTAATGGAGCTGATTCAAGTGTCTCTTCCAGAGACTCAAACCAAAATGCTGCTGCAGCCGTGACAGGCGCAATGCATGCAAGAGGTTGCAATATAAAACCTTGTTGAACAAACATTTTCTTAAGGTAACCCTCTAACTTTTTATCCATTGGATCTGAAAAGGCACAGCTATCCTCCACCGGGATAGTGGTACGCTTAGCTAAAGTAGAAACTGCTCCCTCCACCTTAGGGACCGTTTGCCATAAGTCCCGTGTGGTGGCGTCTATTGGAAACATCTTTCTAAATATCGGAGGGGGTGAGAACGGCACACCGGGTCTATCCCACTCCTTAGTAACAATTTCAGTAAGTCTCTTAGGTATAGGAAAAACGTCAGTACTCGCCGGTACCGCAAAATATTTATCCAACCTACACATTTTCTCTGGTATTGCAACTGTGTTACAATCATTCAGAGCCGCTAACACCTCCCCTAGTAATACACGGAGGTTTTCCAGCTTAAATTTAAAATTTGAAATATCTGAATCCAGTTTGTTTGGATCAGAACCGTCACCCGCAGAATGAAGCTCTCCGTCCTCATGTTCTGCAAATTGTGACGCAGTGTCTGACATGGCCCTAATATTATCAGCGCACTCTGTTCTCACCCCAGAGTGATCACGCTTACCTCTTAGTTCTGGTAATTTAGCCAAAACTTCAGTCATAACAGTAGCCATATCCTGTAATGTGATTTGTAATGGCCGCCCAGATGTACTCGGCGCTACAATATCACGCACCTCCCGAGCGGGAGATGCAGGTACTGACACGTGAGGCGAGTTAGTCGGCATAACTCTCCCCTCGTTGTTTGGTGAAATATGTTCAATTTGTACAGATTGACTTTTATTTAAAGTAGCATCAATACAGTTAGTACATAAATTTCTATTGGGCTCCACTTTGGCTTTAGTACATATAGCACAGATATCTTCCTCTGAATCAGACATGTTTAACACACTAGCAAATAAACTAGCAACTTGGAAATACTTTTCAAGTAATTTACTATAATATGAAAACGTACTGTGCCTATAAGAAGCACAGAAAAAGTTATGACAGTTGAAAATTAATAAACTGAAAAGTTATAGCATCAAATCTTTGTAAAAAACACAATTTTAGCAAAGGATTGCTCCCATTAGCAAAGGATAACTAACCCTGAAAGCAGAAAAAAAAAAAAAAATACAGAAATAAACGTTTTTTTTTTTTTTTATCACAGTCAACTACAATCTCACAGCTCTGCTGTGAGTGATTACCTCCCTCAAAACAAGTTTTGAAGACCCCTGAGTTCTGTAGAGATGAACCGGATCATGCAGGGAAGACAATAAACTTCTGACTGAATTTTTTGATGCGTAGCAAAAGCACCAAAAAAGGTCCCTCCCCCTCACACATAACAGTGAGAGAGATCAGTAAACTGTCATAAATTAAATAAAACGACTGCCAAGTGGAAAAAAATAGTGCCCAAAACATTTTTTCACCCAGTACCTCAGAAAATTAAACGATTTTACATGCCAGCAAAAAACGTTTAACATTAATAAATTGAGTGTTATTAAAAAGCCTGTTGCTAGTCCCTGCAAATTAGGCTAAAGTTTTATGCATACAGTATAATTCCAGTGAAGTGCCATTCCCCAGAATACTGAAGTGTAAAATATACATACATGACAGCCTGATACCAGTTGCTGCTACTGCATTTAAGGCTGAGTTTACATTATATCGGTATGGCAGAATTTTCTCATCAATTCCATTGTCAGAAAATAATAAGCTGCTACATACCTCTTTGCAGATTAATCTGCCCGCTGTCCCCTGATCTGAAGTTTACCTCTCCTCAGATGGCCGAGAAACAGCAATATGATCTTAACTACTCCGGCTAAAATCATAGAAAAACTCAGGTAGATTCTTCTTCAAATTCTACCAGAGAAGGAATAACACACTCCGGTGCTATTATAAAATAACAAACTTTTGATTGAAGGTATGAAACTAAGTATAATCACCACAGTCCTCTCACACATCCTATCTATTCGTTGTGTGCAAGAGAATGACTGGTAATGGCAGTTAGGGGAGGAGCTATATAGCAGCTCTGCTGGGTGAATCCTCTTGCACTTCCTGTTGGGGAGGAGTTAATATCCCATAAGTAATGGATGATCCGTGGACTGGATACACTTAACAAGAGAAAAGGGCACTTTCATATATATAAGATACTTCATGCAGAAAGCTCCTTTGTTTGTTTCCATCGATCGCCGTTCTTAGCTGCTACGGCGGCCCACGACTAAAAAATATTTTGCTAAGAGGTGACGTTTTCACCTCTTAGCCAATAGCCGTGCGGTAAATCTGGCTCCCATGGGCGCCAAACCGGATTTACCGCACGGCTATTCAAAACGTCACCTCTTAGCAAAAAATATTTTTGGCCATGGGCTGCCGTAGCAGCTAAGAACGGCGATCGGTTGAAATGAATAAAGGCATTTTCTGCATGAAGTATCTTATACTTCATGAATGAAAGTGCCTTTTTTTGCTTCAACAGTCAATCCTAGCATTTCAAAAACGCTATGGTTGACTTTCACATTAAATGCTAAGTTCTTAGCACATTAAATGCTGCACAAAAAACTGATTGACATAGGATACTGTCACTATAAAAGTGTAACCACACCCATAGAATATTATAGTTGTCACTATTGCGTCGAACCTGTTGCAAAGTGGCTGTCACCTGATAAGAGCATGATTGTGTGTAAGCAGTGACCTTACCCCGATCTGTAGCAACAAGCAGACGATCCAGACCTGAGAATGTAGGTAATATGCCTCTTCACACAGTGAGTCTAGGCTAGCGGCTTCTGATATATGATAAAATACAGTTAGATATACATAGTGAGTCTAGGCTAGCGGCTTCTGATATATGATAAAATACTGTTAGATATACATAGTGAGCCTAGGCTAGCGGCCTCTGATATATGATAAAATACTGTTAGATATACATAGTGAGCCTAGGCTAGCGGCTTCTGATATATGATAAAATACTGTTAGTTATACATAGTGAGTCTAGGCTAGCGGCCTCTGATATATGATAAAATACTGTTAGATATACATAGCGAGTCTAGGCTAGCGGCCTCTGATACATGATAAAATACTGTTAGATATACATAGTGAGCCTAGGCTAGCGGCTTCTTATATATGATAAAATACTGTTAGATATACATAGTGAGCATAGGCTAGCGGCTTCTGATATATGATAAAATACTGTTAGATATACATAGCGAGTCTAGGCTAGCGGCCTCTGATACATGATAAAAACAGAATTTATGTTTACCTGATAAATTACTTTCTCCAACGGTGTGTCCGGTCCACGGCGTCATCCTTACTTGTGGGATATTCTCTTCCCCAACAGGAAATGGCAAAGAGCCCAGCAAAGCTGGTCACATGATCCCTCCTAGGCTCCGCCTACCCCAGTCATTCGACCGACGTTAAGGAGGAATATTTGCATAGGAGAAACCATATGATACCGTGGTGACTGTAGTTAAAGAAAATAAATTATCAGACCTGATTAAAAAACCAGGGCGGGCTGTGGACCGGACACACCGTTGGAGAAAGTAATTTATCAGGTAAACATAAATTCTGTTTTCTCCAACATAGGTGTGTCCGGTCCACGGCGTCATCCTTACTTGTGGGAACCAATACCAAAGCTTTAGGACACGGATGATGGGAGGGAGCAAATCAGGTCACCTAGATGGAAGGCACCACGGCTTGCAAAACCTTTCTCCCAAAAATAGCCTCAGAAGAAGTAAAAGTATCAAACTTGTAAAATTTGGTAAAAGTGTGCAGTGAAGACCAAGTCGCTGCCCTACATATCTGATCAACAGAAGCCTCGTTCTTGAAGGCCCATGTGGAAGCCACAGCCCTAGTGGAATGAGCTGTGATTCTTTCGGGAGGCTGCCGTCCGGCAGTCTCGTAAGCCAATCTGATGATGCTTTTAATCCAAAAAGAGAGAGAGGTAGAAGTTGCTTTTTGACCTCTCCTTTTACCGGAATAAACAACAAACAAGGAAGATGTTTGTCTAAAATCCTTTGTAGCGTCTAAATAGAATTTTAGAGCGCGAACAACATCCAAATTGTGCAACAAACGTTCCTTCTTTGAAACTGGTTTCGGGCACAGAGAAGGTACGATAATCTCCTGGTTAATGTTTTTGTTAGAAACAACTTTTGGAAGAAAACCAGGTTTAGTACGTAAAACCACCTTATCTGCATGGAACACCAGATAAGGAGGAGAACACTGCAGAGCAGATAATTCTGAAACTCTTCTAGCAGAAGAAATTGCAACCAAAAACAAAACTTTCCAAGATAATAACTTAATATCAACGGAATGTAAGGGTTCAAACGGAACCCCCTGAAGAACTGAAAGAACTAAGTTGAGACTCCAAGGAGGAGTCAAAGGTTTGTAAACAGGCTTGATTCTAACCAGAGCCTGAACAAAGACTTGAACATCTGGCACAGCTGCCAGCTTTTTGTGAAGTAACACAGACAAGGCAGAAATCTGTCCCTTCAGGGAACTTGCAGATAATCCTTTTTCCAATCCTTCTTGAAGGAAGGATAGAATCTTAGGAATCTTAACCTTGTCCCAAGGGAATCCTTTAGATTCACACCAACAGATATATTTTTTCCAAATTTTGTGGTAAATCTTTCTAGTTACAGGCTTTCTGGCCTGAACAAGAGTATCGATAACAGAATCTGAGAACCCTCGCTTCGATAAGATCAAGCGTTCAATCTCCAAGCAGTCAGCTGGAGTGAGACCAGATTCGGATGTTCGAACGGACCTTGAACAAGAAGGTCTCGTCTCAAAGGTAGCTTCCATGGTGGAGCCGATGACATATTCACCAGATCTGCATACCAAGTCCTGCGTGGCCACGCAGGAGCTATCAAGATCACCGACGCCCTCTCCTGATTGATCCTGGCTACCAGCCTGGGGATGAGAGGAAACGGCGGGAATACATAAGCTAGTTTGAAGGTCCAAGGTGCTACTAGTGCATCCACTAGAGCCGCCTTGGGATCCCTGGATCTGGACCCGTAGCAAGGAACTTTGAAGTTCTGACGAGAGGCCATCAGATCCATGTCTGGAATGCCCCACAGTTGAGTGAGTTGGACAAAGATTTCCGGATGGAGTTCCCACTCCCCCGGATGCAATGTCTGACGACTCAGAAAATCCGCTTCCCAATTTTCCACTCCTGGGATGTGGATTGCAGACAGGTGGCAGGAGTGAGACTCCGCCCATTGAATGATTTTGGTCACTTCTTCCATCGCCAGGGAACTCCTTGTTCCCCCCTGATGGTTGATGTACGCAACAGTTGTCATGTTGTCTGATTGAAACCGTATGAACTTGGCCCTCGCTAGCTGAGGCCAAGCCTTGAGAGCATTGAATATCGCTCTCAGTTCCAGAATATTTATCGGTAGAAGAGATTCTTCCCGAGACCAAAGACCCTGAGCTTTCAGGGATCCCCAGACCGCGCCCCAGCCCATCAGACTGGCGTCGGTCGTGACAATGACCCACTCTGGTCTGCGGAAGGTCATCCCTTGTGACAGGTTGTCCAGGGACAGCCACCAACGGAGTGAGTCTCTGGTCCTCTGATTTACTTGTATCCTCGGAGACAAATCTGTATAGTCCCCATTCCACTGACTGAGCATGCACAGTTGTAATGGTCTTAGATGAATGCGCGCAAAAGGAACTATGTCCATTGCCGCTACCATCAAACCTATCACTTCCATGCACTGCGCTATGGAAGGAAGAGGAACGGAATGAAGTATCCGACAAGAATCTAGAAGTCTTGTTTTTCTGGCCTCTGTCAGAAAAATCCTCATTTCTAAGGAGTCTATTATTGTTCCCAAGAAGGGAACCCTTGTCGACGGAGATAGAGAACTCTTTTCCACGTTCACTTTCCATCCGTGAGATCTGAGAAAGGCCAGGACGATGTCCGTGTGAGCCTTTGCATGAGGAAGGGACGACGCTTGAATCAGAATGTCGTCCAAGTAAGGTACTACAGCAATGCCCCTTGGTCTTAGCACAGCTAGAAGGGACCCTAGTACCTTTGTGAAAATCCTTGGAGCAGTGGCTAATCCGAAAGGAAGCGCCACGAACTGGTAATGCTTGTCCAGGAATGCGAACCTTAGGAACCGATGATGTTCCTTGTGGATAGGAATATGTAGATACGCATCCTTTAAATCCACCGTGGTCATGAATTGACCTTCCTGGATGGAAGGAAGAATTGTTCGAATGGTTTCCATCTTGAACGATGGAACCTTGAGAAACTTGTTTAAGATCTTGAGATCTAAGATTGGTCTGAACGTTCCCTTTTTTTTGGGAACTATGAACAGATTGGAGTAGAACCCCATCCCTTGTTCTCCTAATGGAACAGGATGAATCACTCCCATTGTTAACAGGTCTTCTACACAATGTAAGAATGCCTGTCTTTTTATGTGGTCTGAAGACAACTGAGACCTGTGGAACCTCCCCCTTGGGGGAAGCCCCTTGAATTCCAGAAGATAACCTTGGGAGACTATTTCTAGTGTCCAAGGATCCAGAACATCTCTCGCCCAAGCCTGAGCGAAGAGAGAGAGTCTGCCCCCCACCAGATCCGGTCCCGGATCGGGGGCCAACCTTTCATGCTGTCTTGGTAGCAGTGGCAGGTTTCTTGGCCTGCTTTCCCTTGTTCCAGTCTTGCATTGGTCTCCAAGCTTGCTTGGCTTGAGAAGTATTACCCTCTTGCTTAGAGGACGTAGCACTTTGGGCTGGTCCGTTTCTACGAAAGGGACGAAAATTAGGTTTATTTTTGGCCTTGAAAGGCCGATCCTGAGGAAGGGCATGGCCCTTACCCCCAGTGATATCAGAGATAATCTCTTTCAAGTCAGGGCCAAACAGCGTTTTCCCCTTGAAAGGAATGTTAAGTAGCTTGTTCTTGGAAGACGCATCAGCTGACCAAGATTTCAACCAAAGCGCTCTGCGCGCCACAATAGCAAACCCAGAATTCTTAGCCGCTAACCTAGCCAATTGCAAAGTGGCGTCTAGGGTGAAAGAATTAGCCAATTTGAGAGCATTGATTCTGTCCATAATCTCCTCATAAGGAGGAGAATCACTATCGACCGCCTTTACCAGCTCATCGAACCAGAAACATGCGGCTGTAGCGACAGGGACAATGCATGAAATTGGTTGTAGAAGGTAACCCTGCTGAACAAACATCTTTTTAAGTAAACCTTCTAATTTTTTATCCATAGGATCTTTGAAAGCACAACTATCTTCTATGGGTATAGTGGTGCGTTTGTTTAAAGTGGAAACCGCTCCCTCGACCTTGGGGACTGTCTGCCATAAGTCCTTTCTGGGGTCGACCATAGGAAACAATTTTTTAAATATGGGGGGAGGGACGAAAGGAATACCGGGCCTTTCCCATTCTTTATTTACAATGTCCGCCACCCGCTTGGGTATAGGAAAAGCTTCTGGGAGCCCCGGGACCTCTAGGAACTTGTCCATTTTACATAGCTTCTCTGGGATGACCAAATTGTCACAATCATCCAGAGTGGATAATACCTCCTTAAGCAGAGCGCGGAGATGTTCCAACTTAAATTTAAACGTAATCACATCAGGTTCAGCTTGTTGAGAAATGTTCCCTGAATCTGTAATTTCTCCCTCAGACAAAACCTCCCTGGCCCCATCAGACTGGTTTAGGGGCCCTTCAGAACCATTATTATCAGCGTCGTCATGCTCTTCAGTATCTAAAACAGAGCAGTCGCGCTTACGCTGATAAGTGTGCATTTTGGCTAAAATGTTTTTGACAGAATTATCCATTACAGCCGTTAATTGTTGCATAGTAAGGAGTATTGGCGCGCTAGATGTACTAGGGGCCTCCTGAGTGGGCAAGACTCGTGTAGACGAAGGAGGGAATGATGCAGTACCATGCTTACTCCCCTCACTTGAGGAATCATCTTGGGCATCATTGTCATTGTCACATAAATCACATTTATTTAAATGAGAAGGAACTCTGGCTTCCCCACATTCAGAACACAGTCTATCTGGTAGTTCAGACATGTTAAACAGGCATAAACTTGATAACAAAGTACAAAAAACGTTTTAAAATAAAACCGTTACTGTCACTTTAAATTTTAAACTGAACACACTTTATTACTGCAATTGCGAAAAAATATGAAGGAATTGTTCAAAATTCACCAAAATTTCACCACAGTGTCTTAAAGCCTTAAAAGAATTGCACACCAAATTTGGAAGCTTTAACCCTTAAAATAACGGAACCGGAGCCGTTTTTAACTTTAACCCCTTTACAGTCCCTGGTATCTGCTTTGCTGAGACCCAACCAAGCCCAAAGGGGAATACGATACCAAATGACGCCTTCAGAAAGTCTTTTCTATGTATCAGAGCTCCTCACACATGCGACTGCATGTCATGCCTCTCAAAAACAAGTGCGCAACACCGGCGCGAAAATGAGGCTCTGCCTATGATTTGGGAAAGCCCCTAAAGAATAAGGTGTCTAAAAAAGTGCCTGCCGATATAATCTTATCAAAATACCCAGATTAAATGATTCCTCAAGGCTAAATATGTGTTAATAATGAATCGATTTAGCCCAGAAAAAGTCTACAGTCTTAATAAGCCCTTGTGAAGCCCTTATTTACTATCTTAATAAACATGGCTTACCGGATCCCATAGGGAAAATGACAGCTTCCAGCATTACATCGTCTTGTTAGAATGTGTCATACCTCAAGCAGCAAGAGACTGCTCACTGTTCCCCCAACTGAAGTTAATTCCTCTCAACAGTCCTGTGTGGAACAGCCATGGATTTTAGTAACGGTTGCTAAAATCATTTTCCTCATACAAACAGAAATCTTCATCTCTTTTCTGTTTCTGAGTAAATAGTACATACCAGCACTATTTTAAAATAACAAACTCTTGATTGAACAATAAAAACTACAGTTAAACACTAAAAAACTCTAAGCCATCTCCGTGGAGATGTTGCCTGTACAACGGCAAAGAGAATGACTGGGGTAGGCGGAGCCTAGGAGGGATCATGTGACCAGCTTTGCTGGGCTCTTTGCCATTTCCTGTTGGGGAAGAGAATATCCCACAAGTAAGGATGACGCCGTGGACCGGACACACCTATGTTGGAGAAAACAGAATTTATGTTTACCTGATAAATTTCTTTCTCCAACGGTGTGTCCGGTCCACGGCGTCATCCTTACTTGTGGGATATTCTCTTCCCCAACAGGAAATGGCAAAGAGCCCAGCAAAGCTGGTCACATGATCCCTCCTAGGCTCCGCCTACCCCAGTCATTCGACCGACGTTAAGGAGGAATATTTGCATAGGAGAAACCATATGGTACCGTGGTGACTGTAGTTAAAGAAAATAAATTATCAGACCTGATTAAAAAAACCAGGGCGGGCCGTGGACCGGACACACCGTTGGAGAAAGAAATTTATCAGGTAAACATAAATTCTGTTTTCTCCAACATAGGTGTGTCCGGTCCACGGCGTCATCCTTACTTGTGGGAACCAATACCAAAGCTTTAGGACACGGATGAAGGGAGGGAGCAAATCAGGTCACCTAAATGGAAGGCACCACGGCTTGCAAAACCTTTCTCCCAAAAATAGCCTCAGAAGAAGCAAAAGTATCAAACTTGTAAAATTTGGTAAAAGTGTGCAGTGAAGACCAAGTCGCTGCCCTACATATCTGATCAACAGAAGCCTCGTTCTTGAAGGCCCATGTGGAAGCCACAGCCCTAGTGGAATGAGCTGTGATTCTTTCGGGAGGCTGCCGTCCGGCAGTCTCGTAAGCCAATCTGATGATGCTTTTAATCCAAAAAGAGAGAGAGGTAGAAGTTGCTTTTTGACCTCTCCTTTTACCTGAATAAACAACAAACAAGGAAGATGTTTGTCTAAAATCCTTTGTAGCATCTAAATAGAATTTTAGAGCGCGAACAACATCCAAATTGTGCAACAAACGTTCCTTCTTTGAAACTGGTTTCGGACACAGAGAAGGTACGATAATCTCCTGGTTAATGTTTTTGTTAGAAACAACTTTTGGAAGAAAACCAGGTTTAGTACGTAAAACCACCTTATCTGCATGGAACACCAGATAAGGAGAAGAACACTGCAAAGCAGATAATTCTGAAACTCTTCTAGCAGAAGAAATTGCAACTAAAAACAAAACTTTCCAAGATAATAACTTAATATCAACGGAATGTAAGGGTTCAAACGGAACCCCCTGAAGAACTGAAAGAACTAAATTGAGACTCCAAGGAGGAGTCAAAGGTTTGTAAACAGGCTTGATTCTAACCAGAGCCTGAACAAAGGCTTGAACATCTGGCACAGTTGCCAGTTTTTTGTGAAGTAACACCGACAAGGCGGAAATCTGTCCCTTCAGGGAACTTGCAGATAATCCTTTTTCCAATCCTTCTTGAAGGAAGGATAGAATCCTAGGAATCTTAACCTTGTCCCAAGGGAATCCCTTAGATTCACACCAACAGATATATTTTTTCCAAATCTTGTGGTAAATCTTTCGAGTTACAGGCTTTCTGGCCTGAACAAGAGTATCGATAACAGAATCTGAAAATCCTCGCTTCGATAAAATCAAGCGTTCAATCTCCAAGCAGTCAGCTGGAGTGAAACCAGATTCGGATGTTCGAACGGACCCTGAACAAGAAGGTCTCGTCTCAAAGGTAGCTTCCAAGGTGGAGCCGATGACATATTCACCAGATCTGCATACCAAGTCCTGCGTGGCCACGCAGGAGCTATCAAGATCACCGACGCCCTCTCCTGATTGATCCTGGCTACCAGCCTGGGGATGAGAGGAAACGGCGGGAACACATAAGCTAGTCTGAAGGTCCAAGGTGCTACTAGTGCATCCACTAGAGCCGCCTTGGGATCCCTGGATCTGGACCCGTAGCAGGGAACTTTGAAGTTCTGACGAGAGGCCATTAGATCCATGTCTGGAATGCCCCACAGCTGAGTGACTTGGGCAAAGATTTCCGGATGGAGTTCCCACTCCCCCGGATGCAATGTCTGACGACTCAGAAAATCCGCTTCCCAATTTTCCACTCCTGGGATGTGGATAGCAGACAGGTGGCAGGAGTGAGACTCCGCCCATAGAATAATCTTGGTCACTTCTTCCATCGCTAGGGAACTCCTTGTTCCCCCCTGATGGTTGATGTACGCAACAGTCGTCATGTTGTCTGATTGAAATCGTATGAACTTGGTCCTCGCTAGCTGAGGCCAAGCCTTGAGAGCATTGAATATCGCTCTCAGTTCCAGAATATTTATCGGTAGAAGAGATTCTTCCCGAGACCAAAGACCCTGAGCTTTCAGGGATCCCCAGACCGCGCCCCAGCCCATCAGACTGGCGTCGGTCGTGACAATGACCCACTCTGGTCTGCGGAATGTCATCCCTTGTGACAGGTTGTCCAGGGACAGCCACCAACGGAGTGAGTCTCTGGTCCTCTGATTTACTTGTATCTTTGGAGACAAGTCTGTATAGTCCCCATTCCACTGACTGAGCATGCACAGTTGTAATGGTCTTAGATGAATGCGCGCAAAAGGAACTATGTCCATTGCCGCTACCATCAACCCGATCACTTCCATGCACTGAGCTACGGAAGGAAGAGGAACGGAATGAAGTATCCGACAAGAGTCCAGAAGTTTTGTTTTTCTGGCCTCTGTTAGAAAAATCCTCATTTCTGAGGAGTCTATAATTGTTCCCAAGAAGGGAACCCTTGTTGACGGGGATAGAGAACTCTTTTCCACGTTCACTTTCCAGCCGTGAGATCTGAGAAAGGCCAGGACGATGTCCGTGTGAGCCTTTGCTTGAGGGAGGGACGACGCTTGAATCAGAATGTCGTCCCGGTAAGGTACTACTGCAATGCCCCTTGGTCTTAGCACCGCTAGAAGGGACCCTAGTACCTTTGTGAAAATCCTTGGAGCAGTGGCTAATCCGAAAGGAAGCGCCACAAACTGGTAATGTTTGTCCAGGAATGCAAACCTTAGGAACCGATGATGTTCCT
Organism: Bombina bombina; assembly: GCF_027579735.1. Classification (NCBI taxonomy): domain Eukaryota; kingdom Metazoa; phylum Chordata; class Amphibia; order Anura; family Bombinatoridae; genus Bombina; species Bombina bombina. Next base: position 53,350,784 of record NC_069504.1, on the reverse strand, counting down.
TGTGGATAGGAATATGTAGATACGCATCCTTTAAATCCACCGTGGTCATGAATTGACCTTCCTGGATGGAAGGAAGGATAGTTCGAATGGTTTCCATCTTGAACGATGGAACCTTGAGAAATTTGTTTAAGATCTTGAGATCTAAGATTGGTCTGAACGTTCCCTCTTTTTTGGGAACTATGAACAGATTGGAGTAGAACCCCATCCCTTGTTCTCTTAATGGAACAGGATGAATCACTCCCATTTTTAACAGGTCTTCTACACAATGTAAGAACGCCTGTCTTTTTATGTGGTCTGAAGACAACAGAGACCTGTGGAACCTCCCCCTTGGGGGAAGTCCCTTGAATTCCAGAAGATAACCCTGGGAGACTATTTCTAGCGCCCAAGGATCCAGAACATCTCTTGCCCAAGCCTGAGCGAAGAGAGAGAGTCTGCCCCCCACCAGATCCGGTCCCGGATCGGGGGCCAATATTTCATGCTGTCTTGGTAGCAGGGGCAGGTTTCTTGGCCTGCTTTCCCTTGTTCCAGCCTTGCATTGGTCTCCAAGCTGGCTTGGCTTGAGAAGTATTACCCTCTTGCTTAGAGGACGTAGCACTTTGGGCTGGTCCGTTTTTACGAAAGGGACGAAAATTAGGTCTATTTTTTGCCTTGAAAGGCCGATCCTGAGGAAGGGCGTGGCCCTTACCCCCAGTGATATCAGAGATAATCTCTTTCAAGTCAGGGCCAAACAGCGTTTTCCCCTTGAAAGGAATGTTTAGTAGCTTGTTCTTGGAAGACGCATCAGCCGACCAAGATTTCAACCAAAGCGCTCTGCGCGCCACAATAGCAAACCCAGAATTCTTAGCCGCTAACCTAGCCAATTGCAAAGTGGCGTCTAGAGTGAAAGAATTAGCCAATTTGAGAGCATTGATTCTGTCCATAATCTCCTCATAAGGAGGAGAATCACTATCGAGCGCCTTTATCAGTTCATCAAACCAGAAAAATGCGGCTGTAGTGACAGGGACAATGCATGAAATGGGTTGTAGAAGGTAACCCTGCTGAACAAACATCTTTTTAAGCAAACCTTCTAATTTTTTATCCATAGGATCTTTGAAAGCACAACTATCCTCTATGGGTATAGTGGTGCGTTTGTTTAAAGTAGAAACCGCTCCCTCGACCTTGGGGACTGACTGCCATAAGTCCTTTCTGGGGTCGACCATAGGAAACAATTTTTTAAATATGGGGGGAGGGACGAAAGGAATACCGGGCCTTTCCCATTCTTTATTTACAATGTCCGCCACCCGCTTGGGTATAGGAAAAGCTTCTGGGAGCCCCGGCACCTCTAGGAACTTGTCCATTTTACATAGTTTCTCTGGGATGACCAACTTTTCACAATCATCCAGAGTGGATAATACCTCCTTAAGCAAAATGCGGAGATGTTCCAACTTAAATTTAAATGTAATCACATCAGGTTCAGCCTGATGAGAAATGTTCCCTGAATCAGTAATTTCTCCCTCAGACAAAACCTCCCTGGCCCCCTCAGATTGGGTTAGGGGCCCTTCAGAGATATTAATATCAGCGTCGTCATGCTCTTCAGTATCTAAAACAGAGCAGCCACGCTTACGCTGACAAGGGTTCATTTTGGCTAAAATGTTTTTGACAGAATTATCCATTACAGCCGTTAATTGTTGCATAGTAAGGAGTATTGGCGCGCTAGATGTACTAGGGGCCTCCTGAGTGGGCAAGACTCGTGTAGACGAAGGAGGGAATGATGCAGTACCATGCTTACTCCCCTCACTTGAGGAATCATCTTGGGCATCATTGTCATTGTCACATAAATCACATTTATTTAAATGAATAGGAATTCTGGCTTCCCCACATTCAGAACACAGTCTATCTGGTAGTTCAGACATGTTAAACAGGCATAAACTTGATAACAAAGTACAAAAAACGTTTTAAAATAAAACCGTTACTGTCACTTTAAATTTTAAACTGAACACACTTTATTACTGCAATTGCGAAAAAACATGAAGGAATTGTTCAAAATTCACCAAATTTTCACCACAGTGTCTTAAAGCCTTAAAAGTATTGCACACCAAATTTGGAAGCTTTAACCCTTAAAATAACGGAACCGGAGCCGTTTTGAACTTTAACCCCTTTACAGTCCCTGGTATCTGCTTTGCTGAGACCCAACCAAGCCCAAAGGGGAATACGATACCAAATGACGCCTTCAGAAAGTCTTTTCTAAGTATCAGAGCTCCTCTCACATGCGACTGCATGCCATGCCTCTCAAAAACAAGTGCGCAACACCGGCGCGAAAATGAGACTCTGCCTATGCTTTGGGAAAGCCCCTAAAGAATAAGGTGTCTAAAACAGTGCCTGCCGATATTATTATATCAAAAAACCCAAATAAAATGATTCCTCAAGGCTAAATATGTGTTAATAATGAATCGATTTAGCCCAGAAAAAGTCTACAGTCTTAATAAGCCCATGTGAAGCCCTTATTTACAATCGTAATAAACATGGCTTACCGGATCCCATAGGGAAAATGACAGCTTCCAGCATTACATCGTCTTGTTAGAATGTGTCATACCTCAAGCAGCAAGAGACTGCACACTGTTCCCCCAACTGAAGTTAATTGCTCTCAACAGTCCTGTGTGGAACAGCCATGGATTTTAGTTACGGTTGCTAAAATCATTTTCCTCATACAAACAGAAATCTTCATCTCTTTTCTGTTTCTGAGTAAATAGTACATACCAGCACTATTTCAAAATAACAAACTCTTGATTGAATAATAAAAAACTACAGTTAAACACTAAAAAACTCTAAGCCATCTCCGTGGAGATGTTGCCTGTACAACGGCAAAGAGAATGACTGGGGTAGGCGGAGCCTAGGAGGGATCATGTGACCAGCTTTGCTGGGCTCTTTGCCATTTCCTGTTGGGGAAGAGAATATCCCACAAGTAAGGATGACGCCGTGGACCGGACACACCTATGTTGGAGAAATACTGTTAGATATACACAGTGAGTCTAGGCTAGCGGCCTCTGATATATGATAAAATACTGTTAGATATACATAGTGAGTCTAGGCTAGCGGCTTCTGATATATGATAAAATACTGTTAGATATACATCAGTGACGTGCGGTGAGGTCAGAGGCTGGTGAGGCAGTGGCCATGATATGCGAGACACACGTATATGCACACATACATGCTCTCTCATAATTACACATGCACATACAGATGATCTCTCTAACACACACACACACTCAAACACACACACACCTGCTTTGTCACTCACACATGCTCTCATACTTACACATACAGATGATCTCTCACAAACACATACACACATAGATTTTCTCATACTTACACATGCACATACAGATGATCTCTCTCTCACAAACACACACACAGATGCTCACTCATACTTGCACACAAACACACATGCACACAAAGATGCTCTGTCCCACACAAACACAAATGCTCTCCACCCTGCAAAAATCCTCCATCTGTGGAGGTTACTAAAGATGAAGATACAAAGTGAATTCTAGCTTTTGGGTACAATAAAAGGCTAACAACCCCTAGCAAGTAATGTTTCCACTAAGCAGAACATACAGGAGTTTTCACGTGTGATTAGACTCAATGCTGTAATTTCAGCACTGTGGTTACTGCTTGTTTCACTGTCTTATTTTTAATGAAATATGGTGTTTCCTGAATGCTTGCTTAAAAGTTCCCTTTATATTATCAATATTAACCAGTAGCCACATAATTTTCCAGCAAACCTAAGAACATTCTATTAGCTGTTATTTCTTCTGGAGAGAGTGATGAAAACAGTGGGAATGAGATAGTGGAAGAAAGGGAATGGAAGGTGAGAGAAAAGAGAGAGAAGGGGGAATGGAGAGAGAACATGTAAAGTGGAGAGAAATATACAGGGAGAAATGGGGAAGTGAGAGAGGACAGAAATTAAGCAAATAAAGAAAGGTAAGAGAATGATGAGGGAGAAGAGGAAGAGTTGAAGAGGGAGGGGGTAGAGAGGGGAATAAAGTATGGAGAAAGTGTAAATAGAGTGAGAGAAGAAAGATAGAGAAGGGATATAGAATGGAGTAAGTTGGATCAAAGAGAGAATAGAGAGCCTGTATAGAGAGAGAGATGAAATGGGGGCACAATACACAGGGGAAGAGAGAGAAGAAGATAAGAGAGGGAGAGACAGTAAGATCTGAGAGTGGAGAAAGAGCGAGAGAAAAGAAAGAGGGGGAACAAAAAGAGGAGAGAGTAAGAAAAAGAAGAAATACATACTTTTTTTCCCTTCAGTCACACATTCAACACAGTTCCCTATGCAAAGCATAAACTCTCATGTCCCTCAGGGGAAGACTTCTGTGTGTGTATATATAGGACTTGCATGTATGTGTATGGCTGAGCAACACAATTATTTTACATTTATGTCAGTATAACAATCTTGCTAGCAGTATGTACCACTCTACAGACCTGATAATGTGCTGAAAAAGCAAAAGTATTACCCCCCTGCACTCAATTTAATTGTTTTATAAAGAAACTAGGTGAACATAACAATATAACTCAGACAATTTTTTACATTAATTAATCCAGGTGATTCACTTTTTTAACAGGAGACTTGCATAGGTTCCAAGGATAAATTACTCATTTTAAACACTCCAAATCACTTGCTGGCTGCTGTTCTGAAAATCAGCATTTTATTTCCTGAGAGCTGGCTGTCATAACCACTTGACTACACACAGTATATATAGTAATAATACACATACTGTGCCATTGATTAACTAGTGTGTCTCTCATGTTAGCCACATTCATTTAACTTTTCTTTATGGGGCAGCTCTCATTTTTATAATGCTCAAACCTAAAGCAACAGAAAACTATCAGCTCATTCAGTTATACCACTGCAGTCCTACTACTGCACAAACATTATCTGCAGGAGAAAAATCAAGTCCTGGTGTTGATTCTATCAGGTAAAAAAAGAACTGCAGGAATATTGTGGTTTCCCTTTAAAAGCACAACACTGTAATGCAATTAATTGGCTTGATGTGGATATATACACTTAATCTGAGGTCAGTTCTTCGATCACAGAAGTGCTAACTTAAAGACCTATAACATCCCACTCCTGACCTTCAAGAGCCCCAAAGCATTGCCCTCCTTTCAGCAGCATTGTCATGTGCAAAGCCAAAACACATAAAGTTCCAATGTTAAAACCACCTTCTTAAATGAATGGTCAACTCCCACCTCACAGCAAACATCTTTCCCCCGGTTGTGCAGTTTCTGCTAATGGCAGGTTATAAGGGGATTACATCCAGTAAACAAAGGCTGAGGCACCCTTCAAGTACCAAGCAAACAGATAATATGCCCATATCCAAAGAACAGATCTCACCCATGTGCTGCCATATTCACTGACAAATACATAGGAGCAGACATGTCTAACAGCTATATAGCTAATAGCTGTAACCCCTTGCATACCAGAGGGGTTAGGAAAATATTTACAAAAGCTTGTTTAGCAGCATTGCAGCATTGATAATATGAGGAGCACATATTTTCACATATGTCTAATAAGTGCCCCGGCAATGCATGTTGGGACTGTATAAACACATACAGCGTATGTGACCGCGCACACACATGACTATCAGCATAAATAAATAATACATCATACATATAGCATACAGGAATATTTCACGGCTTCTGCTGCTTTGTCAAAGCCACTCAGGCTATAGGTAGTTATAAAATAGCAAATCACGATGGAATAAAATGTAAAAGCAGTGGAGATCAATAAGATCATTTGATAATATAAACTCATACACTGTATGTGACCGCGCACAAACATATCAGCATGCACAAATATTAAATCATACAGCAATGTACCTAGACTCACTAGTGTGCAAGTGGTAGTGGGTTGTGTAACTTACTCTCTCAGGCGGTGGCCGGCTCATCAGAATAAAACAGTGTGGAAAAAAAAAAGTAGTAGAATAGATTACTTACCCAATACCAAAAAGTAACGGTCCTCAGCGGGTGCGGCTCACTCCTTGGCTGCTTGACACTGATTGCGTTGGATCTTCCTTCCAGCAGCCTGGCTTCTCACAGTGCACTGTCCACGTGTCTCAGCTGAGGGCTCCAAGGTTCCCTCCAGCACTTCCGCACACTGCTCCGCATCGTCAGCAGTCACGTGACATGACTGACAAGACTGCTGCTGTTTGGCTCCCCAAGGCTGCTAGAAGAGCAGCCTCAAATGGGAGCATATGGGTTCAGCTTTTAGGCACCAGTGGGTGGCGCTGGCTCAGTTGTGGCTCAGGCAGGCATGTTGTGCAATGGATGGAGGACAGCGGACCAGCTCGCTGCCTACCTTCTATTACGCAACATGGATGATACCATGTATGCCGGACCAGGGGGGGGTGGAAAAAAAATAAACATTTTTTTTTTTTTATTTAAATAATAATAATTCTAAAAATAAATGTTTTTAGTCATTAGGACAGGTGAAGCACTGCCTCACCTGCCTCTAATGACTGCACGTCACTGATATACATAGTGAGTCTAGGCTAGCGACCTCTGATATATGATAAAATACTGTTAGATATACATAGTGAGTCTAGGCTAGCGGCCTCTGACATATGATAAAATACTGTTAGATATACATAGTGAGTCTAGGCTAGCGGCCTCTGACATATGATAAAATACTGTTAGATATACATAGTGAGTCTAGGCTAGCGGCCTCTGACATATGATAAAATACTGTTAGATATACATAGTGAGTCTAGGCTAGCGGCCTCTGATATATGATAAAATACTGTTAGATATACATAGTGAGCCTAGGCTAGCGGCCTTTGATATATGATAAAATACTGTTAGATATACATAGTGAGTCTAGGCTAGCGGCTTCTGATATATGATAAAATACTGCTAGATATACATAGTGAGTCTAGGCTAGCGGCCTCTGATATATGATAAAATACTGTTAGATATACATAGTGAGTCTAGGCTAGCGGCCTCTGACATATGATAAAATACTGTTAGATATACATAGTGAGTCTAGGCTAGCGGCCTCTGATATATGATAAAATACTGTTAGATATACATAGTGAGTCTAGGCTAGCGGCCTCTGACATATGATAAAATACTGTTAGATATACATAGTGAGTCTAGGCTAGCGGCCTCTGATATATGATAAAATACTGTTAGATATACATAGTGAGCCTAGGCTAGCGGCCTCTGATATATGATAAAATACTGTTAGATATACATAGTGAGTCTAGGCTAGCGGCTTCTGATATATGATAAAATACTGTTAGATATACATAGTGAGCCTAGGCTAGCGGCTTCTGATATATGATAAAATACTGTTAGTTATACATAGTGAGTCTAGGCTAGCGGCCTCTGATATATGATAAAATACTGTTAGATATACATAGTGAGTCTAGGCTAGCGGCCTCTGATACATGATAAAATACTGTTAGATATACATAGTGAGCCTAGGCTAGCGGCTTCTTATATATGATAAAATACTGTTAGATATACATAGTGAGCATAGGCTAGCGGCTTCTGATATATGATAAAATACTGTTAGATATACATAGCGAGTCTAGGCTAGCGGCCTCTGATACATGATAAAATACTGTTAGATATACACAGTGAGTCTAGGCTAGCGGCCTCTGATATATGATAAAATACTGTTAGATATACATAGTGAGTCTAGGCTAGCGGCTTCTGATATATGATAAAATACTGTTAGATATACATAGTGAGTCTAGGCTAGCGGCTTCTGATATATGATAAAATACTGTTAGATATACATAGTGAGTCTAGGCTAGCGGCTTCTGATATATGATAAAATACTGTTAGATATACATAGTGAGTCTAGGCTAGCGGCTTCTGAAATATGATAAAATACTGTTAGATATACACAGTGAGTCTAGGCTAGCGGCCTCTGATATATGATAAACTACTGTTAGATATACATAGTGAGTTTAGGCTAGCGGCCTCTGATATATGATAAAATACTGTTAGATATACATAGTGAGTCTAGGCTAGCGGCTTCTGATATATGATAAAATACTGTTAGATATACATAGTGAGTCTAGGCTAGCGACCTCTGATATATGATAAAATACTGTTAGATATACATAGTGAGTCTAGGCTAGCGGCCTCTGACATATGATAAAATACTGTTAGATATACATAGTGAGTCTAGGCTAGCGGCCTCTGACATATGATAAAATACTGTTAGATATACATAGTGAGCCTAGGCTAGCGGCCTTTGATATATGATAAAATACTGTTAGATATACATAGTGAGTCTAGGCTAGCGGCTTCTGATATATGATAAAATACTGCTAGATATACATAGTGAGTCTAGGCTAGCGGCCTCTGATATATGATAAAATACTGTTAGATATACATAGTGAGTCTAGGCTAGCGGCCTCTGACATATGATAAAATACTGTTAGATATACATAGTGAGTCTAGGCTAGCGGCCTCTGACATATGATAAAATACTGTTAGATATACATAGTGAGTCTAGGCTAGCGGCCTCTGACATATGATAAAATACTGTTAGATATACATAGTGAGTCTAGGCTAGCGGCCTCTGATATATGATAAAATACTGTTAGATATACATAGTGAGTCTAGGCTAGCGGCCTCTGATATATGATAAAATACTGTTAGATATACATAGTGAGTCTAGGCTAGCGGCTTCTGATATATGATAAAATACTGTTAGATATACATAGTGAGCCTAGGCTAGCGGCTTCTGATATATGATAAAATACTGTTAGATATACATAGTGAGTCTAGGCTAGCGGCCTCTGATATATGATAAAATACTGTTAGATATACATAGCGAGTCTAGGCTAGCGGCCTCTGATACATGATAAAATACTGTTAGATATACATAGTGAGCCTAGGCTAGCGGCTTCTTATATATGATAAAATACTGTTAGATATACATAGTGAGTATAGGCTAGCGGCTTCTGATATATGATAAAATACTGTTAGATATACATAGCGAGTCTAGGCTAGCGGCCTCTGATACATGATAAAATACTGTTAGATATACACAGTGAGTCTAGGCTAGCGGCCTCTGATATATGATAAAATACTGTTAGATATACATAGTGAGTCTAGGCTAGCGGCTTCTGATATATGATAAAATACTGTTAGATATACATAGTGAGTCTAGGCTAGCGGCTTCTGATATATGATAAAATACTGTTAGATATACATAGTGAGTCTAGGCTAGCGGCTTCTGATATATGATAAAATACTGTTAGATATACATAGTGAGTCTAGGCTAGCGGCTTCTGAAATATGATAAAATACTGTTAGATATACACAGTGAGTCTAGGCTAGCGGCCTCTGATATATGATAAACTACTGTTAGATATACATAGTGAGTTTAGGCTAGCGGCCTCTGATATATGATAAAATACTGTTAGATATACATAGTGAGTCTAGGCTAGCGGCTTCTGATATATGATAAAATACTGTTAGATATACATAGTGAGTCTAGGCTAGCGACCTCTGATATATGATAAAATACTGTTAGATATACATAGTGAGTCTAGGCTAGCGGCCTCTGACATATGATAAAATACTGTTAGATATACATAGTGAGTCTAGGCTAGCGGCCTCTGACATATGATAAAATACTGTTAGATATACATAGTGAGTCTAGGCTAGCGGCCTCTGACATATGATAAAATACTGTTAGATATACATAGTGAGTCTAGGCTAGCGGCCTCTGATATATGATAAAATATTGTTAGATATACATAGTGAGCCTAGGCTAGCGGCCTCTGATATATGATAAAATACTGTTAGATATACATAGTGAGTCTAGGCTAGCGGCTTCTGATATATGATAAAATACTGCTAGATATACATAGTGAGTCTAGGCTAGCGGCCTCTGATATATGATAAAATACTGTTAGATATACATAGTGAGTCTAGGCTAGCGGCCTCTGACATATGATAAAATACTGTTAGATATACATAGTGAGTCTAGGCTAGCGGCCTCTGACATATGATAAAATACTGTTAGATATACATAGTGAGTCTAGGCTAGCGGCCTCTGACATATGATAAAATACTGTTAGATATACATAGTGAGTCTAGGCTAGAGGCCTCTGATATATGATAAAATACTGTTAGATATACATAGTGAGCCTAGGCTAGCGGCCTCTGATATATGATAAAATACTGTTAGATATACATAGTGAGTCTAGGCTAGCGGCTTCTGATATATGATAAAATACTGCTAGATATACATAGTGAGTCTAGGCTAGCGGCTTCTGATATATGATAAAATACTGTTAGATATACATAGTGAGTCTAGGCTAGCGGCCTATGATAAATGATAAACTACTGTTAGATATACATAGTGAGTCTAGGCTAGCGGCCTCTGATATATGATAAACTACTGTTAGATATACATCGTGAGTTTAGGCTAGCGGCCTCTGATATATGATAAACTACTGTTAGATATACATAGTGAGTTTAGGCTAGCGGCCTCTGATATATGATAAAATACTGTTAGATATACATAGTGAGTCTAGGCTAGCAGCTTCTGATATATGATAAAATACTGTTAGATATACATAGTGAGTCTAGGCTAGCGGCCTCTGATAAATGATAAACTACTGTTAGATATACATAGTGAGTCTAGGCTAGCGGCCTCTGATATATGATAAACTACTGTTAGATATACATAGTGAGTTTAGGCTAGCGGCCTCTGATATATGATAAACTACTGTTAGATATACATAGTGAGTTTAGGCTAGCGGCCTCTGATATATGATAAAATACTGTTAGATATACATAGTGAGTCTAGGCTAGCGGCTTCTGATATATGATAAAATACTGTTAGATATACATAGTGAGTCTAGGCTAGCGGCCTCTGATATATGATAAAATACTGTTGGATATACATAGTGAGTCTAGGCTAGCGGCCTCTGACATATGATAAAATACTGTTAGATATACATAGTGAGTCCAGGCTAGCGGCCTCTGACATATGATAAAATACTGTTAGATATACATAGTGAGTTTAGGCTAGCGGCCTCTGATATATGATAAAATACTGTTAGATATACATAGTGAGTCTAGGCTAGCAGCTTCTGATATATGATAAAATACTGTTAGATATACATAGTGAGTCTAGGCTAGCGGCCTCTGATAAATGATAAACTACTGTTAGATATACATAGTGAGTCTAGGCTAGCGGCCTCTGATATATGATAAACTACTGTTAGATATACATCGTGAGTTTAGGCTAGCGGCCTCTGATATATGATAAACTACTGTTAGATATACATAGTGAGTTTAGGCTAGCGGCCTCTGATATATGATAAAATACTGTTAGATATACATAGTGAGTCTAGGCTAGCGGCTTCTGATATATGATAAAATACTGTTAGATATACATAGTGAGTCTAGGCTAGCGGCCTCTGATATATGATAAAATACTGTTAGATATACATAGTGAGTCTAGGCTAGCGGCCTCTGACATATGATAAAATACTGTTAGATATACATAGTGAGTCTAGGCTAGCGGCCTCTGACATATGATAAAATACTGTTAGATATACATAGTGAGTCTAGGCTAGCGGCCTCTGATATATGATAAAATACTGTTAGATATACATAGTGAGTCTAGGCTAGCGGCTTCTGACATATGATAAAATACTGTAAGATATACATAGTGAGTCTACGCTAGCGGCTTCTGATATATGATAAACTACTGTTAGATATACATAGTGAGTCTAGGCTAGCAGCTTCTGATATATGATAAAATACTGTTAGATATACATAGTGAGTCTAGGCTAGCGGCCTCTGACATATGATAAAATACTGTAAGATATACATAGTGAGTCTACGCTAGCGGCTTCTGATATATGATAAACTACTGTTAGATATACAAAGTGAGTCTAGGCTAGCAGCTTCTGATATATGATAAAATACTGTTAGATATACATAGTGAGTCTAGGCTAGCGGCCTCTGACATATGATAAAATACTGTTAGATATACATAGTGAGTCTAGGCTAGCGGCCTCTGACATATGATAAAATACTGTTAGATATACATAGTGAGTCTAGGCTAGCGGCCTCTGATAAATGATAAACTACTGTTAGATATACATAGTGAGTCTAGGCTAGCAGCTTCTGATATATGATAAAATACTGTTAGATATACATAGTGAGCCTAGGCTAGCGGCCTCTGACATATGATAAAATACTGTTAGATATACATAGTGAGTCTAGGCTAGCAGCTTCTGATATATGATAAAATACTGTTAGATATACATAGTGAGTCTAGGCTAGCGGCCTCTGACATATGATAAAATACTGTAAGATATACATAGTGAGTCTACGCTAGCGGCTTCTGATATATGATAAACTACTGTTAGATATACATAGTGAGTCTAGGCTAGCGGCCTCTGACATATGATAAAATACTGTTAGATATACATAGTGAGTCTAGGCTAGCGGCTTCTGATATATGATAAAATACTGTTAGATATACATAGTGAGTCTAGGCTAGCGGCCTCTGATATATGATAAAATACTGTTAGATATACATAGTGAGTCTAGGCTAGCGGCCTCTGACATATGATAAAATACTGTTAGATATACATAGTGAGTCTAGGCTAGCGGCCTCTGACATATGATAAAATACTGTTAGATATACATAGTGAGTCTAGGCTAGCGGCCTCTGACATATGATAAAATACTGTTAGATATACATAGTGAGTCTAGGCTAGCGGCCTCTGATATATGATAAAATACTGTTAGATATACATAGTGAGCCTAGGCTAGCGGCCTCTGATATATGATAAAATACTGTTAGATATACACAGTGAGTCTAGGCTAGCGGCCTCTGATATATGATAAAATACTGTTAGATATACATAGTGAGTCTAGGCTAGCGGCTTCTGATATATGATAAAATACTGTTAGATATACATAGTGAGCCTAGGCTAGCGGCCTCTGATACATGATAAAATATTGTTAGATATACATAGTGAGTCTAGGCTAGCGGCCTCTGACATATGATAAAATACTGTTAGATATACATAGCGAGCCTAGGCTAGCGGCTTCTGATATATGATAAAATACTGTTAGATATACATAGCGAGTCTAGGCTAGCGGCCTCTGATACATGATAAAATACTGTTAGATATACATAGTGAGTCTAGGCTAGCGGGCTTCTGATATATGATAAACTACTGTTAGATATACATAGTGAGTCTAGGCTAGCAGCTTCTGATATATGATAAAATACTGTTAGATATACATAGTGAGTCTAGGCTAGCGGCCTCTGACATATGATAAAATACTGTAAGATATACATAGTGAGTCTACGCTAGCGGCTTCTGAAATATGATAAACTACTGTTAGATATACATAGTGAGTCTAGGCTAGCGGCCTCTGACATATGATAAAATACTGTTAGATATACATAGTGAGTCTACGCTAGCGGCTTCTGATAAATGATAAAAACATAATTTATGCTTACCTGATAAATTCCTTTCTCCTGTAGTGTAGTCAGTCCACGGGTCATCCATTAGTTATGGGATATTAACTCCTCCCTAACAGGAAGTGCAAGAGAATCACCCAAGAATGAGCTGCTATATAGCTCCTCCCCTCTACGTCACACCCAGTCATTCGACCGAAAACCAAACGAGAAAGGAGAAACTATAGGGTGCAGTGGTGACTGGAGTATAATTTAAAATTTAGACCTGCCATAAAAAAACAGAGCGGGCCGTGGACTGACTACACTACAGGAGAAAGGAATTTATCAGGTAAGCATAAATTATGTTTTCTCCTGTTAAGTGTAGTCAGTCCACGGGTCATCCATTACTTATGGGATACCAATACCAAAGCTAAAGTACACGGATGACGGGAGGGACAGGCAGGATCTTTACATGGAAGGAACCACTGCCTGAAGAACCTTTCTCCCAAAAACAGCCTCCGAAGAAGCAAAAGTGTCAAATTTGTAAAATTTGGAAAAAGTGTGAAGTGAAGACCAAGTCGCAGTCTTGCAAATCTGTTCAACAGAGGCCTCATTTTTAAAGGCCCAAGTGGAAGCCACAGCTCTGGTAGAATGAGCTGTAATTCTTTCAGGAGGCTGCTGTCCAGCAGTCTCATAGGCTAAACGTATTATACTACGAAGCCAGAAGGAGAGAGAGGTAGCCGAAGCCTTTTGACCTCTCCTCTGTCCAGAATAGACGACAAACAGGGAAGAAGTTTGTCGAAAATCTTTAGTTGCCTGTAAATAAAATTTCAGGGCACGGACAACGTCCAGATTGTGCAGAAGTCGTTCCTTCTTTGAGGAAGGATTAGGGCACAATGAAGGAACAACAATCTCTTGATTGATATTCCTGTTAGTGACTACCTTAGGTAAGAACCCAGGTTTAGTACGCAGAACTACCTTGTCTGAATGGAAAATCAGATAAGGAGAATCACAATGTAAAGCAGATAACTCAGAGACTCTTCGAGCCGAGGAAATAGCCATTAACCCCTTAACGACTGAGGACGTGCAGGGTACGTCCTCAGAAAAAAGGCAGTTAATGCCTGAGAACGTACCCTGCACGTCCTCAGTGTGGAAAGCAGCTGGAAGCGATCCTGCTCGCTTCCAGCTGCTTTCCGGTTATTGCAGTGATGCCTCGATATGGAGGCATCCTGCAATAACCTTTCACGGCCATCCGATGCAGAGAGAGCCACTCTGTGGCCCTCTCTGCACCGGACATCGATGGCCGGTATCGTTGGTGGGTGGGAGCCGGTATGGGAGGTGGGTGGCGGCCATCGATGGCCCTGGTCATGTGGAGGGGGGCGGGATCGTGGGCGGGGGAGTCCGGGGGCGCGCGCGGGGCGTGCGCACGTGCACGAGGGGGGGGGGGGCGGGCGCTTGCACGGGGAGGGAGCGGGTGGGAACCGCTACACTACGGAAAAAATGTGTCCCCAAAACACAAAGTGGAACAAAATTTAAATAAATAAAAAATCCCTTGTGTGATTTAGGTGGTGGGGGGGTGGGGGGCGATTGAGCTACACTACAGAAATTTAAAAAAAAAAAAAAATAAACATTTGATTGTTCAAAATGGGTACTGGCAGACAGCTGCCAGTACCCAAGATGGCCCCCAATAAGGCTGAGAGGGAGGCGTAGAGAGCTGTTTTGGGGGGGATCAGGGAGGTTGGGGGTTAAGGGGGGGATCCTAAACACAGCATATGTAAATATGCTTTTTTTTTTTTTTTCTTTAAAAAAAAAAAAAACTTTTATTTTAGTACTGGCAGACTTTCTGCCAGTACTTAAGATGGCGGGGACAATTGTGGGGTGGGGGAGAGAAGGGAGCTGTTTGGGAGGGATCAGGGGGTGGGATGTGTCAGGTGGGAGGTTGATCTCTACACTAAAGCTAAAATTAACCCTGCAAGCTCCCTACAAACTACCTAATTAACCCCTTCACTGCTAGCCATAATACACGTGTGATGCGCAGCAGCATTTAGCGACTTTCTAATTACCATAAAGCAACGCCAAAGTCATATATGTCTGCTATTTCTGAACAAAGGGCATCCCAGAGAAGCATTTACAACCATTTGTGCCATAATTGCACAAGCTGTTTGTAAATAATTTCAGTGAGAAACCTAAAATTGTGAAAAAATTAACATTTTTTTTAACTTTGATCGCATTTGGCGGTGAAATGGTGGCATGAAATATACCAAAATGGGCCTAGATCAATACTTGGGGTTGTCTACTACACTACACTAAAGCTAAAATTAACCCTAGAAGCTCCCTACATGCTCCCTAATTAACCCCTTCAATGCTGGGCATAATACACGTATTGTGCGCAGTGGCATTTAGCAGCCTTCTAATTACCAAAAAGCAAAGCCAAAGCCATATATGTCTGCTATTTCTGAACAAAGGGGATCCCAGAGAAGCATTTACAACCATTTATTCTATAATTGCATAAGTTGTTTGTAAATAATTTCAGTGAGAAACCTAAAGTTTGTGAAAAAATTTGTGAAAAAGTGAACAATTTTTTTTATTTGATCGCATTTGGCGGTGAAATAGTGGCATGAAATATACCAAAATGGGCCTAGATCAATACTTTGGGATGTCTTCTAAAAAAAAATATATACATGTCAATAGATATTCAGGGATTCCTGAAAGATATTAGTGTCCCAATGTAACTAGCGCTAATTTTGAAAAAAAGTGGTTTGGAAATAGCAAAGTGCTACTTGTATTTATGGCCCTATAACTTGCAAAAAAAGCAAAGAAGATGTAAACATTGGGTGTTTCTAAACTCAGGACAAAATTTAGAAACTATTTAGCATGGGTGTTTATTGGTGGTTGTAGATGTGTAACAGATTTTGGGGGTCAAAGTTAGAAAAAGTGTGTTTTTTTCCATTTTTCCTTCATATTTTATAATGTTTTTTATAGTAAATTATAAGATATGATGAAAATAATGGTATCTTTTGAAAGTCCATTTAATGGCGAGAAAAACGGTATATAATATGTGTGGGTACAGTAAATGAGTAAGAGGAAAATTACAGCTAAACACAAACACCGCAAAAATGTAAAAATAGCCTTGGTCCCAAACGGACAGAAAATGGAAAAGTGCTGCGGTCATTAAGGGGTTAAAAACAGAACTTTCCAAGATAACAGCTTGATATCAATGGAATGAAGGGGTTCAAACGGAACACCCTGTAAAACGTTAAGAACTAAGTTTAAGCTCCATGGTGGAGCAACAGTTTTAAACACAGGCTTAATTCTGGCCAAAGCCTGACAAAAAGCCTGAACGTCTGGAACTTCTGACAGACGTTTGTGTAAAAGGATGGACAAAGCTGAGATCTGTCCCTTTAACGAACTAGCGGATAAACCCTTTTCTAAACCTTCTTGTAGAAAAAACAATATCCTAGGAATCCTAACCTTACTCCATGAGTAACTCTTGGATTCGCACCAATGCAAGTATTTGCGCCATATTTTATGGTAAATTTTCCTGGTAACAGGCTTCCTAGCCTGTATTAAGGTATCAATCACTGACTCCGAGAATCCACGCTTTGATAGAATCAAGCGTTCAATCTCCATGCAGTCAGCCTCAGAGAAATTAGATTTGGATGTTTGAAAGGACCCTGCACCAGAAGGTCCTGTCTCAGAGGTAGAGACCATGGTGGACAGGACGACATGTCCACTAGATCTGCAAACCAGGTCCTGCGTGGCCACGCAGGCGCTATTAGAATCACCGATGCTCTCTCCTGTTTGATCCTGGCAATCAATCGAGGAAGCATCGGGAAGGGTGGAAACACATAAGCCATGTTGAAGACCCAAGGTGCTGTCAGAGCATCTATCAGAACCGCTCCCGGGTCTCTGGACCTGGATCCGTAATAAGGAAGTTTGGCGTTCTGGCGAGACGCCATGAGATCCAGATCTGGTTTGCCCCAACGCCGAAGTATTTGGGCAAAGACCTCCGGATGAAGTTCCCACTCCCCCGGATGAAAAGTCTGGCGACTTAGATAATCCGCTTCCCAGTTCTCCACGCCTGGGATGTGGATCGCTGATAGGTGGCAAGAGTGAGACTCTGCCCAGAGAATTATCTTTGAGACTTCCATCATTGCTAGGGAACTCCTTGTCCCTCCCTGATGGTTGATGTAAGCCACAGTCGTGATGTTGTCCGACTGAAACCTGATGAACCTCAGAGTTGCTAACTGAGGCCAAGCCAGAAGGGCATTGAAAACTGCTCTTAATTCCAGAATATTTATGGGAAGGAGACTCTCCTCCTGAGTCCAAGATCCCTGAGTCTTCAGGGAATTCCAGACAGCGCCCCAACCTATCAGGCTGGCGTCTGTTGTTACAATCGTCCAATCTGGCCTGCTGAAGGGCATCCCCTTGGATAGATGTGGCCGAGAGAGCCACCATAGAAGAGAATTTCTGGTCTCTTGATCCAGATTCAGCATAGGGGACAAATCTGAGTAATCCCCATTCCACTGACTTAGCATGCACAATTGCAGTGGTCTGAGATGCAGGCGTGCAAAGGGTACTATGTCCATTGCCGCTACCATTAAGCCGATTACCTCCATGCATTGAGCCACTGACGGGTGTGGAATGGAATGAAGGACCCGGCAAGCATTTAGAAGTTTTGTTAACCTGACCTCTGTCAGATAAATCTTCATTTCTACAGAATCTATAAGAGTCCCTAAGAAGGGAACTCTTGTGAGTGGCAATAGAGAACTATTTTCTTCGTTCACTTTCCACCCATGTGACCTTAGAAAAGCCAGTACTAACTCTGTATGAGACTTGGCAGTTTGGAAACTTGGCGCTTGTATCAGAATGTCGTCTAGGTACGGAGCTACCGATATTCCTCGCGGTCTTAGTACCGCCAGAAGAGAACCCAGAACCTTTGTAAAGATTCTTGGAGCAGTAGCTAACTCGAAGGGAAGAGCTACAAACTGGTAATGCCTGTCTAGGAAGGCAAACCTTAGATACCGGTAATGATCTTTGTGAATCGGTATGTGAAGGTAGGCATCCTTTAAATCCACTGTGGTCATGTACTGACCCCTTTGGATCATGGGTAAGATTGTCCGAATAGTTTCCATTTTGAACGATGGAACTCTTAGGAATTTGTTTAGGATCTTTAAATCCAATATTGGTCTGAAGGTTCCTTCTTTCTTGGGAACCACAAACAGATTTGAGTAAAACCCTTGTCCGTGTTCCGAAAGCGGAACCGGTTGGATCACTCCCATTAGTAAAATATCTTGTACACAGCGTAGAAACGCCTCTTTCTTTATCTGTTTTGTTGACAACCTTGAAAGCTGAAGTCTCCCTTTTGGAGGAGAAGCTTTGAAGTCCAGAAGATATCCCTGAGATATGATCTCCAACGCCCAGGGATCCTGGACATCTCTTGCCCAAGCCTGGGCGAAGAGAGAAAGTCTGCCCCCTACTAGATCCGTTTCCGGATTGGGGGCCCTCACTTCATGCTGTCTTAGGGGCAGCAGCAGGTTTTCTGGCCTGCTTGCCCTTGTTCCAGGTCTGGTTAGGTTTCCAGCCTTGTCTGTAGCGAGCAACAGTTCCTTCCTGTTTTGGAGCAGAGGAAGTTGATGCTGCTCCTGCCTTGAAGTTACGAAAGGCACGAAAATTAGACTGTCTAGCCCTTGGTTTGGCTCTGTCTTGAGGCAGGGCATGGCCCTTACCTCCCGTAATGTCAGCGATAATTTCTTTCAAACCGGGCCCGAATAATGTCTGCCCCTTGAAAGGTATGTTAAGCAATTTAGATTTAGAAGTCACATCAGCTGACCAGGATTTTAACCACAGCGCTCTGCGCGCCTGAATGGCGAATCCGGAATTCTTAGCCGTAAGTTTGGTTAAATGTACTACGGCATCATAAATAAATGAATTAGCTAGCTTAAGGGCTTTAAGCTTGTGTGTAATCTCATCCAATGGAGCTGTGTCAAGGGTCTCTTCCAGAGACTCAAACCAGAATGCCGCCGCAGCCGTGACAGGCGCAATGCATGCAAGGGGTTGCAATATAAAACCTTGTTGAACAAACATTTTCTTAAGGTAACCCTCTAACTTTTTATCCATTGGATCTGAAAAGGCACAGCTATCCTCCACCGGGATAGTGGTACGCTTAGCTAAAGTAGAAACTGCTCCCTCCACCTTAGGGACCGTTTGCCATAAGTCCCGTGTGGTGGCGTCTATTGGAAACATTTTTCTGAATATAGGAGGGGGTGAGAAAGGCACACCGGGTCTATCCCACTCCTTGTTAAAAATTTCAGTAAGTCTCTTAGGTATAGGAAAAACGTCAGTACACGTCGGTACCGCAAAATATTTATCCAACCTACATATTTTCTCTGGGATTGCAACCGTGTTACAATCATTCAGAGCCGCTAACACCTCCCCTAGTAATACACGGAGGTTCTCAAGCTTAAATTTAAAATTTGAAATGTCTGAATCCAGTTTGTTTGGATCAGATCCGTCACCCACAGAATGAAGCTCTCCGTCTTCATGTTCTGCAAATTGTGACGCAGTATCAGACATGGCCCTAACATTATCAGCGCACTCTGTTCTCACCCCAGAGTGGTCTCGTTTACCCCTAAGTTCTGGCAATTTAGATAAAACTTCAGTCATAACATTAGCCATGTCTTGTAAAGTGATTTGTAATGGCCGCCCTGATGTACTTGGCGTTACAATATCACGCACCTCCTGAGCGGGAGATGCAGGTACTGACACGTGAGGCAAGTTAGTCGGCATAACTTCCCCCTCGTTGTCTGGTGAATTTTTCTTAACATGTACAGATTGGCTTTTATTTAAAGTAGCATCAATGCAATTAGTACATAAATTTCTATTGGGCTCCACATTGGCCTTTGAACATATTGCACAAAGAGATTCCTCTGTGTCAGACATGTTTAAACAAACTAGCAATTATACTAGCAAGCTTGGAAAATACTTTTCAAATGAATTTACAAGCAATATAAAAAACGTTACTGTGCCTTTAAGAAGCACACAAAAAAACTGTCACATTGAGATAACAATGAACCGGTTTAGTTATAGCAATCAATTTTTCACATGAAATGCATTAATTTAGCAAAGGATTGCACCCATTAGCAAATGGATTATTAACCCCTTAATACCAAAAAACGAATAACAAATAAAATAAATACGTTTTTATCACAGTCAAAGCACAGTCTCACAGGTCTGCTGTGAGTGATTACCTCCCTCAAACTAGTTTTGGAGACCCCTGAGCTCTGTAGAGACGTCCTGGATCATGCAGGGAGAATAAGGAAGACTGTGACTGAATTTTTAATGCGTAGTAAAAGCACCAAAATAGGCCCCTCCCACTCATAATACAGCAGTGGGGAAGCTCAGTAAACTGATTTTATGCAAAATAAACGACAGCCAAGTGGAAAATAATGCCCATAAATTTTTCACCAAGTACCTCAGAGAGAAAAACGATTAACCTGCCAGTAAACGTATTAAATACATGAAATAATAATAAAAGCCTGTTGCTAGTCGCTATCACTGCAGAAAGGCTATAAGTTATATGTATACCGTATTTTCTTAGTGAAGTGCCATTCCCCAGAAATACTTTAGTGCCAACATACATACATAACAGCCTGATACCAGTTGCTACTACTGCATTTAAGGCTGTACTTACATTATATTGGTATTAGCAGTATTTTCTCAGTCAATTCCATTCCTTAGAAAATAATATACTGCAACATACCTCTTTGCAGGTGAACCCTGCCCGCTGTCCCCTGTTCTGAAGTTACCTCGCTCCTCAGAATGGCCGAGAACAGTAAATGGATCTTAGTTACGTCCGCTAAGATCATACACAAACTCAGGTAGATTCTTCTTCTAATACTGCCTGAGAAGAAACAACACACTCCGGTACTGTTTAAAACAACAAACTTTTGATTGAAGAAATAAAAACTAAATTTAATAACCACACTCCTCTCACACATCCTATCTATTAGTTAGGTGCAAGAGAATGACTGGGTGTGACGTAGAGGGGAGGAGCTATATAGCAGCTCTGCTTGGGTGATCCTCTTGCACTTCCTGTTAGGGAGGAGTTAATATCCCATAAGTAATGGATGACCCGTGGACTGACTACACTTAACAGGAGAAATACTGTTAGATATACATAGTGAGTCTAGGCTAGCGGCCTCTGATATATGATAAACTACTGTTAGATATACATAGTGAGTTTAGGCTAGCGGCCTCTGATATATGATAAACTACTGTTAGATATACATAGTGAGTTTAGGCTAGCGGCCTCTGATATATGATAAAATACTGTTAGATATACATAGTGAGTCTAGGCTAGCGGCTTCTGATATATGATAAAATACTGTTAGATATACATAGTGAGTCTAAGCTAGCGGCCTCTGATATATGATAAAATACTGTTAGATATACATAGTGAGTCTAGGCTAGCGGCCTCTGACATATGATAAAATACTGTTAGATATACATAGTGAGTCTAGGCTAGCGGCCTCTGACATATGATAAAATACTGTTAGATATACATAGTGAGTCTAGGCTAGCGGCCTCTGACATATGATAAAATACTGTTAGATATACATAGTGAGTCTAGGCTAGCGGCCTCTGATATATGATAAAATACTGTTAGATATACATAGTGAGCCTAGGCTAGCGGCCTCTGATATATGATAAAATACTGTTAGATATACATAGTGAGTCTAGGCTAGCGGCCTCTGATTTATGATAAAATACTGTTAGATATACATAGCGAGCCTAGGCTAGCGGCTTCTGATATATGATAAAATACTGTTAGATATACATAGCGAGTCTAGGCTAGCGGCCTCTGATACATGATAAAATACTGTTAGATATACATAGTGAGTCTAGGCTAGCGGCCTCTGATATATGATAAAATACTGTTAGATATACATAGTGAGTCTAGGCTAGCGGCTTCTGATATATGATAAAATACTGTTAGATATACATAGAGAGTCTAGGCTAGCGGCCTCTGATATATGATAAAATACTGTTAGATATACATAGTGAGTCTAGGCTAGCGGCCTCTGACATATGATAAAATACTGCTAGATATACATAGTGAGCCTAGGCTAGCGGCCTCTGATATATGATAAAATACTGTTAGATATACATAGTGAGTCTAGGCTAGCGGCCTCTGACATATGATAAAATACTGTTAGATATACATAGTGAGCCTAGGCTAGCGGCTTCTGATATATGATAAAATACTGTTAGATATACATAGTGAGTCTAGGTTAGCAGCTTCTGATATATGATAAAATACTGTTAGATATACATAGTGAGTCTAGGTTAGCGGCCTCTGATATATGATAAAATACTGTTAGATATACATAGTGAGTCTAGGCTAGCGGCTTCTGATATATGATAAAATACTGTTAGATATACATAGTGAGTCTAGGCTAGCGGCCTCTGATATATGATAAAATACTGTTAGATATACATAGTGAGTCTAGGCTAGCGGCCTCTGATATATGATAAAATCCTGTTAGATATACACAGTGAGTCTAGGCTAGCGGCCTCTGATATATGATAAAATACTGTTAGATATACATAGTGAGTCTAGGCTAGCGGCTTCTTATATATGATAAAATACTGTTAGATATACATAGTGAGTCTAGGTTAGCAGCTTCTGATATATGATAAAATACTGTTAGATATACATAGTGAGTCTAGGCTAGCGGCTTCTTATATATGATAAAATACTGTTAGATATACATAGTGAGTCTAGGCTAGCGGCTTCTGATATATGATAAAATACTGTTAGATATACATAGTGAGTCTAGGCTAGCGGCTTCTGATATATGATAAAATACTGTTAGATATACATAGTGAGTCTAGGTTAGCAGCTTCTGATATATGATAAAATACTGTTAGATATACATAGTGAGTCTAGGCTAGCGGCTTCTTATATATGATAAAATAATGTTAGATATACATAGTGAGTCTAGGCTAGTGGCCTCTGACATATGATAAAATACTGTTAGATATACATAGCGAGTCTAGGCTAGCGGCCTCTGATATATGATAAAATACTGTTAGATATACATAGTGAGTCTAGGCTAGCGGCCACTGATATATGATAAACTACTGTTAGATATACCTAGTGAGTCTAGGCTAGTGGCCTCTGATATATGATAAAATACTGTAAGATATACATAGTGAGTCTAGGCTAGCGGCCTCTGATATATGATAAAATACAGTAAGATATACATAGTGAGTCTAGGCTAGCGGCCTCTGATATATGATAAAAACATAATTTATGCTTACCTGATAAATTTATTTCTCTTGTAGTGTATACAGTCCACGGATCATCCATTACTTGTGGGATATTCTCCTTCCCAACAGGAAGTTGCAAGAGGATCACCCACAGCAGAGCTGTTATATAGCTCCTCCCCTCACTGCCATATCCAGTCATTCGACCGAAACAAGCCGAGAAAAGGAGAAACCATAGGGTGCAGTGGTGACTGTAGTTTAATTAAAATTTAGACCTGCCTGAAAAGGACAGGGCGGGCCGTGGACTGGATACACTACAAGAGAAATAAATTTATCAGGTAAGCATAAATGATGTTTTCTCTTGTTAAGTGTATCCAGTCCACGGATCATCCATTACTTGTGGGATACCAATACCAAAGCTAAAGTACACGGATGATGGGAGGGACAAGGCAGGAACTTAAACGGAAGGAACCACTGCCTGGAGAACCTTTCTCCCAAAAACAGCCTCCAAAGAAGCAAAAGTATCAAATTTGGAAATTTGGAAAAAGTATGAAGGGAAGACCAAGTTGCAGCCTTGCAAATCTGTTCAACAGAGGCCTCATTTTTAAAGGCCCAGGTGGAAGCCACAGCTCTAGTAGAATGAGCTGCAATCCATTCAGGAGGCTGCTGTCCAGCAGTCTCATAGGCTAAACGGATTATACTCTGAAGCCAAAAAGAAAGAGAGGTTGCCGAGGCCTTCTGACCTGTTAGATGTTTGGCGAAAATCTTTAGTAGCCTGTAAGTAAAACTTCAAGGCACGGACTACGTCTAGATTATGCAAAAGACGTTCCTTCTTTGAAGAAGGATTAGGACAAAATGATGGAACAACAATCTCTTGATTGATATTCTTGTTAGAAACCACCTTAGGTAAAAACCCAGGTTTTGTACGCAGAACAACTTCATCTGAATGAAAGATCAGATAAGGAGAATCACAATGTAAGGCAGATAACTCTGAGACTCTTCGAGCCGAGGAAATAGCCATCAGAAAAAGAACTTTCCATGAAAGAAGTTTGATATCAATAGAATGAAGGGGTTCAAACGGAACCCCTTGAAGAACTTTAAACACAGGCTTAATTCTAACTAAAGCCTGACAAAATGCCTGAACGTCTGGAACTTCTGCCAGACGCTTGTGTAAAAGAATAGACAGAGCAGAAATCTGTCCCTTTAAAGAACTAGCTGATAATCCTTTGTTCAAACCCTCTTGGAGGAAGGACAATATCCTAGGAATCCTAACCCTACTCCATGAGTAATTCTTGGATTCACACCAATGAAGATATTTACGCCATATCTTGTGGTAAATTTTCCCGGTGACAGGCTTTTGTGCCTGTATTAAGGTATCAATTACTGACTCGGAGAAGCCACGCTTTGATAGGATCAAGCGTTCAATCTCCATGCAGTCAGTCTCAGAGAAAGTAGATTCGGATGATTGAAAGGACCTTGTATTAGAAGGTCTTGTCTCAGAGGCAGAGTCCATGGTGGAAAGGATGACATGTCCACTAGGTCTGCATACCAGGTCCTGCGTGGCCACGCAGGCGCTATCAATATCCCTGATGCTCTTTCCTGTTTGATTTTGGCAATCAGACGAGGGAGCAGAGGAAACGGTGGAAACACATAAGCCAGGTTGAAGAACCAAGGCGCTGCTAGAGCATCTATCAGTGCCGCTTCTGGGTCCCTGGACCTGGATCCGTAACAAGGAAGCTTGGCATTCTGGCGAGACGCCATGAGATCCAATTCTGGTTTGCCCCAACGGAGAACCAATTGAGCAAACACCTCCGGATGGAGTTCCCATTCCCCCGGATGCAAAGTCTGACGACTTAGAAAATCCGCCTCCCAGTTCTCTACACCTGGGATATGGATCGCTGACAGGTGGCAAGACTGAGTCTCTGCCCAGCGAATTATCTTGGAGACTTCTGACATCGCTAGGGAACTCCTGGTTCCCCCTTGATGGTTGATGTAAGCCACAGTCTTGATGTTGTCCGACTGAAATCTGATGAACCTCAGTGTTGCTAGCTGAGGCCAAGCCAGAAGAGCATTGAATATTGCTCTTAACTCCAGAATATTTATTGGGAGGAGTTTCTCCTCCTGAGTCCATGAACCCTGAGCCTTCAGGGAGTTCCAGACTGCACCCCAAACTAGAAGGCTGGCATCTGTTGTTACAATTATCCAATCTTGTCTGCGAAAGGTCATACCCTTGGACAGATGGGCCCGAGATAACCACCAGAGAAGAGAATCTCTGGTTTCCTGATCCAGATTTAGTAGAGGGGACAAATCTGTGTAATCCCCATTCCACTGACTGAGCATGCATAATTGCAGCGGTCTGAGATGCAGGCGCGCGAATGGCACTATGTCCATCGCCGCTACCATTACTTCCATGCACTGAGCCACCGTGGGGCGCGGAATGGAGTGAAGAACACGGCAAGCATTTAGAAGTTTTGATAACCTGGACTCCGTCAGGTAAATTTTCATTTCTACAGAATCTATTAGAGTCCCTAGGAAGGAAACCCTCGTGAGAGGAGATAGAGAACTCTTTTCTTCGTTCACTTTCAACCCATGCGACCTCAGGAATGCCAGAACTATCTCTGTATGAGATTTGGCAATTTGAAAGCTTGACGCCTGTATCAGGATATCGCCCAGGTAAGGAGCCACCGCTATGCCTCGCGGTCTTAGGACCGCCAGAAGTGAGCCCAGAACCTTTGTAAATATTCTTGGGGCTGTAGCCAACCCGAATGGAAGAGCTACAAATTTGTAATGCCTGTCTAGAAAGGCAAACCTCAGGAACTGATGATGATTCTTGTGAATCGTAATGTGAAGGTAGGCATCCTTTAAGTCCACTGTGGTCATGTACTTACCCTATTGGATCATGGGTAAAATGGTTCGAATAGTTTCCATCTTGAATGATGGAACTCTGAGGAATTTGTTTAGGATCTTTAAATCCAAAATTGGTCTGAAGGTTCCCTCTTTTTTGGGAACCACAAACATATTTGAATAAAACCCCTGTCCTTGTTCCGTCCGCGGAACTGGATGGATCACTCCCATTACAAGGAGATCTTGTACGCAGCTTAGGAATGCCTCTTTCTTTATCTGGTTTGCAGATAATCTTGAAAGGTGAAATCTCCCTTGTGGAGGAGAAGCTTTGAAGTCCAGAAGCTATCCCTGAGATATGATCTCCAACGCCCAGGGATCCTGAACATCTCTTGCCCACGCCTGGGCGAAGAGAGAGAGAGTCTGCCCCCTACTAGATACGTTGTCGGATAGGGGGCCGCTCCTTCATGCTGTCTTAGAGGCAGCAGCAGGCTTTCTGGCCTGCTTGCCCTTGTTCCAGGACTGGTTAGGTTTCCAGGCCTGCTTGGATTGAGCAAAAGTTCCCTCTTGTTTTGAAGCAGAGGAAGTTGATGCTGCACCTGCCTTGAAATTTCGAAAGGCACGAAAATAGACTGTTTGGCCCTTGATTTGGCCCTGTCCTGAGGAAGGGTATGACCCTTACCTCCAGTAATGTCAGCAATAATTTCTTTCAAACCAGGCCCTTGAAAGGAATGTTAAGTAAGTTAGACTTTGAAGTCAAATCAGCTGACCAGGATTTGAGCCATAGCGCCCTACGCGCCTGGATGGCGAATCCGGAATTCTTAGCCGTTAGTTTAGTCAAATGAACAATGGCATCAGAAACAAATGAGTTAGCTAGCTTAAGAGTTCTAAGCTTGTCAACAATTTCAGTCAATGGAGCTGTATGGATGGCCTCTTCCAGGGCCTCAAACCAGAATGCCGCCGCAGCAGTGACAGGCGCAATGCATGCAAGGGGCTGTAAAACAAAACCTTGTTGAATAAACATTTTCTTAAGGTAACCCTCTAATTTTTTATCCATTGGATCTGAAAAAGCACAACTGTCCTCAACCGGGATAATGGTACGCTTTGCTAAAGTAGAAACTGCTCCCTCCACATTAGGGACAGTCTGCCATAAGTCTCGTGTAGTGGCATCTATTGGAAACATTTTTCTAAATATAGGAGGTGGGGAAAAGGGCACACCGGGCCTATCCCACTCCTTACTAATAATTTCTGTAAGCCTTTTAGGTATTGGAAAAACATCAGTACTCACCGGCACTGCATAGTATTTATCCAGCCTACACAATTTCTCTGGCACTGCAATTGTGTCACAGTCATTCAGAGCAGCTAATACCTCCCCAAGCAATACACGGAGGTTCTCAAGCTTAAATTTAAAATTAGAAATCTCTGAATCAGGTCTCCCCGATTCAGAGACGTCACCCACAGACTGAAGCTCTCCGTCCTCAGGTTCTGCATATTGTGACGCAGTATCAGACATGGCTCTTACAGCATCTACGCGCTCTGTATCTCGTCTAACCCCAGAGCTATCGCGCTTGCCTCTCAATTCAGGCAATCTGGATAATACCTCTGACAGGATATTATTCATGATTGCAGCCATGTCCTGCAAAGTAATCGCTATGGGCGTCCCTGATGTACTTGGCGCCATATTAGCGTGCGTCCCTTGAGCGGGAGGCGAAGGGTCCGACACGTGGGGAGAGTTAGTCGGCATAACTTCCCCCTCGACAGACCCCTCTGGTGACAATTCTTTTATAGATAAAGACTGATCTTTACTGTTTAAGGTGAAATCAATACATTTAGTACACATTCTCCTATGGGGCTCCACCATGGCTTTTAAACATAATGAACAAGTATCCTCTGTTTCAGACATGTTTGTACAGACTAGCAATTAGACTAGCAAGCTTGGAAAACACTTTAAAGCAAGTTAACAAGCAATATAAAAGACGTTACTGTGCCTTTAAGAGAAACACATTTTGACAAAATTTGAAATAACAGTGAAAAAAGGCAGTTACACTAACAAAATTTTTACAGTGTATGTAACAAGTCAGCAGAGCATTGCACCCACTTGCAAATGGATTATTAACCCCTTAATAACAAAAACAGAATAATAAATGACAAAAACGTTTTTTAAACACAGTCACAACAACTGCCACAGTCTACTGTGATTGTTACCCTCCTCAAACACGACTTTGAAGCCTTTTGAGCCCTTCAGAGATGTCCTGTATCATGCAGAGGGAAGCTGAATGTCTCTGTCAGTATTTTTAGCTGCACAGAAAAGCACTAAAATAGGCCCTTCCCACTCATATTGCAACAGTGGAAAGCTTCAGGAAACTGTTTCTAGGACAAAAACCAAGCCAGCCATGTGGAAAAAAACTTGACCCCAATAAGTTTTGTCACCAAACATATATAAAAACGATTAACATGCCAGCAAACGTTTTATATTACACTTTTATAAGAGTATGTATCTCTGTTAAGAAGCCTGATACCAGTCGCTATCACTGCATTTAAGGCTTAACTTACATTAATCCGGTATCAGCAGCATTTTTCTAGCAAATTCCATCCCTAGAAATATACTAACTGCACATACCTTATTACAGGAAAACCTGCACGCCATTCCCCCTCTGAAGTTACCACACTCCTCAGAATATGTGAGAACGGCAGTGGATCTTAGTTACTTCTGCTAAGATCATAGAAATCACAGGCAGATTCTTCTTCTAATGCTGCCTGAGATGAAACAGTACACTCCGGTACCATTTAAAAATAACAAACTTTTGATTGAAGTTAAAAAACTAACTATAATACACCACTCTCCTCTTACTACGTCCATCTTTGTTGAGAGTTGCAAGAGAATGACTGGATATGGCAGTGAGGGGAGGAGCTATATAGCAGCTCTGCTGTGGGTGATCCTCTTGCAACTTCCTGTTGGGAAGGAGAATATCCCACAAGTAATGGATGATCCGTGGACTGGATACACTTAACAAGAGAAATACTGTTAGATATACATAGTGAGCCTAGGCTAGCGGCTTCTTATATATGATAAAATACTGTTAGATATACATAGTGAGTCTAGGCTAGCGGCCTCTGATATATGATAAAATACTGTTAGATATGCATAGTGAGTCTAGGCTAGCGGCCTCTGATATATGATAAAATACTGTTAGATATACATAGTGAGTCTAGGCTAGCGGCCTCTGATATATGATAAAATACTGTTAGATATACATAGTGAGTCTAGGCTAGCGGCCTCTGATATATGATAAAATACTGTTAGATATACATAGTGAGCCTAGGCTAGCGGCTTCTGATATATGATAAAATACTGTTAGATATACATAGTGAGCCTAGGCTAGCAGCTTCTGATATATGATAAAATACTGTTAGATATACATAGTGAGTCTAGGCTAGCGGCTTCTGATATATGATAAAATACTGTTAGATATACATAGTGAGTCTAGGCTAGCGGCTTCTGATATATGATAAAATACTGTTAGATATACATATATATATATATATATATATATATATATATATATATATATATATGTGTGTGTTTTGTTAGCATTTGTACAGGAGAACACAAATCTAATATCACATTTAGCTGTTTGTCATGTAATGTAGCTCTTGCATTGAAGCAGCTATATTGTACTTTTGTACTCATCAATGTATTGATATGGTACCAAACTGATGCTAAAGAGGATTACTGCATATAATAATGACAAGTTTTCAAGAAGCATAACACACCAATATATATTTAATGCATTCTGATGTACAAGGAAGAGTTTTGAATGTCTTGTAAAACTGTCCGTAGTAGGGTAGGTTTACTGCATGGATTAATGATACTATCTAATATGGGCAACTGATATACAAATCAACTCATTTAAACCTATTTCCCAGTGAGCATGAATGCCCTGTTTAAAAAACAAACACCTACATTATTCATGTCCTTAAAGGGATATATAAGTGCATTAAGAAAATGTCCAAATGTGTTAGGGCATTTTATGATTGCACTATTGCTTGTATTTAAACACAGCAAATAGGTTAAATACATAGTTAAAGGGACAGTCTAGTATAAATTAAACTTTCATTATTCAGATAGGAGATGTAATTTTAATCAACTTTCCAATTTACTTTTATCATCAAATTTGCTTTTTTCTCTTGGTATTCTTAGTTTAAACTAAACCTAGGTAGGCTCATATGCTAATTTCTAAGCCTGTGAGGGCTGCCTCTTATCACATGCTTTTTAAATCTCTTTTTCAACACAAAGAGCAGAAAGTACACGTGGGCTATATAGATAACACTGTGTTCAGGCACAGGGGGTTATTTAAGATCTAGCACAAAACAATGCTAAATGTAAGACAATAGATAATAAACAGTCACAGTCATGTGATCAGGGGGCTGGAAGAAGGTTCCTACATACAAGGTAATCACAGAGGTAAAAAGTACATTAATATAACTGTGTTGGTTATGCAAAACTGGGGAATGGGTAATAAAGGGATTATCTATCTTTTAAAACAATAACAATTCTATGGTAGACTGACCCTTTAAGGTCAGCTCCAGAGCAAACATGCATTATTGGGAACAAGCTGAATACACTGGGTGAGCCAATGACAAGAGGCATATATGTGCAGCCACCAATCAGTAGCTTGATCCCAATAGTGAATTAGTGCTCCTGGGCCTACCCAGGTATGCAGTTTAACAAAGAATGCCAAGAGAACAAAATACATTTAATAATAAAAGTGATTTGAAAAGCATGTTAAAATTGCATCTGAATAATAAAAATGTATTTCTTACTTTCAAGTGGAAAAACCACCATCCAAACATATTAGGCAGCCATTGATATCATATTAATTATAAGCCAAATGTTACTTTTGCTTGGCCGTGTAGTTTTGTGACCACAAGGATTTTCACTTTTATGTCCATTTAAAGAAGATAAAGTTTCAGACAGGGAATTTTTCATTTAAAATAATTAAAAAGGTATCACAAATGATAAGAAATGTTCTCATTATATGAAATACTACTTCTAATGCCATTGGCAGACTGTGAGCATTATGCAGTGAAGCATTGTGGGTCACGTTTTTGTGAGCACTGGGCATCTACTACAAGATCAAGCTCTCTGTTCACATTGGTGAATATATATATAGTAAATATTTGTCAGTCACATAAAGAATTAGTGAAAGGTTCATGATTCAGATAGAGCATCCAATTATAAAACAACTTTCCATGTGTTTTCTATTATCAAATGTGCTTCTTTCTATTGGTATCCTTTGTTGAAAAGTATATAGGCTAAGGAGCAGCATCCAGTCATTGGTTTACCAGATGTGTTTAGCTAACTCCCAGTAAAGAATTGCTGCTCCTTCAACAAAAATTACCAAGGGAATTAAGCAAATTTGATAATAGCGAAGTAAAAAAGTCTATGCTCTGTCTGAATCAGGAAAGAATTTGGGTTTCATGTTCTTTTAATGAGATACAAAGTTCCCAAGGTAGGAATTGCTTTAAAAACAATCCCTGAGGCGCTTCGTAATACCTTATAGAATTACGCCAGGCCAGAGAGCTTTGGAGAAGGTCACGCATCTGCTGTAGTAGCTGGAACCCATTTTAGTTGTGTACAGGGCCGGATTTACATCTCAGGTGGCTGTAGGCACAAAAAAATGAGGACTTTTTTTTATTATTATTTAGGACAACTAAAAATAAATATTAGATGTAAATTTACATTTTCCCTTTTATGGAGATACACAAATACACACACCAATTGCAATATTTGTTGTAATGGAAGCTACACCAAAAATCAATATTCACTTGACTCAAATGGCCATACAATTTCTATTATGTATAACAAAAACAAATCATGTTAAACTTTTAATGCAAAATATTCTAAAGAAAACCCTATTTAAAGGGACATAAAATGTGACAGTTTGCTGGGCATTTTATTATTGCACTAGTGCTTGCACAGAAGTGAGTTAGCCTCTTGCAAAAGAGTTAAACACATAGTCAATGTCAGTTCTGAGACAGCAATACACATCTGTGCAGACTCAGATGGGCTCATAGGACATGTTTATTGGCAATCCATTAGTGTATTGCTTTTCTGGAGATGACTTTGACTATGTGCTTAACATTTTGTTGGAGTTAAACACAGTTTTGTGTAAACAATAGCAATATTAAATCTAGCAGCATGCAAGCTCATCACCATCAACAACCTGTGCAGCCAGTGGAAGAAAATATAAAATTTAGGTATTTTTTTCCACTACATGAAAAGAATCTTGTAAACTCTGATATGTTTGGTACAAATACACACAGATGTTACATTTATTTTGTTCTGAAATATAAATATCATATGATGTTGCTCTCAAAGGAAAACATGGAATGTTGTAGATTATATGTAATCTAGGGGTCAACAAATGTGTTTAAAATTAGAACTTAGAAATTCAATTTACCACAATACAAAAATACCACACTTACTTGATAAAAGAACAGATTAACAATTTTTAATGTGATGTGTGTGTATGTGTATATATATATATATATATATATATATATATATATATATATATATATATATATATATATATATACACACATACATATACATACATACAAACAAATATGCCATGTGAGTGGTTTACACACATACACATTTTACAGCCTTACAGTCTACAAACTTTGTTGTCAAAGTGCCCTAAAGGCTGTAAATTACAATTGGCAGCTTGTAATAAAGAGCAGAGCAGCTAGTCCCACATAACCTCCACACCTCCAAGGCCTTTATAGAACAAAAATATTCATCCTGAAGCAGAATTTAAACTCCTGGGTATAAAAAAGGAATACAGCACATAACAAGTGAATACACTGCAACCCTTTCTGGTAGCCAAGGGGTTAAAGTGCTCTGCTTGTTATGTTTTCATTCTAGGCAGCATTAGAAGCCTTGTACAGTCCTAACCTGTTCTGAAGCTTTCATTCCTCAACAAAAAGTTTCTGCACCACATCAGCATGGAGCCTGGCTGTGTGAGGCAACAGAAGTACATAAAATAAAAGTGAAACTAAACATGCCTGGCGAAAATGGGAGGGGTTTAGTTTTAATCTTTGCCCCTCTCTCCTTCATGGCTCCCTCAACTGCTGTAACATATTCCCAATGAAACACTCGACTTTGTAGGCACCTGGCAGCACAATTCTTACTAAAATAAATGCCCTCATAAAAAAAAAAATTTTTTAATTACTGACAGGCAGGCGCCCCTCACTGCAAGGCGCCTGTAGGCACATGCCTACTGTGCCTAATGGGAAATCCGGCCCTGATTGTGTAGCAGCCCCTAAAAAGAATCCGTTGGTTACAGCAGCGTGGGCTCACGTAAAGTGAGTCAAATGAAGCTTTCTATATCACATACACATGAGGCTAACTGACTATGTGGTCACATACTGTGCTGGAATTATAAGCTGAGACCAGTAGAACACATTTATCTCCCATACGTTTAGCTTAGAACCTGTGGTCACCCATCCCTGTCTCATAGCTGCACAATGTAAGCTCAAGATATAGCAGCAAATGATTTATAGCAGAACTCTCACTTAACTCAATACTATCAAAGCCATTTTGCAAAATGCTGTAGAAAAGGTGATTTTCACACTTTATCTTGCTGTGTGCATCTCTCTTGCAAGTATTGCTTTTTGTATACCAGGAGAACAATTGTCATTGTATTTAAATACCCAAATATTTGTATAAAATACAATGTTAAAAACCATGCATCTAGTAGGTCACTATTGAGGCGGTGACAGATAATATGCATGTAAGTCACTCTCCGTGCTCACTTGCTCTACTGTGTTGTGTTTAGTTTATGTGCCAGTGATTCCACCTTCACTCCTCAATTACTCTTAAAGAGACACAAAACCCAATTTCTTTTCTTTCATGATCCAGACAGAGCAACAATTTTAAGCAACTTTCATAATTTACTCCTATTATCCATTTTCCTTCGTTCTAGTCTATCTTTATTTGAAAAAGCAGAAATGTAAGTTTAGGAGCCAGCCCATTTTGGTTCAGCACCTGGGATAGTGCTTGCTGATTGGTGGCTACATTTATCCACCAATCAGCAAGTGCTACCCAGGTGTTGAACCAAAAATGGGCCTTTACCTTGCTGCTTTCCAATTAAAGATAGCAAGAGAAAAATGTATAATAGGACTAAATTAGAAAGTTAAAATTGCTGCTCTATCTGAATCATGAAAGAAAAAAAATAGGTTTTGTGTCCATTTAAAAGGCCAGATATTAAAGGGACATATAAGTCATATTTAAACATCCATGGTTCAGAGACAGAATACAAATAAAACTATATAAATTCTATCTGAATCATGAAAAACTTAATAGTGCAGAATTATATAACAACAACTTAGCGCTAACTTTATACCTGCAAGTATTTCAGAGAAAAATTCCTACGAAAATTACTTTTACAGTACGCGCCATTTAATTCAATGTAGCTCGCTCCTGCTATCAGACCAGAGCGAGCTACATTGAGTTTAATGGCGTGATCGGGCCGGCTGTGAATAGACAGCGTGCCCGATGCACTTAGGGAAAACAAACAGACCGGCTCAGCAGAGCCAGGAGCGGCGTACTGTAAAAGTAATTTTTGGAGGAATTTTTCTCTGAAATTCTTGCAGGTATAAAGTTAGCGCTAAGCTGATGTTATTTAACATTATCCATCTATAACATTATTTTGTGGGTTTACTGGCCCTTTAAAGTAAAAATGAAACTTTCATGGTTTAGATGGAGCGTACAGTTTTAGCTAGCTGGTGATTGGTGTCTACACAATTTCTCTCTTGTCATTGGCTAACAAGATGTGTTCAGCTAGGTCCCTTTAATGCATTGCTGTTCTGGTGCTAACTTTACCTATGTCCCTTTAAACAATGGCAATAGAGTAAAGACACAGGATTGAACGTGCTGTAAGCTTTAGCCAAGTGCTAATATTAATATTCCCCAAACAATATCATATCCAACAGAAACCTGAAAATGATTTAATGCCTTATTCAGTGTATGTGAGTAACTATTCTACAAAATCACAATATCCCTCCCAATTCCTACAACTGGCAGCCACGACCGTACCCCAGCTGCTGCCCTCTTCCTCACCACAAATCACTTTATTTAGAGAGAAAATTCATAGTGAAACCCCTAATCACACAAAACTGACCACAATGTTACAATGAAATTGTCTGGGAAACTAACAAGTTCTGTGTCATTCTATGCAATGGGCCATTAATGATTTCTTAGTAAAGGCCCATTTTTTACTCCAATACAACACAGTTATGGAAAATGACTCTTTAAAAGGACACTTATTTTGTATGCTTGATCTGAAAGAGAGTATTTAATATGCATTAAAAAGACAGTAATTACAGGACATTTCTGTTATGTTGAAAAAAAATATCAGCCAATTCTAAAAAAATTTAAAACAAATTAACATCTTGTTTGATGCAAATGGTTTTCAAACTCCAGTCACCACTTGCCGATGAGGAGCTGATAAGGGTTTGAAGACAACATAGTTGGTCAAGGTTATTATGTTGGTTTTGCAGTTCTTATTAGTTAACGCTAATTAGGGATAAATATGTAGCACCGTTAGCCTTGAGAAGTCAGTAGGTGCATTTCAGTTCCAAGATAAATAATTTTTCCAGAGTTAAATTACATGAAATGGGGACAAAATAAATAATGGAAGTGTATTGCAGCTTTGTTTTATTACACATAACTAAACCTTTTATTTTGTAATTAATCTCATGGTTTTTAGTGTCCTTTTCACAGCTTTTTCTTCTCACGCTTCTGGTATCTTCTACCTAACCAACACTAGAGCCTGGGGGTTCTCCCTATTAGCCAAGAGCAATTAATATCTGTAAGTATGCAAACATGCACTCCCTTCTAGGTTAAAGGGACATAATACTCATATGCTAAATCACTTGAAACTGATGCAGTATAACTGTAAAAAGCATCTGAGCATCTCTATGTAAAAAGGGGAGATATTTTACCTTAAAAAAAACCAGTTATACTTCAGATGCAAATTGAAAGAAAAAAAAAGCGCATCAGCAGTGCGGAGGTCATGCGTTGGTTTGGTGTGATCTCGTGAGATTTCATAGTAAACTTTCTTAAACTGAATAAGTTTCTCGCTATCAATCAACCTATCTATCTATATATATATATATATATTCAACTGTGTTTAGCTAGCTCCTAGTAATGTATTTCAGCTTATTCAACAAAGGATACAAAGAGAATGAAGCAAATTAGAAAACAGAAGTAAATTGGAAAGTTGTATAAAATTAGTTTAATAAGTTAGTATACTGATTTATATTGCAACTTGTTTTACCAATATACTGTGATCACACCCTGAACAACACATGCAATAATTAGCGGCAGCTAGCTGGATTCCCTAATGTATAAAAAGCCCAAGGTCTTGTAACTTTGTAGTAAATACAGATTCCCCACCCACCTAATACTGTAAATCGACTACATGGAGAGCATATTAGGTGTTTTTGTAAGGTCTCACTACACACAAAACCACTTCCCTATAGTGCGTCAGTAATAAGCTGCTTTATATACTATAGAGTGGCTGCTCCCCTGTTCATTCATATAGGGAACATCATTTCCAATTGATCATCTCAGTTTTAGTTGGGCCTTTACTAAAGGGCCATGAAACTCAAAATTTTCCTTTTGTGATTCAAATAGAACATACAATTTTAAACAACTTTTCAATTTACTTCTATGATCAATTTTGCTTCATTCTCTTGGTATCCTTTATTGAAGGAGCATCAATGCACTACTGGGAACTAGCTGGACACATTGGTAAGCCAATAAAAAAGGCAGATATGTGCAGCCACCAATCAGCAGCTTGCCCCCAGCTCCTGAATCTAACTAGCCATGTTTTTCAACAAAGGATATAAAGAAACCTTAGCAAATTAGATAAATCAAAGTAAATTGGAAAGTTATTTAAAATTGTATCCTCTATCTGAATCATGAAATAAAATGTTTGCTTTTTATGTCCCTTTAATACTATCAGACAGATTTTTTTTTATATACTAATCAGCAAATATTATGGGCAAATATGCACATTTCACTTGTAATAGAATATAATGTGTAAATAAATTATCTAGACACATTCTCATGAAGTTTACCACATACTTTTCACATAATTCCTTTGACAAATAATTTAGTATTTTCCCACCACTGCTGTTACATCTAAAACTAAACCAGAAGAGTTAGAATCCCAATTCTACCTGAATCTACAAGAAGTGGTGAGAGAAAACCTTACATTAGTTTTGCGACAAGAATCATTAATATATTGTTTATTCAGGATAAAAATACTTATTATAAGACTAGTGGGAAAGCCTGCCCAGAGGGCGGGCTATTGTGGTGACGGAACCACCCTGCCATTCTCGGAATCCACCTAAATGCAGCTTACGCTGCATCCAGGTGGATTCCGAAAATGGCAGGGTGGTGAAAGAATCCACCTGGATGAAAAGCAGGGTGGTGAAAGAATCCACCTGGATGAAAAGCAGGGTGGTGAAATAATCCATCCAGGTGGATTCTTTCACCACCCCTTTAGCTCTCCCCCCCCCCTCTCTTTTGCGCTCTCTCCCCCCTCTCTTTTGCTCTCTCTCCCCCTTCTCTTTTGATCTCTCTCCCCCCTCTCTTTAGCACTTTCTCCCCCCTCTCTTTTGCTCGCCCTTTCTCCTCTCTTTTGCTCTCCCTTTCCCCTCTCTTTTGCTCTCCTCTCACTTTAGCTCTCCCTCTCCCCTCTCTTTTGCTCTCCTCTCACTTTAGCTCTCCCTCTCCCCTCACTTTTGCTCTCCATCTTCCCTCACTTTTGCTTTCCCTCTCCCCTCTTTTGCTCTCCCTCTACCCTCTTTTGCTCTCCCTCTCCCATCTCATTTGCGCTCCCTCTCACCTCTCATTTGCTCTCCCTCTCCCCTTTCATTTGCGCTCCCTCTCACCTCTGAGTCTATGTGTTGTAAATAAAATAAAAAAATTGAACTACAGAAAAAAATAAAAATTATCAAGAATAAAAAAATAAAACTTAATCCCTATGAAAATACCCCCCCCCCCAAATAAAAACACCCCCTAATCTAATGCTAAACTACCAATAGCCCATAAAGGGTTATTTGTAGGGCATTTCCCTAAGTTAAACAGCTCTTTTGCAGTTACCAAAAACTGAACTATCCATTGTCCAGAAAAGGGCATTTGTATGGGCATTGCCCTTAAAAGGGCATTCAGCTCTTTTGCTGCCCATCCCTAATCTAAAAAAAAATATAATAATTAAAAAAAAAAACCCTGTCTAACCTCCAAAAATTAAAAAATGAAACCTAAGTTTAAATTAAGCTAAAATTACAGGGGAAAAAAATCTAATATTACAGAAAATAAAAAAACAAATTACCAAAGTTTACAAAATTAAACCTAATCCCTATGAAAATAAAAAAGCCCCCCCAAAATAAAAACACCCCCTAAGCTAAGAATAAACTGCCAGTAGCCCTTAAAAGGGCTATTTGCAGGGCATTGCCCCAAGATAAACAGCTCTTTAGCAGAAAAAAGTCCCCCCTAACAGTAAACCCCCCACACACCAAACTCCCCAAAATAAAAGAACCTAACACTAAAAACCCTAAACTACCCATTGCCCTGAAAAGGGCATTTAGCTCTTTTACTGCCCATCCCTAATCTAAATAAAACAACCCCCCAAAAAAAACCTTAAAAGTCTAACCCCCAGGTTGGTACTCACCGTTCCTGAAGTCCGACGGAGAAGGTCCTGTTCCATAGGGATTAGGTTTAATTTTGCAAATTTTGGTAATTTGTTTTTTTTATTTTCTGTAATGTTAACCTTTGTTATTTTTTGTAATCTTAGCTTCTTTTTTTTTTGTATTTAGTATTTTTTAGTTTAGTTAATTTGTGTTAATTTAGGGGGTGTTAGGTTAGGGAGTGTTAGGTTAGGGGGCTTAGTAATTTAATTAGTTTATTGCGATGTGGGGGTTTTGTGGTTTAGGGGTTAATAGAGTAATTAGGTTTAATGCGATGTGGGGGTTTTGTGGTTTAGGGGTTAATAGAGTAATTAGGTTTATTGCGATGTGGGGGTTTTGTGGTTTAGGGGTTAATAGAGTAATTAGGTTTATTGCGATGTGGGGGTTTTGCGGTTTAGGGGTTAATAGAGTAATTAGGTTTATTGCGATGTGGGGGTTTTTCCGGTTTAGGGGTTAATAGGGTAATTAGGTTTATTGCGATGTGGGTGGTTGACGGTTAAGGGGTTAATTACTTTATTATTTTGCAATGTGTGGGTTTGCGGTGTATGTGTTAATACTTTGTGTGGGAGGTTCGTTTTTTGATTTTTTTTGTTATACTTTGCTGCGGGCAGTGTTTTATTTTTTGAATGCTTCGTTTGCTTTCGCTGCATCCAGGTGAATTCTTTTGGCTGCGCGCGCAGTACAGTATAGATATATAATCCCAGCCTGTTACTGTGCAGCAGCCATTATGAAGTAACCAGATCAACACCAAACACATGCTCAAAGCTGGTTGGCTAATATCCTCTGTGCATCGAGTGTACTTGTCAGCCTATGCCTACCTGGTGTTTGCGTGTGATGTTGATTAAAGGGATAGTAGTCCCTTTAATCAACAGTCCAAATTAAACTTTTATGATTCAGATAGGGCATGTCATTTTAAACAACCTTCCAATTTACTTTTATCATCAAATTTGCTTTGTTCTCCTGGTATTTTTAGTTGAAAGCTAAACCTAGGTAGGCTCATATGCTAATTTCTAAGCCCTTGAAGGCTGCCTCTTATGTGAATGCATTTAACAGTTTTTCACAACTAGAGGGCATTAGTTCATGTGTTTCATATAGATAACACTTTACTTAAAGGGACACTGAACACAAAAAAAATATTTTATGATTTAGATAGAGCATGAAATTTTAAGCAACTTTCTAATTTACTCCTATTATAAAATTTTCTTTATTCTCTTGGTATTTTTATTTGATATGCAAGAATGTAAGTTTAGATGCCGGCCCATTTTTGGTGAACAACCTGGGTTGTCCTTGCTGATTGGTGGATAAATTCATCCACCAATAAAAAAGTACTGGCCAGAGTTCTGAGCCAAAAAAAAACTTGGATGCTTTCTTTTTCAAATAAAGATAGCAAGAGAACGAAGAAAAACTGATAATAGGAGTAAATTAGAAAGTTGCTTAAAATTGCATGCTCTATCTGAATCATGAAAGAAAATAATTTGGGTTCAGTGTCCCTTTAATTGTTTGACCGTAAAAAATTTAGTTATTTAAAGGGACAGTCAAGTCCAAAAATAACTCATGATTTAAATAGAAAATGTAATTT
This sequence comes from Bombina bombina, assembly GCF_027579735.1. Classification (NCBI taxonomy): domain Eukaryota; kingdom Metazoa; phylum Chordata; class Amphibia; order Anura; family Bombinatoridae; genus Bombina; species Bombina bombina. Next base: position 53,309,883 of record NC_069504.1, on the reverse strand, counting down.
TAAACAGCTTTCCAATTTACTTTTATCACCAATTTTGCTTTGTTCTCTTGGTATTCTTAGTTGAAAGGTAAACCTAGGTGGTTCATATGCTAATTTCTTAGATCTTGAAGACTGCCTCTAATCTGAATGCATTTTGACAACTAGAGGGCATTAGTTCATGTGTTTCATATAGATAACATTGAGCTCATGCACATGAAGTTACTGTGGAGTGAGCACTGATTGGCTAAAATGCAAGTCTGTCAAAAGAACTGCAATAAGGGGGCAGTTTGAAGAAGCTTAGATACAAGGTAAACACAGAGGTAAAAAGTATATTAATATAACAGTGTTGGTTATGCAAACCTGGGGAATGGGTAATAAATCTTTTTTTTTTTTAAACAACAAAAATTCTGTTGTTGACTGTCCCTTTAAGTCAGCACTAATTGCCTGAAATGCAAGTCTTTCAAAAGATCTGAGATAAGGAGGCAGTCAGCAGAAGCTTAGATAAAAGGTAATTACAGAGGTAAAAAGTATATTTCTATAATAGTGTTGGTTATGCAAAACTGGGGTATGGTAAATAAAGGGATTATCTATCTTTTTAAACAATGCCATTTTTGGTGTTTATCCCTTTAAATGTTAAAAAAGGCAAAAGCAGTTTTTTTTTTAAACACACTTTGCATTGATAACATAGTAGAGAAACACCTGTCCTAGACATATAATAAATGATGTAAGTCTACCTCATAGACACAGATTGGCCAATCACATATAAAGCAGACTGGACAGAGCGCACATGAAAAAGCCAAACACAACTTAACAGATCTGATTGGTCTAGGAAAGAAGAGGAAACAACAACTCACCTAGGAATTTATAGACGTGAAATGAAACCTTAACCTGTCAGTCAGTTGGTTGTTGATTCGGAACAGTCTTGGCATCCAAATGAATTTCTGTCACACCACTGAACAAGGCACAACAAATTTTTGGAGACAGGAAGCCAAGGTTTCCAAAACGTTAACCATAGCTATTAAAGTGTTAGGACAAAACTCTCCTGACTCCTGTAAAATGGGTAACTGGTACCTACCAGCCATCGCTCTCATCTAAGCATTTAGCATTATAACCTCAGGCAGGATGGCAAAGGGCCTTGTGAGTAGGTTGTCCCACGTTTTATTGAGTGAAAAACAGGTATACAAAGGAGATGGAGGCACACAGCTGTAACCCTCCTACAGTAATTTGCATTATTTACATAACTCCAAAACTAAAGCTGTCTTGTATGTAGTATGGTTACTATATCTAAAAAACAGAATTTATGCTTACCTAATACATTACTTTCTCTTGTGGTGTATCCAGTCCACGGGTTCATCCTTTCTTGTGGGATATTCTCCTTCCTAACAGGAAGTGGCAAAGAGAGCACACAGCAGAGCTGTCCATATAGCTCCCCCTCTAGCTCCACCCCCCAGTCATTCGACCGAAGGTTAGGAAGAAAAAGGAGAAACCATAGGGTGCAGTGGTGACTGTAGTTTAGACTAAAAATCTACCCGACTAATAGCCAGGGTCGGCCGTGGACTGGATACACCACAAGAGAAAGTAATTTATCAGGTAAGCATAAATTCTGTTTTCTCTTGTAAGGTGCATCCAGTCCACGGGTTCATCCTTTACTTGTGGGATACCAATACCAAAGCTTTAGGACACGGATGAAGGGAGGGAACAAGACAGGTACCTTAAACGGAAGGCACCACTGCTTGTAAAACCTTTCTCCCAAAAATAGCCTCAGAAGAAGCAAAAGTATCGAATTTGTAAAATTTGGAAAAAGTATGCAGCGAAGACCAAGTCGCGGCCTTACAAATCTGTTCAACAGAAGCCTCATTTTTAAAAGCCCATGTGGAAGCCACTGCTCTGGTAGAATGAGCAGTAATTGTTTCAGGAGGCTGCTGGCCAGCAGTCTCATAGGCCAGACGGATGATGCTTTTCAGCCAAAAGGAAAGAGAGGTAGCAGTTGCCTTCTGACCTCTCCTCTTACCAGAATAGATAACAAACAATGAAGTTGTTTGTCTGAAATCCTTAGTTGCTTTTAAATAGAACTTTAAAGCACGAACCACATCAAGATTGTGTAACGGACGTTCCTTCTTCGAAGAAGGATTAGGACACAGAGAAGGAAAAACAATTTCCTGGTTAATATTCTTATTAGACACAACCTTAAGAAGAAAACCAGGTTTGGTACGCAAAACTACCTTATCTGCATGGAACACCAAGTAAGGTGAGTCACACTGTAAAGCAGATAACTCTGAAACTCTTCGAGCAGAGGAGATAGCTACCAAAAACAAAACTTTCCAAGATAAAAGCTTAATATCTATGGAATGTAAAGGTTCAAACGGAACCCCTTGCCGAACTGAAAGAACTAAATTCAGACTCAATGGCGGAGCCACAGGTCTATAAACAGGCTTGATTCTGACTAAAGCCTGAGTAAACGCTTGGACGTCTGGTACCTCCGCCAGACGTTTGTGTAAAAGAATAGACAAAGCAGATATCTGTCCTTTTAACGAACTAGCTGACAATCCTTTCTCCAATCCATCTTGGAGAAAAGACAATATCCTGGGAATCCTAATCTTACTCCATGAGTAGCCCTTGGATTCGCACCAACAAAGATATTTTCGCCAAATCTTATGGTAGATTTTCCTGGTGACAGGCTTTCTAGCCTGAATCAGGGTATCGATAACCGACTCAGAGAAACCACGCTTAGATAGAATTAGGCGTTCAATCTCCAAGCAGTCAGACGCAGAGAAAACATAATTTATGCTTACCTGATAAATGTATTTCTCTTGTAGTGTATCCAGTCCTAGGATCATCCATTACTTGTGGGATATTCTCCTTCCCAACAGGAAGTCGCAAGAGGATCACCCACAGCAGAGCTGCTATATAGCTCCTCCCCTCACTGCCATATCCAGTCATTCGACCGAAACAAGCCGAGAAAGGAGAAACCATAGGGTGCAGTGGTGACTGTAGTTTAATTAAAATTTAGACCTGCCTGAAAAGGACAGGGCGGGCCGTGGACTGGATACACTACAAGAGAAATAAATTTATCAGGTAAGCATAAATTATGTTTTCTCTTGTTAAGTGTATCCAGTCCACGGATCATCCATTACTTGTGGGATACCAATACCAAAGCTAAAGTACACGGATGATGGGAGGGACAAGGCAGGAACTTAAACGGAAGGAACCACTGCCTGTAGAACCTTTCTCCCAAAAACAGCCTCCGAAGTAGCAAAAGTAGCAAATTTGTAAAATTTGGAAAAAGTATGAAGGGAAGACCAAGTTGCATTGTTGCAAATCTGTTCAACAGAGGCCTCATTTTTAAAGGCCCAGGTGGAAGCCACAGCTCTAGTAGAATGAGCTGTAATCCTTTCAGGAGGCTGCTGTCCAGCAGTCTCATAGGCTAAACGGATTATACTCCGAAGCCAAAAAGAAAGAGAGGTTGCAGAGGCCTTCTGACCTCTCCTCTGTCCAGAGTAAACAACAAACAGGTTAGATGTTTGGCGAAAATCTTTAGTAGCCTGTAAGTAAAACTTCAAGGCACGGACTACGTATAGATTATGCAAAAGACGTTCCTTCTTTGAAGAAGGATTAGGATATAATGATGGAACAACAATCTCTTGATTGATATTCTTGTTAGAAACCACCTTAGGTAAAATCCCAGGTTTTGTACGCAGATCAACTTTATCTGAATGAAAGATCAGATAAGGAGAATCACAATGTAAGGCAGATAACTCCGAGACTCTTCGAGCCGAGGAAATAGCCATCAGAAAAAGAACTTTCCATGAAAGAAGTTTGATATCAATAGAATGAAGGGGTTCAAACGGAACCCTTTGAAGAACTTTAAGAACCAAGTTTAAGCTCCATGGAGGAGCAACAGGTTTAAACACAGGCTTAATTCTAACTAAAGCCTGACAAAATGCCTGAACGTCTGGAACTTCTGCCAGACGCTTGTGTAAAAGAATAGACAGAGCAGAAATCTGTCCCTTTAAAGAACTAGCTGATAATCCTTTGTCCAAACCCTCTTGGAGGAAGGACAATATCCTAGGAATCCTAACCCTACTAAATGAGTAATTCTTGGATTCACACCAATGAAGATATTTACGCCATATCTTGTGGAAAATTTTCCTGGTGACAGACTTTCGTGCCTGTATTAAGGTATAAATTACTGACTCGGAGAAACCACGCTTTGATAGGATCAAGCGTTCAATCTCCATGCAGTTAGTCTCAGAGAAAGTAGATTCGGATGATTGAAAGGACCTTGTATTAGAAGGTCTTGTTTCAGAGTCCATGGTGGAAAGGATGACATGTCCACTAGGTCTGCATACCAGGTCCTGCGTGGCCACGCAGGCGCTATCAATATCACCGATGCTCTTTCCTGTTTGATTTTGGCAATCAGACGAGGGAGCAGAGGAAACGGTGGAAACACATAAGCCAGGTTGAAGAACCAAGGCGCTGCTAGAGCATCTATCAGTGCCGCTTCTGGGTCCCTGGACCTGGATCCGTAACAAGGAAGCTTGGCGTTCTGGCGAGACGCCATGAGATCCAATTCTGGTTTGCCCCAACGGAGAACCAATTGAGCAAACACCTCTGGATGGAGTTCCCATTCCCCCGGATGAAAATTCTGACGACTTAGAAAATCCGCCTCCCAGTTCTCTACACCTGGGATATGGATCGCTGACAGGTGGCAAGAGTGAGTCTCTGCCCAGCGAATTATCTTGGAGACTTCTGACATCGCTAGGGAACTCCTGGTTCCCCCTTGATGGTTGATGTAAGCCACAGTCGTGATGTTGTCCGACTGAAATCTGATGAACCCCAGTGTTGCTAGCTGAGGCCAAGCCAGAAGAGCATTGAATATTGCTCTTAACTCCAGAATATTTATTGGGAGGAGTGTCTCCTCCTGAGTCCATGAACCCTGAGCCTTCAGGGAGTTCCAGACTGCACCCCAACCTAGAAGTCTGGCATCTGTTGTTTGGCCTTTGATTTGGCCCTGTCCTGAGGAAGGGTATGACCCTTACCTCCAGTAATGTCAGCAATAATTTCTTTCAAACCAGGCCCGAATAAGGTCTGCCCCTTGAAAGGAATGTTGAGTAATTTAGACTTTGAAGTCACATCAGCTGACCAGGATTTGAGCCATAGCGCCCTACGTGCCTGGATGGCGAATCCGGAATTCTTAGCCGTTAGTTTAGTCAAATGAACAATGGCATCAGAAACAAATGAGTTAGCTAGCTTAAGAGTTCTAAGCTTGTCAACAATTTCAGTCAATGGAGCTGTCTGGATGGCCTCTTCCAGGGCCTCAAACCAGAATGCTGCCGCAGCAGTGACAGGCGCAAAGCATGCAAGGGGCTGTAAAATAAAACCTTGTTGAATAAACATTTTCTTAAGGTAACCCTCTAATTTTTTATCCATTGGATCTGAAAAGGCACAATTGTCCTCAACCGGGATAGTGGTACGCTTTGCTAAAGTAGAAACTGCTCCCTCCACCTTAGGGACAGTCTGCCATAAGTCCCGTGTAGTGGCATCTATTGGAAACATTTTTCTAAATATAGGAGGTGGGGAAAAGGGCACACCGGGCCTATCCCACTCCTTACTAATAATTTCTGTAAGCCTTTTAAGTATTGGAAAAACATCAGTACTCACCGGCACTGCATAGTATTTATCCAGCCTACACAATTTCTCTGGGACTGCAATTGTGTCACAGTCATTCAGAGCAGCTAATACCTCCCCAAGCAATACACGGAGGTTCTCAAGCTTAAATTTAAAATTAGAAATCTCTGAATCAGGTCTCCCCGATTAAGAGACGTCACCCACAGACTGAAGCTCTCCGTCCTCAGGTTCTGCATATTGTGACGCAGTATCAGACATGGCTCTTACTGCATCTACGCGCTCTGTATCTCGTCTAACCCCAGAGCTATCGCACTTGCCTCTCAATTCAGGCAATCTGGATAATACCTCTGACAGGGTATTATGCATGATTGCAGCCATGTCCTGCAAAGTAATCGCTATGGGCGTCCCTGATGTACTTGGCGCCATATTAGCGTGCGTCCCTTGAGTGGGAGGAGAAGGGTCCGACACGTGGGGAGAGTTAGTGGGAATAACTTCCCCCTCGACAGACCCCTCTGGTGACAATTCTTTTATAGATAAAGACTGATCTTTACTGTTTAAGGTGAAATCAATACATTTAGTAGAGTCAGCAGAGCATTGCACCCACTTGCAAATGGATGATTAATCCCCTTAATAACAAAAGCAGAATAATAAATGACAAAAACGTTTTTTAAACACAGTCACAACAACTGCCACAGTCTACTGTGATTGTTACCCTCCTCAAACACGACTTTGAAGCCTTTTGAGCCCTTCAGAGATGTCCTGGATCATGCAGGAAGAAGCTGAATGTCTCTGTCAGTATTTTTATCTGCACAGAAAAGCACTAAAATAGGCCCTTCCCACTCATATTGCAACAGTGGAAAGCCTCAGGAACTGTTTCTAGGCAAAAATCAAACCAGCCATGTGGAAAAAAACTAGGCCCCAATAAGTTTTGTCACCAAACATATATAAAAACGATTAAACATGCCAGCAAACGTTTTATATTACACTTTTATAAGAGTATGTATCTCTATTAATAAGCCTGATACCAGTTTCTATCACTGCATTTAAGGCTTTACTTACATTAATCCGGTATCAGCAGCATTTTCTAGCAAATTACATCCCTAGAAAAATATTAACTGCACATACCTTATTGCAGGAAAACCTGCACGCCATTCTCTCTCTGAAGTTACCTCACTCCTCAGAATACGTGAGAACAGCAATGGATCTTAGTTACTTCTGCTAAGATCATAGAAATCACAGGCAGATTCTTCTTCTAATGCTGCCTGAGATGAAACAGTACACTCCGGTACCATTTAAAAATAACAAACTTTTGATTGAAGTTAAAAAACTAACTATAATACACCACTCTTCTCTTACTACGTCCATCTTTGTTGAGAGTTGCAAGAGAATGACTGGATATGGCAGTGAGGGGAGGAGCTATATAGCAGCTCTGCTGTGGGTGATCCTCTTACAACTTCCTGTTGGGAAGGAGAATATGCCACAAGTAATGGATGATCCGTGGACTGGATACACTTAACAAGAGAAATTAGATTTGGATGTTTGAAAGGACCTTGAAGTAGAAGGTCCTGCCTCATTGGCAGAGTCCATGGTGGAACGGATGACATGTCCACTAGGTCACTCAATAATTCATATAATCCACCAGCACTTTATGGGTATAAAAACAGAATTTATGCTTACCTGATAAATTACTTTCTCCAACGGTGTGTCCGGTCCACGGCGTCATCCTTACTTGTGGGATATTCTCTTCCCCAACAGGAAATGGCAAAGAGCCCAGCAAAGCTGGTCATATGATCCCTCCTAGGCTCCGCCTACCCCAGTCATTCGACCGACGTACAGGAGGAAATATGCATAGGAGAAACCATATGATACCGTGGTGACTGTAGTTAGAGAAAATAATTCATCAGACCTGATTAAAAAAAACAGGGCGGGCCGTGGACCGGACACACCGTTGGAGAAAGTAATTTATCAGGTAAGCATAAATTCTGTTTTCTCCAACATAGGTGTGTCCGGTCCACGGCGTCATCCTTACTTGTGGGAACCAATACCAAAGCTTTAGGACACGGATGAAGGGAGGGAGCAAATCAGGTCACCTAAATGGAAGGCACCACGGCTTGCAAAACCTTTCTCCCAAAAATAGCCTCTGAAGAAGCAAAAGTATCAAATTTGTAAAATTTGGCAAAAGTGTGCAGTGAAGACCAAGTCGCTGCCTTACATATCTGGTCAACAGAAGCCTCGTTCTTGAAGGCCCATGTGGAAGCCACAGCCCTAGTGGAGTGAGCTGTGATTCTTTCAGGAGGCTGCCGTCCGGCAGTCTCATATGCCAAACGGATAATGCTTTTAAGCCAAAAAGAAAGAGAGGTAGAAGTTGCTTTTTGACCTCTCCTTTTACCAGAATAAACAACAAACAAAGAAGAAGTTTGTCTGAAATCTTTAGTGGCCTCCAAATAGAATTTTAGAGCATGGACTACGTCCAAATTGTGTAACAAACGTTCCTTCTTTGAAACTGGATTCGGGCACAAAGAAGGTACAACTATCTCCTGGTTAATATTCTTGTTGGAAACAACTTTCGGAAGAAAACCAGGCTTAGTACGCAAAACCACCTTATCTGCATGGAACACCAGATAGGGCGGAGAACACTGCAGAGCAGATAACTCAGAAACTCTTCTAGCAGAAGAAATTGCAACCAAAAACAGAACTTTCCAAGATAATAACTTAATATCTACGGAATGTAAGGGTTCAAACGGAACCCCTTGAAGAACTGAAAGAACCAGATTAAGACTCCAGGGAGGAGTCAAAGGTCTGTAAACAGGCTTGATTCTAACCAGAGCCTGAACAAACGCTTGAACGTCTGGCACAGCTGCCAGCCTTTTGTGAAGTAAAACAGATAACGCAGAAATCTGTCCCTTCAGAGAACTTGCAGATAATCCCTTCTCCAAACCCTCTTGTAGAAAGGATAAAATCCTAGGAATTTTAATCTTGTTCCATGGGAATCCTTTAGATTCACACCAATAGATATATTTTTTCCATATCTTATGGTAAATTTTTCTAGTTACAGGCTTTCTAGCCTGAATCAGAGTATCTATTACAGAATCTGAAAACCCACGCTTTGATAAAATCAAGCGTTCAATCTCCAAGCAGTCAGTTGGAGAGAGACCAGATTCGGATGCACGAATGGACCTTGAACAAGAAGGTCCTGTCTCAAAGGTAGCTTCCATGGTGGAGCCGATGACATATTCACCAGGTCTGCATACCAAGTCCTGCGTGGCCACGCAGGAGCTATCAAGATTACCGAAGCCCTCTCCTGGTTGATCCTGGCTACCAGCCTGGGAATGAGAGGAAACGGTGGGAAAACATAAGCTAGGTTGAAGGTCCAAGGTGCTACTAGTGCATCTACTAGAGTCGCCTTGGGATCCCTGGATCTGGACCCGTAACAAGGAACCTTGAAGTTCTGACGAGACGTCATCAGATCCATGTCTGGAATGCCCCATAATTGAGTTATTTGGGCAAAGATTTCCGGGTGGAGTTCCCACTCCCCCGGATGGAATGTCTGACGACTCAGAAAATCCGCTTCCCAATTTTCCACCCCTGGGATGTGGATTGCAGACAAGTGGCAGGAGTGATCCTCTGCCCATTGAATTATCTTGGTCACTTCCTCCATCGCCAGGGAACTTCTTGTTCCCCCCTGATGGTTGATATATGCAACTGTCGTCATGTTGTCTGATTGAAACCTTATGAATTTGGCCTTTGCTAGATGAGGCCAAGCTTTGAGAGCATTGAATATCGCTCTTAGTTCCAGAATGTTTATCGGGAGAAGAGATTCTTCCCGAGACCATAGACCCTGAGCCTTCAGGGGTTCCCAGACCGCGCCCCAGCCCACCAGACTGGCGTCGGTCGTGACAATGACCCACTCTGGTCTGCGGAAGCTCATTCCCTGTGACAGATTGTCCGGGTTCAGCCACCAACGGAGTGAATCTCTGGTCCTTTGATCTACTTGAATCGTCGGAGACAAGTCTGTATAATCCCCATTCCACTGTTTGAGCATGCACAGTTGTAATGGTCTTAGATGAATTCGTGCAAAAGGAACTATGTCCATTGCTGCAACCATCAATCCTATTACTTCCATGCACTGCGCTATGGAAGGACGAAGAACAGAATGAAGAACCTGACAAGAGCTTAGAAGTTTTGATTTTCTGACCTCTGTCAGGAAAATTCTCATTTCTAAGGAGTCTATTATTGTTCCCAAGAAGGGAACTCTTGTCGACGGGGAAAGAGAGCTCTTTTCTATGTTTACTTTCCATCCGTGAGATCTGAGAAAGGCTAGGACTATGTCCGTATGAGCCTTTGCTTTTGACAGAGACGACGCTTGAATCAGGATGTCGTCCAAGTACGGTACTACTGCAATGCCCCTCGGTCTTAGAACCGCTAGAAGGGACCCTAGTACCTTTGTGAAAATTCTCGGAGCAGTGGCTAATCCGAAAGGAAGTGCCACAAACTGGTAATGCTTTTCCAGAAAAGCGAATCTTAGGAACTGATGATGTTCCTTGTGGATAGGAATATGGAGGTACGCATCCTTTAAATCCACCGTGGTCATAAATTGACCTTCCTGGATGATAGAAAGGATCGTTCGAATGGTTTCCATTTTGAACGATGGAACCCTGAGAAATTTGTTTAGGATCTTGAGATCTAGAATTGGTCTGAACGTTCCCTCTTTTTTGGGAACTATGAACAGGTTGGAGTAAAATCCCATCCCTTGTTCTCTTATTGGAACTGGATGAATTACTCCCATCCTTAACAGGTCTTCTACACAATGTAAGAATGCCTGTCTTTTTATTTGGTTTGAAGATAATTGAGACCTGTGGAACCTTCCCCTTGGGGGTAGTTCCTTGAATTCCAGGAGATAACCTTGAGAAACTATTTCTAGTGCCCAAGGATCCTGAACATCTCTTGCCCAGGCCTGAGCAAAGAGAGAAAGTCTGCCCCCCACCAGATCCGGTCCCGGATCGGGGGCCATCCCTTCATGCTGTTTTGGTAGCAGTGGCGGGCTTCTTGGCCTGCTTACCCTTGTTCCAGCCTTGCATCGGTCTCCAGGCTGGTTTGGGTTGAGAAGTATTACCCTCTTGCTTAGAGGATGTAGAAGCAGAGGCTGGTCCGTTTCTGCGAAAGGGACGAAAATTAGGCTTATTTCTAGCCTTAAAAGACCTATCCTGAGGAAGGGCGTGGCCCTTTCCTCCGGTGATGTCTGAAATAATCTCTTTCAAATCAGGACCAAACAGTGTTTTGCCCTTGAAAGGGATGTTAAGCAATTTTGTCTTGGAAGACACATCCGCTGACCAAGACTTTAGCCAGAGCGCTCTGCGCGCCACGATAGCAAACCCTGAATTTTTCGCCGCTAATCTCGCTAATTGCAAAGCGGCATCTAGAATAAAAGAGTTAGCCAATTTGAGTGCATGAACTCTGTCCATAATCTCCTCATACGAAGATTCCTTATCGAGCGACTTTTCTAGTTCTTCGAACCAGAAACACGCTGCCGTAGTGACAGGAACAATGCATGAAATTGGTTGAAGAAGGTAACCTTGCTGAACAAACATTCTTTTAAGCAAAACCTCTAATTTTTTATCCATAGGATCTTTAAAAGCACAACTATCTTCTATGGGAATAGTAGTGCGTTTGTTTAGAGTAGAGACCGCCCCCTCGACCTTAGGGACTGTCTGCCATAAGTCCTTTCTGGGGTCGACTATAGGAAATAATTTCTTAAATATAGGGGGAGGCACAAAAGGTATGCCGGGCCTTTCCCATTCCTTGTTTACTATGTCCGCCACCCGCTTGGGTATAGGAAAAACATCGGGGGGCACCGGAACCTCTAGGAACTTGTCCATCTTACATAATTTCTCTGGAATGACCAAATTGTCACAATCATCCAGAGTAGATAATACCTCCTTAAGCAGTGCGCGGAGATGTTCTAATTTAAATTTAAATGTTACAACATCAGGTTCAGCTTGTTGAGAAATTTTCCCTGAATCTGAAATTTCTCCCTCAGACAAAACCTCCCTCCTGGCCCCTTCAGATTGGTGTGAGGGTATGTCAGAAGCGTTATCATCAGCGTCCTCTTGCTCTTCAGTGTTTAAAACAGAGCAATCGCGCTTTCTTTGATAAGTAGGCATTTTAGATAAAAATATTTTTAATAGAATTATCCATAACAGCCGTTAATTGTTGCATAGTAATAAGTATTGGCGCACTAGATGTACTAGGGGCCTCTTGTGTGGGCAAAACTGGTGTAGACACAGAAGGGGGTGATGCAGTACCATGCTTACTCCCCTCATCTGAAGACTCATCTTGGGCACTATTATTATCTGTGGCATCATTGTCCCTACTTTGTTTGGACACCATGTCACAATTATCACATATATTTAAATGGGGAGACACATTGGCATTCATACATATAGAACATCGTTTATCTGATGGTTCAGACATGTTAAACAGGCTTAAACTTGTCAACAAAGCACAAAAAACGTTTTAAAATGAAACCGTTACTGTCACTTTAAATTTTAAACAGAACACACTTTATTACTGAAAATGCGAAAAAGTATGAAGCAATTGTTCAAAATTCACCAAAATTTCACCACAGTGTCTTAAAGCCTTAAAAGTATTGCACACCAAATTTGGAAGCTTTAACCCTTAAAATAACGGAACCGGAGCCGTTTTTACATTTAACCCCTATACAGTCCCAGGAATCTGCTTTGCTGAGACCCAACCAAGCCCAGAGGGGAATACGATACCAAATGACGCCTTCTATAAGCTTTTTCAGTGGATCCTAGCTCCTCACACATGCATCTGCATGCCTTGCCTTCCAAAAACAACTGCGCATTAGTGGCGCGAAAATGAGGCTCTGCCTATGACTAGAGAAGGCCACCATCTGAAAAAGGTGTCCATACAGTGCCTGCCGTTTTTTAACAACAATCCCCAAGATTATAATAACTATAAAGCGCTATAATCTGTCAAATATGCTTAGCAAGTAATCGTTTTAGCCCAGAAAAATGTCTACCAGTTTTTTAAGCCCTTATAAAGCCTTTATTCTTTTACTTAATCTAAGAAAATGGCTTACCGGTCCCCATAGGGAAAATGACAGCCTTCCAGCATTACCAAGTCGTGTTAGAAATGTGGCCATCATACCTCAGGCAGAAAAGTCTGCCAACTGCTTCCCCCAACTGAAGTTACTTCATCTCAACAGTCCTGTGTGGAAACAGCAATCGATTTTAGTAACGTCTGCTAAAATCATCTTCCTCTCACAAACAGAAATCTTCTTCTCCTTTCTGTTTCAGAGTAAATAGTACATACCAGCACTATTTTAAAATAACAAACACTTGATTGAAGAATAAAACTACATTTAAACACCAAAAAACTCTTAGCCATCTCCGTGGAGATGTTGCCTGTGCAACGGCAAAGAGAATGACTGGGGTAGGCGGAGCCTAGGAGGGATCATATGACCAGCTTTGCTGGGCTCTTTGCCATTTCCTGTTGGGGAAGAGAATATCCCATAAGTAAGGATGACGCCATGGACCGGACACACCTATGTTGGAGAAACTTTCATCTTTCATTGAAGGACCAAGTTAAAATAAGCAACGTTTCGTGACCTTCTGTCACTTAATCATGCTCTCTGACATTGTTTGTAGCAATTTGGCGCGAGAAACTAAATGTTTAAAAAGGAATTTTGCTAATATGTAACAGAGAGCATGATTAAGTGACAGAAGGTCACGAAACGTTGCTTATTTTAACTTGGTCCTTCAATAAAAGATGAAAGTTTTATACCCATAAAGTGCTGGTGGATTATATGAATTATTGAGTGTTCTAGAGGAGTTGCAGTTTTTCCTCTACACCGTGCACATTCAGTGGTGCTGTATTCACACATGGTGTGAAATGTCCACTAGGTCTGCATACCAGGTCCTGCGTGGCCACGCAGGCGCTATTAGAATCACTGACGCCCTCTCCTGCTTGATTCTGGCAACCAGACGAGGAAGGAGAGGAAACGGTGGAAACACATAGGTCAGATTAAAAGGACCAAGGTGCTGCTAGAGCATCTATCAACACTGCCTGGGGATCCCGGGACCTGGACCCATAAAGAGGAAGTTTAGCATTCTGACGGGACGCCATCAGATCCAATACTGGAGTGCCCCATAGCTGAGTCAGCTGGGCAAATACCTCCGGGTGGAGTTCCCACTCCCCCGGATGAAAAGTCTGACGACGTAGAAAATCCGCCTCCCAGTTGTCTACTCCTGGTATGTGAATTGCTGAGAGGTGGCAAGAGTGATCCTCCGCCCACCTGATTATTTTGGTTACTTCCATCATTGCTAGGGGACTCCTTGTTCCCCCTTGATGGTTGATGTAAGCTACAGTCGTGATGTTGTCCGACTGAAATCTGATGAATTTGGCCGCAGCTAGCTGAGGCCATGCCTGAAGAGCGTTGAATATCGCCCTCAGTTCCAGAATGTTTATCGGGAGAAGAGCTTCTTCCCGAGACCATAAGCCGTGAGCTTTCAGGGAGTCCCAGACTGCACCCCAGCCCAACAGACTGGTGTCGGTCGTTACGATGATCCACTCTGGTCTGCGGAAACACATTCCCTGAGACAGGTGATCCTGAGACAACCACCAGAGAAGAGAATCTCTGGTCCCCTGGTCCAACTGTATTTGAGGAGACAAATCTGCACAATCCCCATTCCACTGTTTGAGCATGCATAGTGTCAGTGGTCTGAGGTGTATCCGTGCAAAAGGGACTATGTCCATTGCCGCTACCATTAGTCCGATTGTCTCCATGCACTGAGCTACAGACGGCCGAGGAATGGAATGAAGAGCTCGGCAAGTAGTTAAGAGTTTTAACTTTCTGACCTCCGTCAGAAATTTTTAAATTTCTACCGAGTCTATTAGGGTTCCTAAGACAAACAGGCTTAGAAATCACTTTAATCAAGTAAAAACACACATTGCAAAAAAACGTTACTGTGCCTTTAAGAGATAAAAAAGGCACACAATTTTCCAAAACAGTGAAAAATGCAGCAAACTTTTCGAAATTTTCACAGTATGTACCTAAAGCATTGGTAAGATTGCACAACTAGCAAGAAAAACGACTAACCCCTTAATGCCCAAACCGGATCAATAGCAAGCTAACAACTGGTTAAAACGACTTCAGTACCTTGCCACAGCTCTGTTGTGGCCCTACCTGCCCTTAGGAACCAGATTTGTGGAGAAAAAATCTTCTTATAGGCCCTCAAACTGCAGCAGGACCCTCCATGTGAAACAGCCTGAAGATCTAGTCAATCCAACTGCGCATCTGAGGCGCGAAATTAGGCCCTCCCACCTTACTCCGGTGCTGTGAGGCCTAAAGAAACACTCTTAAGTGTTATAATAACAGCCATGTGGGTAACAACCCCTGAAAGAAACCCAAAGGAACCTTCAAAGTGTCTCAAAAAACGATATTTATCAGTAAAAACCGTTTGCCATAAAATAGTGTCAACCAGCATAAATTAGCCCTGTTATGTAAGCTTGCAATTCCATACTTAGTCTCTGAATAAAGCTTACCCTTCCCTCATGGGGATCTTATCAGTCCTTTTCTAGCATTATCACAGTCTTGTCTAGAAATAAATGACTGAACATACCTTATTGCAGCCTAACCTGTAAACCGTTCCCCCCCAACTGAAGTTTTATTGTACTCCTCAGTCCTTTGTGGGAACAGCAGTGGATTTTAGTTGCAACATGCTAAAATCATCTTCCTCCCTGCAGAAATCTTCATCTCTTTTCTGCTAGAGAGTAAATAGTACACACCGGTACCATTTAAAATAACAAACTTTTGCTTGTAGAACAAAAACTACAAATCTAACACCACATTCACTTTACCCTTCCGAGAGGGACCCTATTGCTTAGAGCCGGCAAAGAGAATGACTGGGGGGTGGAGCTATATGGACAGCTATATGGACAGCTCTGCTGTGTGCTCTCTTAGCCACTTCCTGTTAGGAAGGAGAATATCCCACAAGTAAAGGATGAACCCGTGGACTGGATACACCTTACAAGAGAAATGGATTCCCTCAAACATATTTGTGAAACTGCAGTCATGTTACAAGCAGCTCTATCTATATTTTTCAGGAGCACATGTTTAAAGTCAAATATGTTTTGAAAACAGAGGCTTCAGGGGGCTGGGCATGAAAAACAGGCGCATCAGTCCACCTATTTGTAGTTAAAAATAGTTTGTTATACTAATATAGTTGGGTCTCTCAGTGTAACCTTCACTTAGCATTTTAATATCGATCAGACCAAAATAACTGTTTCTCTGTATGGCCACATACCCTGCACAGGTCTTTATGTGTTACGCCCCGTGCGTGCGCAGCCACAGACTGTGTCTATAAGGTGGTTTAACCGCTCTCATACTGTAAATCATGAAACGCTAAGTGACGAGTATTAAGATATCAGAAAAAAATCCAAACCTCACTGAACAGAATGAATGGTGACAAAAGGTTCTACATATTGTAAATCTCAATTATTAAAAAAAACAAAGTTTTTTTGGGACTTCTGTTAAATGTAAAAACCTGTGCAAATGATCTTGGTTACCATTAACCAGACAGAACACCAAAACGGTTAAACCCTGATAGCAAAGATGCAATTGCCGATAAAAATCCCAATTAAAGGGACAGTCTACTCCAAAATTTGTATTGTTTATAAAGATAGATAATCCCTTTATTACTTATTACCCAGTTTTGTATAACCAACAATTTTTAAATCTGTGATTACATTCTATCTAAGCCTCTGCAGACTGCCCTTTATCTCAGTGCTATTTACAGACTTACATTTTAGTCAATAAGTGCTGACTCATGGATAACTCCACCGGACTGAGCACAATGTTATCTATATGGCACACATGAACTAGCACTGTCTGGCTGTGAAAAACTAATAAAATGTACTGAGCTAAAAGGCTTTGGCAAGCAAGTGCTTGTTAACAGGCAGAGATTAAGAGGTTATAACGTATATTAATATAACAACGTTGGTTGTGCAAAGCTTGGGATTGGGTAGTAAAGGCGTTATCTAGATTTGAAAAAAAAAATACAAATTTTGGAGTAGACTGTTCCTTTAAGAAGATGAAGTTACTGTAAATTACAATCACAAAATTAGTCTGTAATAAAAAGAAATATTGTAAGAATGGGGCTGATAAACACTATATCTAGATCTTGAGGTCATGTTTCCTACAGATCTCGTTAGCTGTAGGACATATCATATATATATATATGGCTATTAAATACATATAAATGTATATCAACCTCCACTACCGATAGACTATTACAATAGCGCTGAATCTAGGTTTCATGAATCTAGACCATATAGTCATATATACCTCCGAAGTGTATTGCACATAAACAAGACATTATTATTCCAAATACAAACATCTCATAAGGCCAGTTTTGCACTTAAAGTGATGGTAAATCCTAGGGTTTGTGAAACGCTAGGATTTACCAGTGGAACAAATAAAGGGGACTTTCTGTCATAAAATATAAAATACTTCATGCTGAAAGTTCCTTTATTTGTTTGAAGCATTCGGCGCACTGAGCACCTCAGGAAGCTCACGACAGAACGCTATTTTTGTTGAGTAGTGACTTTTCCACCTCTTAGCAAATAGCCGTGCGCTCCAACTGGCGCCAAGCCAGATTACCCGCACAGCTATTGGCTAAGAGGTGGAAACATAACCTCTCAGCAAAATAGTGTTCTGCCGTGGGCTACCTGAGGCTCTTAGTGCGGTGAACGCTTCAAACAAATAAAGGAACTTTCAGTATGAAGTATTTTATACTTCTTGACTGAAAGTCCCCTTTATTTGTTCCACTGGTAAATCCTAGCGTTTCACAAACCCTAGGATTTACCATCACTTTAAAGGGACATTCCAGCCAAAATTGGAATCCACATGGATGAATTTCAGTTTTGAACAGAAACATTTCATATACAAGTATTAGCAAAAATGCTTCTAATAAAAGCTGTAGCTATTTGAAAAGTGTGTTTAAGTATGCACCGTGCAGCAGCTAGGGTTGCCACCCCGGAACTACCCTCAAATACCCAGGGCTAAGAGCTCCCCTGGCGCAGCAAGCAGCAGTGAGCACAGATTTAAAAAAAAATAGCTGGACAGGGGAGCTCTTAGCCCGGGGTTACTAAAATACCGGGTAGGTGGAGTCTGGAGAAGAGACAGAGGATGGTGTGGGAGGGGGGAAGAGGGTCGAGGAGGGGAGTCGTCACATCCTGCTGAGAGTGGCAGAGAGAGGTCAGGTGTTCGTGCGATGGCCGCGGGCTGCATGCCGAAACATGGCCAGTTACCTTCGAGTAGTCAGTGTCACATCCGTCTGTAGGTCTTCTGCAGCAGCAGCCTTTGGCAAGAATCCTGGAGCCCTTGCCCCGACCCTGAGCCAACAAGTGCAGTGCAGCCACAGAGAAACTGTGAGTAATACTTGGCTGTGTCTGCTGCTTTTTCTTGGTAATTAGTATGGTCATTTTTTTTTTTTTGGCTTAATTATGTGTAAATTATTTGGCTTAGAATTCTATGTTTATAAATATATATTATATATAAACATAATTGATTTCATAGTGAATTTGAGTCTGCGAGAAGCCACGCCCCGAGTCACACCCTCTCCACGCACATTTAAAAAGTGTCTAGGAATTTTCTGGGCAAAAGGTGGCAACGCTAGCACCAGAACACTTGCTCAGAGAACCTAACGTGTTTGTTCCATCTGATAATGACTCAATTTGTTAATGGCTGACATGATAAAAGCCCCACTGGTGCTCTGAGCAGCTGCAGTATTTAAAATGCTGGTGCACTGAGAATATCTAGCTATGCTTCACATGTAGAGAACAAAGCTAAAACAGTGATAACTTTTACTAGAAGCATTTTTGCCAGTACATGTATATTGCAAATGTGTTTATATTCAAAGATGTCATTTATCTATGTGCATTTAAATTTTGACCGGAATGGCCCTTTAAGTGCCTTTGGCTGTTGAATTCAAAGGGGTAGATTTAGCAAGCAGCGGATGCTGCAATCTACCCCTGAAGTTTCCGGTGAGCCGGAAATTTAAGTGGCGAAGCAGCGGTCTTAACACCCCTGCTCCATAACTCATCCGTCACCTCTGAGGAGGCAGACAGCAATGATTCCGATCAGATACAGTCGGGATGATTGACACCCCCTGCTAGCGGCCGATTCGCCGCCAATGTGCAGGGGGCGGCATTGCACAAGCATTTCACCAGAAATGCTTGTGCAATGTTAAATGCCGACAGTGTATGCTGTCAGGATAATTCGGCCCAAAGTGTCTATTTAGTTGCCGATATGTAGGTCGGGCGGATTATGAGGCTGATGTTGTTCATGCATCATATGGAGGAATTTTCCAAAACCTGATCTGATATTTTTCCAATATGAAAATGGTTTTATCCCTTGGTCTGTGAGCGCTCTGATGTGAATTGGCAGCTAAAAAACAGCAAGCATGATGGGTGGGATTGGGATCCATTGTTGTAAATAACCACTGAAGACGTGTGCAAGCTCTTGAGTCTAGCTTGGTCTGCTCTCATGGAAAAGGGTTATTTTTTTCAGCAATCGACAACAAGAAAAAAATTAAAATAAATTTGGTAACAGAAGTAAAAACAATTTATTTTAAATTGCAAACTTGATCTGTATCATCGCCATTTCCTTTTGGCTGCCGTGTCCCCTTAAACACCCTGAGATTTTAATATAAAAGATTTAGCTATGTATAGTAAAACTGCAAAATCCTTTTATTATTTACTTTATATAATTTTCATGTAATTTAGCTCTAAATATTGTGGCCTTTCTTATTTTCAGAAGTAAAAAAACACCCTGCAGACTAAAGGCTAACCCTGCTACATATATATTTCACTGGTTAGCTTTAGCAGATAAGAACTGCAAACAAAAGCACTGTGTACGTAATACTAGCTCAATGACTAGCCTTGCCAGCTGCAGACTCAAGCACATATTGGATGTTCCAAATGAGGCAAATGGTGGGTGGAGTTTGGCTACTGAAATACAAATGCAGCAAACAAGATGTTTTTGTTTTAAAATTGTTTCGACTTGGCTGATATGCTATTCTACAGCAGAAATTTCTTGTAATTATAGAGTGTTTACTGTCCATTCTGTTTAAACTAAACAGGGGTCATCAATTGTGGATCTCCAGAGTTTTTGGAAATACATTTCCCATGATGCTCAGCTAGCACTGCAGTCCGCTGAGTATCATGGGAAATTTAGTCCAAAAGCCTTGGTATGGCCACAATTAAAGACTCCTGTGTTAAAGGGACAGTTTACTCAAAAACATTTCTCCCCTTAATTAGTTACCAATGATCCACTTTACCTGCTGGAGTGTATTAAATTGTTTACAAGTATTTCCATTACCCTTATATTGGCATTTGAAATAGTTTATTTAGCCTGTGGTATCTTCACCTATCCTGAAAGTTTTTGGCCTTAAGGCTGAACTGTGTAAACACAGCCAGCAGAAGAAATTACACTCCCAGTGGGGTATAGAAGAGATAAGGTAATAACATTTTAATTTTCCATTGTTCTCTGCAAGTATTGGTGATTGGTTTATGGACAGATATAAGATAAAGAAGCAGGTATATGTACACAATGTGATAAAGTAATGAGATCTGATTATACCTACAAGCTCAACCCATTTTATTAGTTTGTGGCTTCAAAACACAAAATCAGCTAATTCATATACACAAATAAACCTTAAAAAGTAAATCTCATACATTTTATGTAAAAGTAATTGTAAACACATTAAGGAAAAAACAATTTTATAGTATACTGTCCCTTTAATGTTTATTGGTTGACTTGAACAGTTTCCAATACATTATTTGTGTTTTTACAAACATTAAAAAACAACGAGACTTATTCAGATAAAGACCTTTCTTCATTGCCCTTGTTTGTTCTTTTTAGATCAAGTAAATCTAAAAACACACTGGATTCAATAAAATGTCTTTAAAGTACAGAACTTTTGTGATCACAATTAAATACACAGCTTATTATCATACTCT